>NT_033778.4:19864919-20170181 GCF_000001215.4 Drosophila melanogaster | reverse complement strand
CCAGCTTCTCCGTCCCTGGCACCCACATCTCCATATCCCCCATATGCGAGGGTGCCCCAGCATGTGTGGCGACTGAGTCCTCGCGATGCTGCTGCATAAAACATTTTAAATTGAGCGTTAAAATTAAACGATGCATCGCAAAACTAACAAACGTGGCAAGCAAAAGGGCAAAAGGACCTCCTGCCATCCTTGTTGCACTTGTTTATAAGGCCGTTAATCGTATGTGTGTATGGCACCGTAAGCAGCACATAAAAGTTTACTATATAAATTCAAATGTCGAGTGCTCCGCTGTTCTATTTTTCGATGGACATTAAATTGCCAAGATTTGTTTGGCGTGAAAACGGAGTCATTTGGGTTAATATACCTGGGGATTTGCGGCATTCAATTCGTGTAGTTTGCATAGTAGCTTTAAAATATTGTATTTATTGCATTTAAGCATTTAACGGAGCTTGTTATTTTCATTTACAACCAAGCAGCCATAAATAAGCTTAGGTTATTAAAGCGAACATTGTGCTCTGCACACCTTAAGATCTGCACTTCTGACTTTATAGACTTTTCCAAATTAACTCCACTTTATAGATTATTTTGCCCTGGAATGCTTCACTTTAAGAAACTCATCTGTAATTTCATCCAGAAAAGGCAGACTAAACTCAAAATGTGCTGTCTAAAACAATATAAAAAGTGCACATCTGGCTGGCAAATACTTTCACTTCCTGGCTTAATTAAACTGGGTCGAACAAATTTCGTGCAGAATTTTTCATAAATGCTCAATGGCTTGGACCATCGAAAATAAACAAAATCGGGGCACGAAGCCGTTAAGAGGGATAAACTGTAGGTATGGATAGTTTGCCAGTTAGTTAGTTGGCCAGTCAGTCAGGCAGCCAGTCAGCCAGTCACTCATCCAGCTACGTCAGCAGAGCAAACAAACTGATAGATATGTCTGAATAAAGGGTGCACTGATTGACTCAGTTTAAGTCCCGAAAATAACAACCTAGTGAAATGGAAATGCGCCCATTGTGGGTATTTTGTCTGCAGCTCGCTTTTTGTTTTTATTTTTTGTTTTGGCCCAATCAAAAACAAGTCAACGAGGCGACCCACTTGGCCCGACCAAAATCGGTTTACATTTCGACCAGGCTTGGGTTTAGTTTGGGGTTTTGCTTTTGGCCCGCTTGCAAATTGACAATTTAGCCTTTCACCTGTCTAAACGAATCTATCGCACATCAAAATAAATATTAAAAACCAGCTAACAATGGCCACCAGGCAGGCAGGCCAGGCAGTGGGTAGGTATCCAGGCATCAGGCATTCAGGTATCAGGCAAGGCTAGACAAGGTTGTTGTTGCCAGTCAGTGGGACAGTCGGACAGCCGGACATTCCGGCATTCAGACCGAAAAGACTGCCAAGTAGCGCAACGTCACTCAAATGCTCGCTCCGGCATGGTTTCGTTGATCAAATTTTGAAATTTGAGGCCGCCGCACTGCACTCCATTCCACTCGAGAGTCAAGGCGAAGCCGTGGCCATACTTTTATTGACATTTCGGCGCGTTATCGCCGCGCCGGGCAACAAAAGGAGTCAAGTCAGCTCGAGAGGCAGTCAGCCATATAGCCATCTAACCATATAGCCATCTAGCCATCCAGTCAGTCAGTTAGACAGTCGAGCAAAAAGTCAGGCACTCGGACAGCTCCTAATCAACTCAACTGGTTGGAGGTCGGTTATGGCCACAAAAACTATGCAGTTAGGTGAGCAGAAAGGAAAATAGCTGAACCGAATGATAGCAACTTTGGCGGCGACTGGGGAATACCCTAAAGATTAGAACGTTGAGCAATATGTAGAAGATGAGTTGTATTTAATGGTGTCACTCTTGTTGAATCATCTGCTTATATGTAAAGTGAGATTATTTTGAAATATTTTTCGGATATCTAGAGGGATAGAAAAATCCCAAAGGATTACAAAAATGATAAAATATTAAAGATGAGTAAAAAAAACTTTTAAACAGACCCAACTTCTTTGAAAGTCCAGTTCTACTTGTAAAATTATATATGTATGATTTTTAAGTAATATTTTATATTAACGCAAGCTAATATGAGGATATTAATTAGGAATATTTTGCAAACTTATTTCGCTGATTATTTTTAGTGAATTTATAAAGTTTAGCCCGCTACTCGTTTAGAAAACTTTTTGGCTATTTACCAGAGTAACTGCAACGCCGAGCGGAAAAAAGTCGAACGGCAACTGAGACTGCAACTGCACCGCACATTATAATTTCCATTAGAAGGCAACAAGTCGCGAGTTGCAAGTTGCAAGTAGCGAGTCCAAGTCCAAAGTGGCGATGCCACGACTCCGGCGATGGCGTAAACAGAGAACTGTCATTATGACAGTTGATTCTTTGCTGCGGCTGCTGATGTTGCTGCTGCTGCTGTTGCTGATGCTGCTGCTGCTGCTGCTGCTGCTGCTGGTTCTGCCCATTTAAAATTATGGCCACCGACTTGAGTTGCCGCTGCAGTTGCAACAACTGGCAGGCAGAGATATATAATTTTATACTTTCGCATAATGTTTTGCATTAAAATTATAATAAGTTTCAACTTTTGCATTGCAGTTGCGCCAGTTGAGTTGAGTTGAGTCCATTTCAGGCTCACAGCTTTCGGTTTTCCAGAGTTCTGAGTTCTTTGGGTCAATATCGCAGCGTTATCTCGACGGCAGCAGCGGAAAAGTGGAGCAAGTGTGCCCACTCCATCGACAGAAGGACAGTGAAGCACTGACAGACGGACAGGCTGCCATTTATTTAATGTCTGACTGTTTGTGGGGGAATACAGTCGTTGCAGGGCATTCATAATAGGTTTTTTAATCACACTTTCCATGGCTAAAAGGGTCGTTGCGAGTTGTTGCCTTGTGGGAGTCGCTTTCTATAAACGATATGTGCGAAAGTTTTTACTGTGAGCATTCGTAATGAGTTGGGTGGTCAGGGCATGAGCACCTTTAGCACGCCCAACTTTCGTTTCCTCGCTGGTACTAACTAACTCTGGCCTCAACTAACTTGTAATACAAATTAAGCTCATAATTTTCGTCTTGTTTTCCACATATTTCAATTATTTCTTTCACACCTCTCGCCCCAGCCTATCAATAACAAATTGTCTAATAATCCCCGTTCGCCGGTTCGCCTCGAGCGTCTTAAGAATGATTAACACCAAACTTTTTCCGGCCCCCGGACAAAGTTTGTTTTCCATTTTCCCCACAAACACGAGTATCTGCGTGCATCAGAAGGAGGCAGCTACAAAATACCCAAAACATCAATTTATTCTCATTAAAAGATATGAAGGTGTTTGCCTGTCGCCTTGACAGCAACCGAGAACCCCAGAAGAAAAACTTTCTGTGGAAAATCGCAACAAAGGCATGCAATTTACAAACTGTTGCTGCCGGGATGCAATGTTAATGTTGCTGGTGTTGCTGATGCCGCTGATGTTGTTGTTACTGCTGTTGCCGTGTCAGGAACTTGAGAAAACAGCTGCTTTAGAATTAATGCAACAAATAGACCACAAGTCCCCGGGCGGTTAAGCCTGTGCAAGGCCAAAGGCGGTTAAGCCGCTGAAGCCAAAGGTAATAAACTTTAATTGAATTTTCATTATACGCAATTTTTCTAGGCCCGTTGTGTGTTGGCCCTTTACATCTCATTCTCTGGCCCATCGCTAATGAAAAATGCATTTCAATATTCAATTACGCTTTCACAAACAAACCTGGCCTTGCGAGGGTAGCTTGAAAACTTATTGCACACTTTAAAAATTAAAATACAATTGTCAAATATCTACCCAAAAATCATTAAAGTAATAAATACATAAATGTATGTTTGTTACAAAACAAGTATTATTTGCTGGGCATGTAACTCAGGTGCTGCACCTCTGTCTTGCAGAGAGGATCTTCCTAGATTTTCCAAGGAGCAGCATCACCATCAGGCCGGCACAAAGAGCAGCGTGCAATTTGTGTTGCCTTTGTAATGCAAATTCAAGTGGGAGTCAAGCCGCGCAGGAGAGTGCCGCATGGCCACGCCTACAAAGGCGGATGGAGGCAAGCATTTGGCACTTGCGCCCCCAACAACAACAACGGCAACAGCAGTCATCGCATTGGCATTCATCACCGGCTTGAAAAACACACGTTGCCGTGCCGCATGTTGCATATAAATGTTGCCCTGCCACATATGGTTGCTGCTGCTGCTGCTGATGCCTGTGATGTTGCATTCAGGCAAATCGAATCACTGCCGCCTGCTCATCATCAACATCATCAGCCGCATCTGCATCAGCGTGAGCAACATCATATGAGAACAGCGCCAACACATCCCCAAGTTCGTCCTCCTCCTCAGCGAATTTCCCCTGGTGGTGTCAAGTGCAGTATCTAATAAATCATTTATGTCGGCGGTTTGTTTGCATTTTGTTTACAGATACCAGTCCCAGCGGAGCTTCAAATTGGTCTCATTAATGACTCGGCGATGGTTTCTCCAAAAGTATTCCACCAAAATAGTTTTCGGGGGAAAATATTCAACGCTTTCTGCCAGCTAAACGCATTATCTTTACCAAAAAGCAAACAAAAAAAAAAACCCCTGGCCCGGTGCCGCTCATTAATCAATTTTCAAAACGATATCTATCAAATTTATAAGCAGTTCGATTAATGTTAAACATCATCAAAAGTCACACTAGCAAAACATATTTTGGCATGTGCCGTCGCAGGTGATATACATAAAATTGTATTTTAAATATGTGGTAGATTGATTGCGGGTCTCAGAAACGCCCCAAGTCGAAATCGGCGCCTATCGTGCCGCAAGTGAAATTTTGTTTTCTATTTATAGGTTTTTAAAGATTTTTGTGTACGGTGGGGTAACTCAATAACTGGAATTTTAAAAATTTAGCTTTGCTTAGCTGTGTAAATATTAAAACGAAGCCTTTCTTAACAAGCCCCCTTTTAATATTTTGTAATGTAATGCTTGAGAACCTATACTTTCCTTAATCCTCTCTAAACAGAATAAACCAGTTTTGGTATCCATTTTTTTCCTCTACATAAATGTAAACCACTTTCCTGCCTTCGGAATTCTTGATCGCGGCCAAGACTACCTTTAATTTTCCGTTTCCTCGACGCTCCTAATGCTAATTTGGCGTCGCCTGGTCTAAGCGTTTCCTGCACCTTTCAGCCTGGAAACTCCCCTTTGACATTTTCCACGCCGACCTCGGCAGTTTAAAGTGGAATGCCGACTTTAGCGATTTACGGTGGAGGAGGTGGTGGTGGGTGGGGAGGGGCTAATGGTGAGGTGTTACGGTCGAGCATTCGGTCTCGGGTGATATAAAGCTAAAAGCCGCAACACTATTCCCCACATTGACAATAAAAAATCTTTATTTAAAACATCTCACGGCACTGGCAATAAAACACCGAAAAAGTGTTAGGTTCAAACCGAAAACCGCAACATGTTTGGAGCATTTACACGTGCGGCAAACAGAGCGGGCCAAAGGCGATGGCCAGACAGGAAGCCAAAGTATGTGAGTAGTGTAGCATGTAACTGCAGTGAGAAAAAAACTCAGGAACTTACAGTAATCGATGAAATTTGTGGAGGCATTCAGTCGCTTAACAGTAACTGCAACTATAAAGAACATAACATATATATACAACCTATTACGGCATGTTAAACAATTTACTTTAGTCATTAACTTACCAGCAATAAAATTATTATGATTTAATTATGATATATTGCATACATTTTAAAGTTTAAGTGCTTAATGACCTGCGCTAAGACTTTTAGCTTCTAATAGTACATTAAATCATACCATATAACTTTAATGCAAAGCTCATCATTAAACATTTTATATCTAACGATTAATATGAAATATAAAAACCATTTAAACATGGATTTTTCTTGCGGTGCAAGGACAAATGAAGAAGGGGCCAAGGGTTTTGTGGCATTGACGTTGGCAACGTTGTTGCCGCTGCAGCCATTTGAGTTCGAAACTGTCTCAACTATAAAGGAAATCAATTACTTTTGCTCCGCACAGTGACTGAACCACCGGACCACGGGATGGACGGTCGGGTGGGGCGGTTCGGAGCACTCAAACTTCCGCCCGGCAATGGCGTTTAGATCGGGATATAGTGCTGCATTTAGGGAGCTTGGCTTGGCTCGAGTTCCTCTGCTGCTGGTTTTTTTTTTTTGGCCCGGCTGCAGAGTCACGTGCTCCCCTGAACGCGCTACAAATTTGTTACAACAAATGCGTGGGTGCAATTCGAAATGTGCTGCTTGCAGATATCGCGAGGGTTAATCAGTAAGTTCCCAACAGAAGGCAGGGATAGGGTAGCAGCATGTATACCATTACTACGAAAGCACAAAATTTATCATCAATGACATTTTTTGAAAAATTCTTTTATATTGCAAGAGTTTCTATTTTTGCTTTTCTTTAGCTACCCTCGCATTGAACTTTGCACGAAATGGACCTAGAGCGGGCCATGTGGGTTTAGGTTCAGTTTGTAGTGTGTGGGGCTTCTCGACTGGCAGTTTGAATATAGTTACGCTCCATTTGGGTTCGTTGACTTGCCCCCGGGCGTGCCCGCTGTCCAAGCTTCGAGTTCCACGTCTCAAGCCATGAAAAACAGAAACGGACAGCGGGCAACGGACAACGGACAACGGACGAGGCGTCGAACCTTCGACGGACACTTTGAAGTGCAGTTTATTTTATCAGAGTTATTTTCGTTCGCGCTTTTGAGTTGCCCAGGGCCAGGTCGATAAGATGCGTTAAGTAATTATAAATGTTTAGCGGCCAAATGCTAAAACGCAACATTTGCTATCTGGCATCTTAATGCAAATATTTGACGCGCTTACGTGCTGGGCTCTCCATCACCTTCAGATGCCCCTGACTTTGAATTCACGGGATTGGGATTGGATTGGGTTATCTAATCACCGCGCCGGAAGATGCCAACTTTCTGTGCTGCCAATTTCGAGGGGCTGAAAACGCAATTGCAATCCACTTGCCACTGGAAACTGGCAACTCGCAACTCGCAATGCGCAACTGGCGGTGGCACATTAAGCAGGAAAAGGTGTCGGCGGCAAGAGCGCAATGCCGTCAACACCGGTAACACACCACATGGCCCAAGAGCTCGCAAGGAAGCCCCAAGGGAGTCAGCGAACAGAACACCAGCAGCTCCACGGCAACAACCACAAACGACGTCAACGACGACCATTATCAACGAGGCGCAACTAAAATATTTTAATTAACGCAATATTTGCACAAAATAACCAACATTACAAGTTCAAGGCGCTAGATAAGCGAACGTATCGTACAAAGTACTGGGCGGATCGAAAGGGGCATTGCGAATGGGAATGGGAATGGGTGGTGGGTATGCGCCAGTCCACTGAGAAAAAAAACGAGTGTAAACATATGGGATGGTTACAATTGTTGAAAAAATAATCTTAAGTTCTCAAAAGCTTTGGATGATGTTCCGGAATTTAAGCAGTGCAGTGAAATATTATTGTTGCTAAACATCTTTTCCTGCCAAATTGCTTGCTGGGTTACCTAAACTGTTTGTCGCTCAAGTGATCCCCTCTGTGTGTGCCGCAGTGTGTGTGTGCTTGACACATGCGCGGACCTTTGCTGCACTTGACTCGCCACAGCACGCAATCGAATGTAATGGCCCAAAGCTGTGCGGACCGGACCGGACCGGGCCAAGACGAACCGAACCCAGAAAGCGAGAGAGCCAGAAAGAGGTAGCCACGCAGGCGTACACCACTCAACGCCTTTCGCAACTGTGCGTGTGTGTGGTGCGGCGATGAGACTGTGTGTGCCCATCTAAGATAGACATGCAGATATCATTGTGGCAAGTACTTGCCGGACACTAGCGGAGTACATACATAAGTATCGGAGCGTAGTACGTCGCAGTGCCAGTCGCAGTGCCAGTCGCAGTTCGAGTTGCAGTCCCAGTCCAGTGCAGCGGCTATCGCCTTGCAATCAGCGCATGCGTTTACAACGTCCGATCAACTGGCCACAGTCCCTTTCACAGTAGCCATCGCCATCGCCTTCGCCATCGCTCTCTGTGGATGGCTCTGTTCCGGGGAGATGCCCCTTTGGCTGTTCTTTGGGCCAGGTCTGAAGTTACTCAACTCGAATCAGGTGCCAAAGGAAGCATAGCTTAGGTTTCCAGTTAGTTTAGTTAAAAGGTCAATATGTCTTAATATTCGAAGGTATACAGAACTTTAGTCTTATATATGTATTAAAATTAGTGTACCTAATGCCTATAGTTACTTTATATTAAAATGTATCTGATTGAATGATTTATCCTCAAAAGTTAGAGTTCCATTGTTGCATACTTTTTAGTACCTTCATAAGAGGTTTGTAAAGCCTAAAAAGTTCTGCTTGGGATTTCTTTTCTTAGAAACTAAGCGTCTAAAAATGTTTTGAATTAAACATATATCTTTGATTCCTTTTTTGGCATCACTAGCGTTCTGGGGTCGCAACTTGCCGCCTGCTGCTGAAACTAAAGTCGGGGCCTTGGGACTCCTCATCATCAGTGCGATGCGACGGTCGCGCTCGCACGCTTATCGCATTTTAGTAGTGCAGCGATTTATCAAAGTTAACATAGACTTTTAGCTTGCGCACCGCTCGTCGGTTGAAAGATAGTCCCAGAACGAGAACGCGAACGGGAATCGGAATCAGAATCAGACCGTGAGTAAGGGGTAGCTGGGGGATCTGGGGATCTGCTTCGAATGGGGGAGCAGAGTGGGGAAGCGGAGCGGACAACCTTCTCGATGTCCATTCGCCCCGAGGGCCGGCGGTTGGCACTTGGCGCTTTTGGCGGCGCTGCAACCTCAACGCACTGCGTTATAAATCATTTTTATTTGTTTGCTTTTTTAAGCAGCACAAAGGGTTGGCTTTCTCGCCTGCCTGTATCTCTAATGTTTTCGGGCTGGCTGCTTGGTAGTCGGGACTCGGGAGATTCCCATGCGTGGTTATCTGGGCGCAAGATCTAAGCCAACAAATGCACATTAATGATGCATCTAAAGCCGGCTAGTTAGGCTAATGCGCACGGCATCTGCTGTTTCGTAGATTATACAGTCCGATGTTGGGATATGCGAAATATGCTGAATTAAATACCCGACCGCGGAATGTGCTAAATAGTAATATCCCCACCAACAACACGGATACATCAAGCCGCCCAACACTCACTATTTATCTTCGGGGTTATCCAAAGTTTCCAACACTCTTCCAATGACCTTGAGTTGCGCCTGCATCGAAACTATGCTGCAACTGCCAGAAAGACAAGGAGTGGCTAAAAAAAAAAAGTTAACACCACGCACAAACGCCGTAGTTCGTAGAACAACTTAATTACAGTGACTGCCAAAAGGCGAGGAGGCGGCAGTGGGCCCAGTTGGGACGCGGATGGCCGAATAGCTGGGATGTCTGCTCGGTGCCGAAAATATCACTTAATTAACATTTTCGCCTGAACCCTGTGCCTCACTTCGAATCGCATCGCATCGCATCGCGTCGCGTCGCGTCGCACGGTGGCGTAATTAACGCGTCCACTTAATGCAAACGCCATTGAATAAACGAGTAATTGGACGACATGTTCCTGTTCCTCCGATGTGGCCCGAAAAAGCGAAAAGACCAGACCGGCGCAGGACCAAAACGGGTCTGCCTGTGGGGCAATCGAAGGCCTTGGCTCGGCTCTATGGCTATGCAAATCAGTTTTGGACCCGGCCTTCTCATCCCTCTCCCTCTTTAGTTTGCTTTTTGGTTTTTTTTTTTTTGTTTTGCTTTTTGCCGGTCGGCCACTTGCTGGGTGGCCGTGCGACAAAAATTAAAACCAAACAACGATTTCCAATCAAAGCAACAACTTGGCCAAAAGGAGACGGCCGACTTTGTTGGCCGGTCGGACTTTGTTGCCTGCGCAATTCGCGCCCCGTAATTATGCGACAAATGCGTGAGGCAGCCGCAGCACTGGCGTTCCAAGTTTATAACGTAATTTAATTAATTTATGCACTCGCATTATTCAATGAAGCGCGCCACCTGCATGCGTAATTATTGCAGGCACTGTGTGCCAGGCAGGATCGGCCTTTTCGTGTGGCTATCAGTGCGATTCGATCCTCGGGCTTTTCGTAGCTGGCGTCACATCGACTGCCGCTGAGGCGCCGCTTTGCATGCCAAAAGGTTGACAGTGAGTACTCCCTAAGGCGCCTTCGCTTTGGCAGTGGATTTAACGCAGGCCATAACCGTTTTTACGGCCCCAAAGATATTCAAAAGCTTTTATGATAAGGTGCCGTAATGGTTCATAAATAGCTAAATGTGCTTGGGGCAGGTGCAACTACAGATGTTCCTTAAAACTATAGCGTTCCGCGTGTTACCTACCTAGGGTAATTCAATACTCATGTAAATTATATGTATTTTGACCATAAAACAAAATGGAATTTTTTTTCGCGAATGTGTGCGAAGTTCATGCTAATAAAAGTTAGCACTATTGTTGCCTTAACTATGGGTCTAAAGTGCAGAAAGTTTAGTAGTTTCGTACTATCATCACTAGTTTAGGTATAAGTCAGAAACATTTTAAACGCTATAAAAGCCAATTTATATATCGTAGGAATTAGTTTAATACTTGCACATATACATAATTATTTGTAGAGGATATCTTTCTTAGTAAATTACTTGATAATGTGCTTAAACAAGGCAATCATCGTCGTCGAGCTTGTTCCTCGCTTCTTAGCCCCGATTATCCAGTCATCTCAATCAAGTAAAGCGCAAAGTATCTTGCCATATATTTATCGCAAAATCAAAAGAATGGACACAGATCACACAATTCGCTCATTGTGCTTGTATCTGTATCTTTTTTGGTTTGCTGATGGTGGGGTTTTCGAAACCCCGAGGGGCGTGTCATCTGGCCGGACATGTGCGCGCAATTAGACATGGCTGGCACTGTGTGTAAGCCTAAGTATCCATAAGATACGCGGGTAGTTGGGGAGTCTGGCAGATCTGGGAGATCGGGAGTCTGTAGGGAGGCGACTGTAGCTTTAGCCATGCCATGGAGAGCACAAAATCATAATCCGCCACAAGCCGTTTGTACAATTGAACGCACTGTCGTTGCTGTACATTTGTACTGTGGAAATCGTAGCCCAAGTTGGGCATCGGCCTCTGAAGTTGATTGAATGACTGGGAGTCGGGTGCGTAGTTGTATCTGCTGAGTGTGTGCCACTGACAGCTGGACAGTCGGATAGTTGGGCTTTGCTTTGCTTTGCCTTGCCTTGCCTTGCTTTTGTTTATGTGAAGTATCTGCAGTTGACGGCGAGGTTGTTGCTTTGGTTGCTATTGCTGCCGTTGTCGCGTGTGACATGACACAAAGTGGACAGTTTTGATTACTGTTGAAATCGAAAGGGAAATGGTCGAGCTGCAGCGCTGCATTGTGTGTCTGTGGGTCAAATGGTCGTCCAAATCCCTCTGAGCACCTCACCTAGCCCAAATTGGATTTGGGTTGCGGGTGCAGTGCGAGTAGTTTGTTTTTTGGAGCTCCGCCCTCGGATTAATCGCTCAACCGTTGGACAGGTTTGCGTCTAAAGGGAGTTAGGGGATTTTCTTGTTGCGGCGATAAGGGAAACATGTCGGGTAAATTTTCTGTAAAATTTAAAATGGAATGCTACACTGAAAAAATAGTTCTATCTAAGCAAAAGAATGCTTGCTTAAATGCTTAAATGACAAATTACCAAATGTGTGTATATATAAAACTTTTTAAGCATTAAGGATGCCATGATATGACACTTTAGTCAAGCTTATTAAGCCTCTTTAGCCATAATGAATGGCTTAACATTTCCAGTTAATCATAATATCTTCCTGGCGTCGCTGTTCGAACGAAAGGAGCGTGGAATGGAATGGAATCATTAGATTTCTAATGTTTCCTGCTTCCCGCTTATCTGGAACAAGTCCGTGAGCCCACTCCCAATCGCTTTGTCTTTAATTCAGACCTTGATTTATGATCATTACCATTGCCGTCGCGTCGTCCTGGTTGCCAAGATGTGGAGATGAGAAGAAGAACCAGCCCCAGGGCATCTATTTAGATGTGCAGTTCGGCATCCATTACTCATAAGCCGGCACTGCCAACGAAAATCAATTAGTGCAACCCACCCAGGCCAAGACATCCAAGAAGTCCTCGTCGTCTTGGGAACAGCATCCTACTAAGCCGGAGAACAAAGTCATCGCTGCAGTCAGCGGGTTGATGAATTGGTTTTAAATCAAAGATAATGCAATAGCGAACGTCACAGTCATAGATACTCGCTTACTAGCTTAAAGTCGCAAAAGGGGACCTGTGTGTGTGTGTTGGCCAAGTTATAAATTCAAATCTTACAACCACGCAAAAATGGAATTCATTCAGTCAAGAGCGGCGGGGCATGTGGGCTGCGCCGGGTTTTGGCCATGGTACCGACACGAGCTGCCCGTTGTTATCGGCATGGGCAACATGTTGCTAGTTGCAACTTGCTGGTTGCTGGTTGTTTGCTTGCGCTGCAGTTGCACATGTTCCTTACCCAAAAACACGAAACAAAAATATCAATTATGAAGCGAAAGTCGCCAGACGATGATGATGATGCTGATGCTGATGGTGGGGATGGGAATGGGGATGGTCGAGGATGCCAGAGTACGGCCATGGGGAATAGCCTCGTATCATATTAGTCGGACAAGCAATGCGGTAGTTGCCGAGAGCTGGCTGCAACACATGTTGCTACCGTGCTGCCGCAAGTATGACATTTGTTTTAGCCGCTTATCGCGATGCGAAGGCCCTGCCTTCTTGGCCTCGCCCAATGGCTAGGAGATTTCTGTACTGGCTCATCGGTTCCGTCATTGATTATGCGCTAAATTCCAACTGCCGCTCGTTTATTATGTTGCACAGTATTGAGGCAGGCATGCAGGCTGGCAGGCAGGCAGCATGGGATTTGGCTTGCCATAATGAAGATGCCTTTGTTGGCTTAGCAATGTAATTGATGCATTGGGGTTATGACATAGTTTGTGATAATTCGTTGCGGCTTCCATCCAATAACCAATCCACCGAGCAATGTGCAATGCACAATGTGCATGAGCTTTCTGTCGGCGAGGCGTTTGTATTAGGGCCAAGTTGCCCCTGTTGCACCACCGCCCATTGCAACACGACTCATCCGTCTGCCACACGCAATTGTTGTTCGGGTTCCGGGCTTTGGACTGCGGCGCAAACAACATATGCCAATAATGGCAGTTGCTTTAGGCCCGCTTGACAACTTGATAACTGAGTTAGACCCTAACAATGTTCATGTGTGTTCGTGTGTGCATTTGGGATCCTGAATGGCAATTTCCCATGTGGTTTTCGTTTGCAGGACACGCAACTGTGCGGAATCTAAAAATAATTCGATGTGTTATGTTCGACTTGATGAAAGGCCTGTCAATGTGAAAATATTAATCCAAGCTCCGTCATCGACCAACCAACCACCGCAATAGTTACTCACTGCTGACCAGGTTTTTGTGTTAATGTATTAAATGAATGGGGAAGGGGTAAGTTAGACAGATAATGACTTTTTTTTTTAGCTTGTTATGCAAAGATACTTTGTTGCAGTACTGCGGTACTTTAGGATAGCCATTCAAAATGTTGTTATATATATTGGTTCATGTTAACAGATGATAAATAACAAAATTTTTTCTTCAACTCTTACTATTAAATAATCATATGTAGTAGCATTTTTTATTACAAAAAGAAAACCATTGCAACATCGTTCGACAATTTTCTATCTTTTTTAATGGGGGATTTCATGTGTCATCTTAGCATAATCTATTACTCATAAAAATCCATGTTTGCCGTTTTATGAGTTTAGTGACTTGCACGTCCTATCTAATCCTAGAGCTCCAGCACTTTTGCAAGCCTCTAAAATATCTCCACGTAGTTTCTGCATATCCAGTGCACTTCCACCAATAATTGTAATGGCATTTTCATACTAACCAAATTGATGATCATATTTTTTAATGGCATTTTCGATAAATTAAATGTGATTTTTATGAGCTCACTCCGAGTGCAGCACAAATAGCCGATGTCCGAATGGCCAGGGCATTTTCAATTTGATGCACTCAGTGCCAGCGAACCAGCTAAAGACAACCTTTGTGGCATCATAAAAATCAAAACAT
Source organism: Drosophila melanogaster (assembly GCF_000001215.4). Lineage (NCBI taxonomy): Eukaryota > Metazoa > Arthropoda > Insecta > Diptera > Drosophilidae > Drosophila > Drosophila melanogaster. The sequence continues at coordinate 20,156,046 of NT_033778.4, read as the reverse complement.
ACAAATCTTTATCAGCAAATGCATCGCCGAGGGAGGAGTGGTGGCCAGGGCAAGTTTCTACAGGGCTCTTTGAGTTTTATTAAAAAATAAAAGACATGCATTCAGAATATGCAGGTAAGGAAATGAAAAGAGGTACACGATGCCAGCTACTGTTATCTAGTTTTGATTTGATTTTGTTTTTTTTTTTTACCATGAAGCTTGGGGAATTTTTAATATGCATAAATAGCTCGTAAATATGCAACATTTGCTTGAGCCGCAACGGAGCAATCCAAGTTGCCGGCTTTGTAAAGACTGGGGCATCTTCTTCTCAGACTAAGAAGAAGATGAAACGGGCCACAGAGAGAAACAAATTTTCATTCAAATTCATCCGGGGCACATATATTTCAGGCCATTTTCAATTTATTTAATTCGTTTGGATGTCAATGGAGATGCGACGGCAGATAAGGCGACATCTCTGCCCAATCGGAATTCTGCTATCGCTTTCGTAATATATTCTAATTTTTTAATTAATTGCTAATGGTTAGGCACATCGACAATCGCTGCTAATGGCCAACAGTCTGGAACTCTTAACGGTTGCCTTATCGCGTCTGGGCCTTCTACGGAGATCAGACCCAAAGCCTTCGGACTTCAGACTTCAGTCTTTAGTCTTGGGTCTCAATTTCAGTCTCTCCACTCGATTCTCGTTTGTGGCGAGTCTTTAATTAGGGCTGCATTCGGTTTTATGGCCCACAAATCGCAGCGAGTGAATCAGCTGCCGGTTTCCATAAGCCATAAAGCATAACCATTCAATTTGTTCGGCCCATGATTTTGGCAATACCCAAAAGAGCGGCTCGCCATCCCATCCGCTGGGTTTATCTCGCTCTTCAAATCGCAATATTCCGTTGGGGATACTGACGGGTATGTATGGCTATGGGTACTGCCTTCCTTTGCACTTTCTTTTTGGGGCAGAGAATTGGAGAACCGGAGAACATCATGTAAATCGACCAGATATCGAACTTGTTAACAAGTACTTAAGGGCTCTTTATAATTATGTATGGCCCGTTGCTGTTGCCAAAAGGTGTATGCCATAATGAGATTGTGATTTCTTTTTCGTGTGGCACAAATGCCGGCTACCAACAAATTATGCGGCATGCAAAGAATTTCGCGGCCATTTCTGCTGTAATTTCATATTCTTCGCCGTATTCCTTTTGCCGGCTTTGTTGTTATATGGTATATGCCTTTTGGCCGTGTAATTTTGATAGGGGGGGGGCGCGAGACCAAGGTTGCATATCGGTAGCTGTCATCATTTAGTTTTCGTTACCCACTCGCATTGGGGTCAAAAGCGGGCTAAAATTAAGCCTTGGCATATGTGCTCTGGATCAGGGAGCAGATTGATGTGAATCGATGGAATTTCAGCCGCAAACGATGGATTTCGCTGCCCTAAATGGTTTCTTTTAAAATTTATGCTAAATTAGGCTTTCTAACGGGAGTATCCTAAAGTAGGAGGTAAGACCCTTAAATTCATATTTGAGCAAGGTTTTTCTGCCAAAGTTATTCTATCCATTAAACGTCATCCCCATATAACTATTTGCGATAACCCCTAACTTTCTTATGTAGGATCTTTCCTGAGCTCAGGTTTCAACGCTTTTGGGAATGTGTCTCCAAAGATAAATCTGCATAGATACATAGGTGCGTAGATATTTGCTTAGACTTGTGTTACTTTCTGGGTTAAAGGTCAACTTGTTCGCATGCACAACATATACACACATGATGGCATTGACGCGTTTAGAAAGCCAAAACCCTGAAAAGCCGAAGTGCATCTATGGCCGGAGTCAGTGCCTCACCAAGCCCACCTTTTAATAATTCGCCTGGCCGTAAAGAAACCCAATACGACACTGAGAAAAACTAAAACTATACTTTTATTATAGTTGAAGTAATATACAATTATGCCTAAGTGAGATGTAGAAATTAATTACGAACTTTCCATGTGTCAACATGTAGGTTTTGGCTTAAAAAGCTCGAATGAAATATGGTTTCATTGTGGCATCAGTCTGTCTGGTTTTTGCCAGTGTAGCTGGTCTCTGCCTGTGCCTCTCAATTAATGACGATCATTGTCAAGGCTTCGGCGCAGCTAAATAGAGGCAGGCAGCAATGTCGCTGTTGCGTAGGAGTCGACATTGCTGTTGCTGTTGCATTTGTTGCAGATGTGGCTGTTGCCGGTGCTCATGTTGCCGTTGGGTAGAGTTGCTGCTGGCCCGTTAGTGCGCCTGAGCCCGTGCTTGTGTGTGGCGCATATTTAGGCTTGTTGCAACATGCCATTTACAAGTGCGCCTGGGATCGCCTTTGTCGTCTTGTCGCTGGATCGAATGCAGCATCCCAGGCATCCAGGTATCTCAAGCACCGGAGGACTTAGTGCTCGGTATCGAACCGTATCGCCTTCGGCGTGGCCGATTATGTTGTCGCTTTTGGAGGGTGCGTCAATTTATGAGTTCATTGTGCGTCTCCTCGCACAGGAAATGTTCTGCAGTCGCGGGGGATTTTTCATCGATGGTTTAATAATAGGTCGTAATCATACGATTCGAAAAGCAGCCAAATGAGATTTGTGCGGATGTTGGAGGTGGCGAAGGTGTGAGCCGACATGAGCCGAAAATACCTGCTGATGTATTTCTCTAATCGAATTTTCCTAGGCCAAATACTTAAATACAAAGAGGTGGACAACAATCGGTTGAGTTATATCGCTCCCTAGAACCCCTAGAATATATATATACCCAGAAGTTTTTCACACGTAGAACCATTTGAGTGCGTCGAGTATAACTTTGCCTGCATTTTATTAGGGGCATCAGATGGCTCCCTGGGCATTTGTTGCTCATTTCCCGCCAAACGAAGGTGCGTAACTCCGGTTGGAAAGTTTTCCAAGAACTAACTCCTCTCGAAGTTTTGGAGTATAGAGGTCCAAGGCATTGGCAACTTCATCCATCATTATTGGTTCGGTTGGCGGAGGGAGTTTTTGGATCTCCTCGCTGCTGAGTCTATTAAACATTTGATAATTTCATTGGGTTTCAGCTTTGTTTTTGCTGCTCATGCTGCCAGCCCCAACTTCTATTTCTCCAGCCAAAGTTGTTCTATTTGAGTTTTTGTGTGCGCCGGAGGGAAACAGCTGTGGAAGCAGCAAACAGTGGGTGGCCAGGCTATGGGTTAAGGGTTTTGGGGTCTGGGTGCTCGGGTGTTTGGATGTCGATGGTGCTTTATGCTCAATGGTTTCTGGGTGGTGTGATGTGGTGTGGCGGTGCTTGACTTACGACTTTTGCGGTTGCGAAAAGCGCACGGCGGTGTTATGATTTTCAAGTTTTCAAGTTTATTGCGGACGCGCTGCGAGCATCGAACAGGCAACTTTCCATTGTGGTTAAGCTGCAAATAGGTTCCCTCTTTTCCAATTTTTTTTTCTTAATATTTGTTTCTTTTTTCTTTTTGCAGTTGTTTTTCTCCCTGCAGCTCCACAGCCCATAGAGGGCAAATGCCACATTGTTGTTGAGCGGCGAGAACTTGACAAAACATTTCGACAACGTTGTAACGACGGCCCGCATGCCGATGCAGCTTGATGTTGATGTGGATGTTGCTGTTGCCGTTGATGTTGGCAAGTTTTAGGCGCAGACAACGCCTCAAACTAAACAACAGGAACGAAACGGAACGGAACCGAGGAACTCAGGATCGGATCGGAGTGGAGTGGTGAAAAGGAGCCGCCACAATGCGATGCCGCCATGCCGAAGACTTTGCAACGATTAATGATGCAAATATTTTTTGAAAGCGCGAAAAATTGTGCATAAATTTACCATGACCATGGACAACAGGAACAGCAACACCAACACCAACATCAGCGGCAGCAGCAACAACCAACGGTAACAACAACATTTCGCTTGTTTACGAGCTGCACTTTGTTGCAGCATACCCTTATGGAACGGCTATATGGAAACATCTGATAGGTTTCTATATTCTATATGATAGAAAGGGATATGCTACAAAATTTAGTACTAAGCCATAATTTCCCTTACTTTCTTGTTAATCAATCTCACTCCCATCTAAAAGTAAACCCTTAAGCCGAGATTGTTTTGTATTAAGCTAAGGGCATCAAAATATTCCGATGCCGGGGACAAATTTCGCCACCAGCCCAGTTTGTTGATGTTGCGGCTGTTCTCGAGTTGTTTTCCTGCCCATATGCCGGCGCGATGACACTTAACAAATGATCGCATAAGTGCACACAAAACGCACATTGCACGGGCGAACACTGGGGCCATTGATTGGGTTGTTCCAGGTCCGGGCATGGGATCGGTATTGGATTCGGGTCTGGGATTGGGTTAGGAGTAGGGATGCGGTCTTTTGTGTGGGCAATTCTCGAGTGCTATCACTGCGCAGCCGGCATATTTTGTATGACAACAAGTCGTGCGGATGCGGATAGGGAATTCCTGGTGCAGAACACAGAGTGCGGTGTGAAATGTTTACAAAATAAATGCGGCACTTGAATTAGGCAACATTTGTTGCCGCCCCAGTCAAGTGCTGATGCATTTCTCTTCTCTTCTTTTCGTGCTGAAGCCACGAACCTTATTAAACTCAATCTGTTTAATCAAATTAGGAGAAATCAGCACTGTATATGCTGGATGCGAAGGTGGTGCTGGCGAGGATCGGATGCTCACGAGATGCGTTGGCGTTGCTTGTGGACCAAAAGTTGGCAATGGCATTTGGTGCCGCTACACCCACTTTTTATTTTGGCACTGGCACTGCCACAGCGTAGGAACCTTTGTCCGCCTGAGCTTGACTCTTGAGGTTGAGAGCCTGGCTTGGAGCCTAACTTTTTAGCCAGAGTCAGGCCGGCCTGAGTTTTCCTGCCTGTCAGCCTCGGTTGCACATTAAGCCGTGCATTTAGTCGCCGGGTCTCTGGGCTGGCATTTGAACTTATTGCCACAGTTGGGCGCGCTGTCATAAAACCAAAATAAAAACCGATGAGGGAAAACAAATCTCTGTAGGCTGGTTGGCATATGAGTGAATGCTGCTCAGAAACCATGAGCGGCGGTTTGTTCAAGTGTAAGAGGGTATTTAGTTAGTATACATAAAATCAAAGCTTAAAGGAACTATCAATCTATTTATAAATTATTTATATTTCGTAACTACGTATATTTTTCTGGAATATTCGCCCATATTCCCCCTGCTCCAGTGAAGGTTGTAACTCACACAAACAGCTCGTTTATGGCTAAAAACAAAGGCCACAAAAGCCAAGCAACTCGGTGCCATGTGTGCCCTTTGGCACTTTATTTTTCTCCAGCTGCATGGCCTCAACGTCTTGGGCTTAGTGGATGATCCACGTTTTGGACCCGGCCAAGTCCCAATCTGGACGTTTTTGGGAGTGGGTGAAACCTTGACTTGGAAACTGTGGAAAATCCTTTAGAGCGTAGCTAATTAAAATATCAACATTTTTAAGAGGCGTAGTGAATGTGTTAAATTGACTTTTCTCGGGGGTGGTTTTGTCAATGCCCGATACCCGATGCTCGATGGCTTTTCCGTGAGTGGGTCGCCTTGCGAAAAACCTGAACCTCACTCTCGTTCCGACTTTGGGGTCAGCGTTGGCATTTGGCAAAAGTTGCATTCGTGAGAAGTGCCCCACCAGACCTTCAACTAATTAAGTTGCAATTAAATGTTTTAATAGCTGAGTGGCCAACATCCGTTGGCTGGTAAACGGGTACAAAACCAAGAAATGCGTGGCGTCCAAATGAGGAGCGCGCCTCATTAAAGCGCGCACGGTCTGCGGAGCCATTACCAAAAGACGTGCAAGGCTCCCAATGCAATTGCAAAAAAAAAAAAAGCAAAAGATCAGGGAAAATATTAAAAAAGTGAAACGATATCAAAACAATACCGAACAATTAAATACCCTGCAAAGCAATTTAAAAGCCCAATTGAAAAGTAAGCTACTTCAAAGTATATTTCAAAACGATGTGAGGAGATGCCTACAGTACACATAGTAAATAACTTATGTTAGGATAGTGTACAACTAGATTTTTGTATATCTACACTTAGATGCAAAACTGAGATCTTTATTATTTTTGTACACGCAGTTAATAGTTTCATCCTTCACTGAGGAAGGGCATCGGACGAGGCTCTCAATGGCCTCCCTTTGTAACCTGGCTCCAACTTGGTCGCCGTCTGCGCTTGAGTCGCCGCTGTTAAAAGGGCTGCGCGCATGCGCAAAACACATGCCGTGGGCATTGGTCGCTTTTGCTGTTGTTGCTGTTGGTGTGGCTGCTACGGCCCTTGCCACTGCTGCAATAAACGTCAAAATGCGGCCCATTGCTGTCCATTTCATCAACGTGTGAAATAAATCACTCAAAGTGCTGCAGATCCATTAAGGGCAGCCGCAGCAAAAGCAAAGCAAAAGCACAACGGCATAAGCACAACAGCAAAAGCCACAGCAGCAATGAGCAAAACTCGTCGTCGCGTTGCCTTTGTGGTAAATACATTTTTAGCATTTTGTCTGCTGATACCTATGGGTGTTGTACATGGCAGCGACGACGTCGGATGATGATGATGATGATGAGGATGACGATGAGGATGACGATGATGTCGACGGCTGCTGCAACAATAAAGACTGTATGCCAGTGGCCACGCTTTTTTTCCCCCCATCAATTGCATGTTGTTCACCTTTTGCAATTTCAGTTCTTACCTTGGACTCTGTTTCTTTTCGCCGACTTTGACTTTCCATTTGGGTTTCCCTTTTTGGCGTGCTACGCGCCAGGGAAACATGCAAAAATCCAAATTATATTTTATTGCTTAAATTCAATTAACGGTGGGGCTGGAAAAGCACTCGAAATCAAAATTACAAGAGACTGCTTGCGCTTTCATTCCGTTCTCAGAGCGTTGCAGCTGCACGACGTATCCGAGTGCATTTCGATTCCGAATCTATATCTGAATCTGAAACGAAGTTGGCAGTTGTTACTCTGGGGCAGCAGTAATGAAAGCGAGGCACGGTAGGCATCAAAACAAGTGCCTCTGCAGGCAAACTGTGGGTAAACAGAAAGTTGATTGAAAGTTCGGGCGTTGCAGCTGGAAAATGAAAACGGCTGAGGAAGTGAGGCCCGCGGAAAATCAGGGGAAGCGGGACGATAGATTTGGTGTAATTAGGTGTAGAAATATGCGGCAAAGTGAAGGAAGTAAAGTGAAACGGAATTAAAAAATGCCGTCATTTAAATAACGCATTTTTCATTCACCTGCCAGTACATTATAATTTAAAATAAATGAAAACGACTTGCTGAATTTCCCGAACCTTACAACAAAACAAATTTTTGTAGTTAATATGAGAAAACAAAGCTAGTCCAATCAATTAATGCTAATAATTAATTCATAATACTTGGATTGTGAAAACAACCTCTGGCTGATATCAATCAAGGTGCATAAATATTTACTCCCTGCCGCTGCCCACTCATTAGGAAAACCCCCTTGAGGGTCGTAAATACATATTTTATTCCTTGCGAATTGGCTGGGGGCTCGTCATTTCTGGCCATTGTCACAGAATGCAACTAATTGCTTTAATTTGCAACACACACTTGCACACTTGCAATAACAGGCAATCATTGATGCGTATAAATCTTATAGGAACTCTTTCTACTTAATTAGTTTTAGTGTCGCACAAACAAAAGGGCATAACTAACAATTAAGCCATTGGTACTTATAAACTGAAATACGCAACAATGTGCCATACGCATGTATTTTGCAAACGAGTGTGGTGCATAAATCTTAATTACGCTTCGTCGAGCGTAAATCATCATCAGTCGAAGGAGCCTCCAGTCCCAGCTTTTTGGCCCCAGAAAGGCACTGCGAATTGATTCAAGCGAATCAGCAGCTCCCCAGAGAGGCTCCACCAAACTTTGACAGTTTGTTCGGCAGTTTTAAATCTTTTTACGATCCCCAGCTTCCAGACTGACTGACTACTGTCAGATGTTCCGGGCTACTTGGCCTTGTTTTTTAGTCTAATTCTTCAATATGATTGCACTTTAAGAAATATTCTTCTGAATTCGAACAACTTCTTATATGAAAACTGTGTTTTTGTTTTAGAAGCGTTTCTTTTCAAGCACGAATCCAGAGAATTCCTTCGAATTTGTTTGTTCAAGCGCAAGTATCATAAGAACTCTTAAAACCAAAAAATGTATTAGAAGTCCTTTTGTAATAAAACTTGAAAACAACGATTATTTCTAAAGCTCTTTCAGCATAAAAAAATCTCCGTTCTTTTCCTCTAAGTGCAGGGTCATCAAATGGTAAAGGAAAAGCAAATCTAATATCTGCTTTATGCAGTTGGCATCCTCTTTATGACTCTGACAATCAGGTTCGCCAGTTCGGTCGGCGTAATTCAAAAACGAAATTTTTACAAGTTGTAAAGATTAAAAGTCCATTAGGCCGCAGCCGCAGTCGCAGTGGAAGCTGCACGTAGAACTTGTTTGGACCAACCCAGCATCCATTTAAATGCGCGCAATGCAATCACTCAAATTGGCCAAAGCGCCAGAACGTGCAAATGGTCGGGACGGAGCGGGGATTACATGAAATATTTTAATCCATAAGATGCAGTTAAGTGCATCCATCAGCGCGTATTTAGAATTTAATAAATACGGAAGCGAGAACACGACTTCGAACACGACTCCCTAGCAAATGCACTTCGAGAGCTAGCTATTTTAATTTATTTAAATTTCCAGCCGCTCTCGCACATAACCAACTGCAATTTAGACTGCAGTTCAGCGGCGAGGAGGTGAGCACCAGCACACGACTTGGACTCCAGGTAAGAAAAGTGAACATCCATTAGTTGTGCTAATGATGCGCAACCCACTTTGCAGCGTTCCGCCCCAAGTAGAACTCCCGATGCAGCGGCTCCTCCTCTGCCACATCCAGATCCACATCCCCATTCCCATCCATATCCGAAACCAAAGCCAAAAGCCAGTGTCCTGTGCCGGGGACTTTGCCGGCTACCTTGCAACGCATTTGGCCAGTTTGGTTAGTTAGCTCCGCTCCTCTGTGTGTGCAGCTAATGTAAGTGGCCAAGAAAGGGAGTGGAAAGTGGCAAGAGATTTGCTTAGTGAAATAGTCAGAATAGCAAATGCGCTGAGTGCTAAAAACTCTCCGTTGACTAGTGTAATTTTGGGACTTTATTGAACTCAACTGCACTTCTAGAACTGCCTCATGTTAATAAAGATGGGAACTGGATTTGGAATAGCTAGACTTAAATTGGAATCTTTATTAAAGCACTCTGTTTCCCTTACAGATAGACCTGCAAATTAAAATACATACCACATTTAATGAAAGCTGATTAAGAGTATTAATTTAATTACCATGAGCTGATTCAGGTAGAACTCATAGGGTATGTGTCCGCTAATTGGGTCTATGGCCACTGGCCACATTTCGTCCATTTCCTCTTGGGTGAAAGGCTCGCCCTCCTCCATCATCAGTTTGCCAAAGCTCTCCTTGGTGAGATAGCCCTTGTTCTCCGGATCCAAGATCTTAAAGGCCTGGAGAATTTTCTCTGGCGGAGCAGGCTCCATTCTGTTGTATGTATGATATGATGTATGAACTATAATTACTAAGCATTGCTACCCACTTTCTTTCCATGAGCAGTTGCGAGACGTGTGGCAAAAATTTAGTCAAATGCACTTCGCCACTGGTCTCCTCCGATTCTGTAGCCGAAATTACTTCGTTCACCTCCTCCTCGGTGGGAACACAGCCCAGGAGTCTCAGCACAGTGCCCACTTCTCTAACGTCGATGAACTTGTCGCCATGATGATCGAACACACAAAAGGCATCCGAAATGCGTTTCTCCAAGTCGTTATTCACTAAAAGAAAAAGATTATTTAATTACTAAGTCCTGGCATTTTCTGGCCACTTACAATCCATATCCATGTTAAAGGCTTGAGGTTTTCTTACCAACTGAGACTCGTAGTGGGTGGAAAGTATTAAATCAATATCCCACTAAAACAAACACTGTTGCTAGGGGTGATTTGAATAGATGCGGAAAATCATTACTATTTTTTCTTGTTTTTGATACATGCGTTTTTAAGTAGCTATTTCTTATGGCATTCTTTGATTTCATTACAAAGAGAACAACCTGTCGTTTACGTTTGGATCGACCACATCCAAATCCACAAAAGGCTGTGGCTGCCGCCGAGGCGGGCCCATAATGCTACAGTAAAAACCTCCGTAGAGCGGCCCATTAGGCAGCTCATGGAGGCCATCATATTGGCCCATTACCATTTCGCCGATCCACCGGCTGTCTGGTAAGGAACACGGAAGTATTCCTCTGCCTTACTGGGTGCCTGGCCAGCAGCAACAAGTGCATTTTCGGAGCTGTGCCCACTTTAATGGAAATTACTGCAGAGCTCGCCATTAATTTTCCCTCACATTTGTCTGGCCAGTTTGAGGCCCGGCTCTCAACGCATTCGATTCGATTAAAAAAATGGCAAAGGCAAGTACAAGAACTGCTCCATTCACGCTAATGCGTGTCGTGTACAACACGCTTGCCACTTGAGCTGTTTGCCGCATCGCATCTCCTAGAATATATGTGTATACTCGTATATATATATGGCTATGCATGTAGTACATATATATGCCCTGCGTACCGCTCAGATTTCCCGCAGCTCCCATCATCACCATCATCGAATCCACGTACACACTTGCCTATCTACCGCCATCTCCTTTGCTGTTTGTGGACCTGGCTTTGGATCTCCACTTGGCCCTCTGCCTGGGCCCGGGCTACTGCCATAAACACTAAAAGTGTTCGTCATTTGCTGTTCCAGATCCAATTAACCATTTTGATGCATTTGCCTCCATTAACTCTTTCTCTCTCTCTCATTCGGACCCTTTTGCAAGGGCATAGGCCCAGTCTGCTACACAGAGAGAAAACACATTGTTATCTGATGCTTGCATTATAAGTGTAATAAAATAAAAATGTATTAAACTTTTCGTATTTCGAATATGATTCCGATATAATTTGCGATCCTGTGGTAACTCGATCAGCGCTGAGGAATGCAGTTTTTCTTTCTGTGTGCAATTTCGCTGCTGACTTACAACGTGATCGGAAGTTTGTCTTAGCCCATCTTCAACAAACCATTCCATACCATACCATACCATACTCCATAGTATACCCATACCCCGACTGTATCTGACGACGTGTCCGTGACTCGCAGGCGCTCATACGAGGTTTGGTATGAGGACGGGGCTCCTGCAAAGTACTTTGTAAATGTTGGCATGATTTAAGTCGGCTCTTAGTCTCTTTATTCTGACATTTACCCCAGGTTTGTCTATTAGGCATGCGATTAAAATTTAAATTAAAGTCGCGCAGACTCCGCTGCGGGATTGGGTTTCGCCATTGGATTGTATCGGCTGGGATGATGGCGATTCTTTTATAGAACCAGCCACGCCCGTTGCAATCTCGTCCCGGTCCGCCAGTTCCGGTTACTGCCCTGCGTTTTGTTCATCTGTCAATTTCGACACCTGTGGCAGACAGTTTGGGGGACCTGGATATGGGGACATGGCAGCGTTTCCTGTATGGGAAATTACACGGCTTAAAGGAAGAAATCTATTTGGATGGAAATGAGACAGCAATCGCTTTGCTTCGTGTAAGCAATTAAGTCAGAGCTAATTTATTTCAATTCTATTTCAGAGATCTTTATTAATCAATCGCAAAGCCCTTCACTTGGCACCATAGGCATCCACAAAATAAGGTCACATCCACTCGAATCGATTGCCCTTTCCAGATGCCAATCGCAATAGCCATTTTCCATTAATAAACAATTATTATTATGGCTTCGTATATATCTTTTTTTTTTTGCATTTACTGCCCAATTGAAATCGCGTTACAATGCGTGCGTACGCAGACTGGAGTAATTAAATGGAATTTAATAAACATAAACATTCGAATAATGAATGCTACCTTTCGCAGCACCAGCACCACTGGCCAGTAAGCGGAAAACTCCGGACAAAAGGCGGCCCAGATACTTTTGTTGAATTAATTAGAGTAAGAAAGGCTGCCAGACAGCAGCAGCAGCAGTCTTTAGCTACCTTTGTACTCACATGCCTTTAAACGATTCGTAAAAAGAATTCAATTCAGTCGAACTCGAGTCGAAGTGATATGAAAGAATTGATTAATAATCATAGCTAAAACCTCAAAAGACCAACCCAGGGGCTTGATCTGCCCCACTCCCTCCATTCCCCCATCCCCAAATGGTCGGCTACTGGCAAAAGAGCCACAAAAGCGCTGACGCCATGGTCCCACTCTCGACTCACATCAAGGCCAATTGGGCTGGCTCCAAGCTCCGAACTCCAACGGATCCATGCTTACACATGAAAAATAATATGATTTTCCTCTGAATGCTTAGTATTTCCATACCAAAAATTTGTAAGTTTAAGAACAGAATTTTAAGACCAATATAGACCAATATTCATGGAGTTCAATTTAACAATTATTGTCCCTAAAAGTCTCAAATATATTCATATTTTAATAAGAACTTTTGCATACCTTTATAAGGTATCGTTGATATATTATTTCAAAAATATAAAACTCTTTTTTTGGCGTTCTTCTTAGTTTCTGTTCATCCGATGATGCTTTTACACATTTTGTTAACCAAAAACGGTTACAAATCATTTCCTGTGCAGCTCTTCTATTGCTGGCCCAAACTGAGTACACATGTTGCTAGTTGCTGCCGTGCTCCATATTCTGGATACTCGGTGCTCGGGACTTGACTTTGATTCAATTTCCATATGAAAACATCGATTTGCGTTTGTGCGCCCGCGTCGTCGTAATCAAAGTGTTGTTTATGGAACACGTCCGGCGTGTTTTTCTTATTTTTTTTTTTGCTTTTGGCATTTCTGGTTGCCTGACTAGCTGTTGTTGTTGTTGTTGCTGCTGCCTTGTTGGCTGGCTATAAAAAATTGCTCACGGCAACAATTGCGCTCGTCGGCTAAAAAAAAATATGTAGCAACGATTACATTTGCCTATTGCATGGAGGGGCCGATGCCAAAGCCAAAGCCAGGCTAAAAGCAAACGAGTCCGAGTACGAGTCCCGAGTTATGATTGAGTTCTAATGAGTTGAGAAAAATGTATCAAGGAAAACCAGTTCCCGGAATCGCAATTAGATAAGTGGGTTTATTCATGCCACAAACGTGAGCTGCAGGAAAGCGCAACAAGGAGAGTCGGATCGAATCGAATCGAATGGCATCGGGAAATGGAAATTGTTTCCATCGAACAACACTGGCCTAACAAATGTGTAGCACATTTATATAATAAGGCGTTACAAATATTTTTCAATTTCATTAATTTTTTTTTTTTGTGGGCAGAAAGAAAAATGTACCTGTCTATGGGAGAAACTTGTTTAACTGGCTAAACGAGAAGGGCATTTGGCATAGGAAATACAAAATTTAAATTGCCCAGAATTTACGACGGATAATAACAGAGCAATGTGTGCATAATTGAATGAACATAATAATCAGACTATTTATATACCGTAAAAGATATGGTTTCGTATTAAGTCAATAAGTTTATCTACATTTTATTTAGTTTCTTGGAACCAGTTTACAAAAACCCTTTTTTTTAGACCATTAACTTTTGCGAGCAGCAATATTTTAATACTCTTTTTTTTCTCTTTTTAAACGACCCTTCCCGCGGTCTTTAAATATCCGTAACTTGTGATATCCAATTGGATGGCATTAGTTCCATTCAGCCGAGATTCATTCACCTTTTAACTCCGGATTCTGCACTAGTTTAGGCCTCGATTGGAAGGCGTGAAATACTAATATGGAGAACACGCCTGGCAGTCAAATGGAAAGGAAAGGAAAGGTCGAGCGAGGTATTTGGAGTTCCAACACCGATTTTCCGTATCTGCCCCGTCAGTTAATTGCCTCACTTTCTAGCCGTAAAAATTGACTACGCCCTAATGTGCGTGCCTTTCCAATTACCAGGTCCAAGTTTGCAGGCCAGCCGATCATTAGCCACGTTTACTAATGATTTCCAGCCAACCTAGACCTCAGCCCAAGCCTGGGAACCTGGGAATGAGAACTGTTCCAAGTTTTCGCATGCATGTGATAATGGTTTTTGGCGGCGCTTTGATTTTCCGCCCCGTTTCGAATGGGACAGCGAACAAGACAATAAATCAATAATTATTGCAAAATAATACTGCAGTCCCCCTCAAAAAAACAAAAAATAAAAAAACAAGATAAATTGCGATACTGTGCAGCGGACGGGCAGGCGTATGACTTAATTTGCCAATTTGAACGCCAAAGGCTAAAGCGTACTTACTTCTTGGCCGAAAAAGGCCAGGCAGCTGGCCAACATGGTCCCCAGATCGTTCTAAGCTTCAATTTCCGTGCCAGTGGCAGCAGCAGCAGCAGTCGAACTCCGTTGTCTTATTAAGGCCCAAACCAAACGCGTGCGCGGTGCCCAGCAAAAAGCAACAAGCCAGGCCAAAAGCGAACAGCAGCCGGCTGGACAAAAAAAAAAATAAGAATTCTATTATGCCCATGCCACACAATGTGATTAACTTGTTGACCCTGTCGAAAGAGCAAACAATAAAAGTGGGTATTCTTAAAAATTTAGAACGGATTTTCGATCGCTCGGTTGTGGCCCAAATTGCACACGAAAGGTAACCGCATGCACTTCCGTGCCCTGTGGTAAAAATGATTTTATGCAAACAGAAAAACCGAAACGGAAAGCGAATTCGAAAATTGGCATTCGTTAGGCGTTGCTAATAATTGAAAATCTCCAAAAAGCCAAGACCGCAGAAAAACAAGTTGGGAACGCTCAGGAATGCAACTGCCAATGCGCACCTGACTTTCGGGCCAGCTGGGATGCCACAGTGGTCAATGAAAAACTGATTGATAAGGGGTTCTTCTTTAGAAGGGCACATTTTTTCGAAACAATTATAAAACCATTAACAATACTGTTATCTTGAACATTTTTAATGGATTTTTTTTTTAGCTGTACAAACATTTTTATATCGTTTTCATATACATTTCTTGTCCAATGTTTTTTCAATATTTTTGGATTTATTGGTTATTTCTTAGCTTTTACTGACGTGCCAACTTTAGCCAACCATACTTATTGGACATGTTAATTTTCATTGTCAGCTTTCGCTGCAAATTTATGAACACTTTATACCCGGGCATTGCAACTGACGGAGGCAAATGAAAATTTCATTGAAACACACACTCACTGGGCGGAAAACCTGATGGAAAATTGATTTTGCCATAGCATGACAATCACTCGGCCCAATGGCCACCTTTAGCTGCAAGGCTCACGCCCACCGAAAAAATCGAAAAATAATAGCATAAAAGAGTCATAGTTAGCTAGCTGGCCGAAACCGAACCGTTACTCGCCGCTCAGCCAGTTGATTCATGGCTTAATCACGGGGAATCGGTAGCAGAGACTTGCAGCCAAGTTGCTGCACCCAAAAAAGACGGCTTTATCAGTGGATCGTCGAGGTATCGCCGTATCGAGTAGTGAGTGGCTCGTGCCTCCAGGCTGCCACCGTCCCACTTGGCCGACTTTTTGTGGCTGGCCAATTGATTGTTTGCGCGAAAAACTGCAGGACTCGCCTGGGATTTTCGCTTTTTTCGGACTCGCTCTCCGCAGTACTTTAATTGCCAAGTTATTACCCAGCCAGTTTTCACTCTTTTTTTTTTGCCGAAGACAACGGGCCACATCCGCTAGATGCCTGCTAGGAGGAGTGAGTGAGTGGCCACCAGCTTCCTCAAGCCATAAACAACTGTTTGGAGTGATCTCTGCCAGCGATCTTCCATCATCCTCGATCCGCGCGATCCGCAGTTCGCGCATGCGCACCGCTGCCGAGTTATAAAAGTGTAAATAAGGTAATTAGTGCTTCCGGGCATAATCATACAAACATGACGTAGCGTGGTGGCTCTGGCGCTGTACGGGTGCACTGAAAGAAACCAAATATTTTACTGATTTTATAAGAAAATATATACATAAGTACAAACAAAATCAAGTAAAATCAAGGCAAATGAGGTCAACAGATTGTGGTGCTATTGTGTTTGTGGTGATGTAATGATTAACTTCTTCAAATATTTTTGAGTGTGAAACTGTGTCCCTAACTTCGACTTGTTGTTTTTTTAGTCTTTCAGCTAACGAACTGACGCATCGCTCGCTCCACAGCTGGGTGTGCGAATATACAAGCGGCGTGGAACAACCATGTTGCTGATGACAGCAGCGACTTGGACGACAATGTTACGCTTTGATGGAGGACGCGAGACGACGGCGGAGCCGGAGAAGGCTTCAATTGCTGATAAGCAATAAAAACAAATGGCAAGAGCATGGGCAGGGAACTCAGACTCCCCAATCCAATCCGGCGGTGGGTCATAAAAGTCGTGTGTGCGAATGCGAGGCCTGTTGTCGACTTGGCGCTATCCATTAGGAGCGCGAGATTTGGCTAATTATGATGCCAGCTGATCGGCTAGTTGACTTTTAAGTGCCCCATGGAGCTTTGTTTGTCGAGCTGCTGTTGATGCTGCTTAATTGGCAGATTGGAGTGCCAATCGATGAGTCTCGTCTGAGAGCCGCAACGAGATTAAGGCAAATTGGCTAAAAGCCTCGATATGAAATGAATACCAATCAAACAGTTTCTGAAGGAATAGGAAGTAGCAATGATTGGGGTTACGCCCCGTAATGGAAACGAAGAACTGGTTAGAAATACAGACGCCATGAGAAAATCGCGGCCTAATGTGATCGACAGGCAAAGATTCTCATTAATATTAACTGTTTTCCTGGGGAGTTAAGACCAAGTTTAGTTATTCAAACTCATGTTGGGAACCTGACAACTTAATTACAAGCGCTTTTCTGTGGCTGCCACTTCGGTTGTCTCTGTCGGTCTTTTGTGGGCACATTAAACCATGATTTGTAGTGTTTAAAATTTGATTTTTCCCTTTCAGCTTTTATTTCGAAATTAATTAACCGAAAACTACTGTTAACTCAGGGGGCATTGTCTATGCGCGCAATCGTGGACACAAAAAACGTGCTGTTTTGACGGATTTCTCAACATGTCGATGCCCGCGGTATTTGTTTGTCTTTTTCGTAGAAAGCCCCATTTTGATGTCTTAATTAGGTCTGAATACGAAATGCGAAATCTAACAGCCTTCTTTTCTATTGTACATTTTTATTTATTTTTTTTTATATTTTTTTTTGCACTTTTCGCGGCAGAACAGATAACTGCAAAGGGCGGTGCCAATCAAAGGCGCCAATTAACACGAAGTTGTTTGGACAAGTTGTAATTTACTCTCGCCCATTCGAGTGTGAAATTTAATCAGTGTGCGACCGGCGGAGCCATTTGAAATTCATTTTGCCCAACTCCAAACTGTTGTTTATTAATTTTTATGCCAAATTTATTTGCCTTATTAGCATTTCCTCATAATTTTGATAAAACAATTTGTTGTGTCTCGCTCGCAATGCCAAAAACAAGGAGAAGAGATCAGATCTCGACACCGGGCCACGCATTTATATGGCATTTCATTGACTTGCTTCACGTAATTTATGGATACTCCAGAGTCGGAACCAAAAGCTAAACTCAACGCCCTCGCTAAAAATTTATCATCATCCTCTCGCGCAGAGATCTAGGCTGAGATAGTATTTAAAGGGATTTGCATAGGACAGTTGGGATCGTATAGGATGGAAGGGATATCTTATTCAGAATGGAAAAAAATAGAATCTTGTTCTTTTTCCAGAGTAGTTAAAAAAAAATTGAATATGATATAAATACCTTTATATAGCCACACTCACCTTTAAAATACTCGCAGAGAGAAATCAAACGTAGTGATCAGCACTCAAAGTTCGGGAAATTGGATTTATTTTGCTGCGTAGAGTAGCCGAAATTCGTTGTATATAAATCCACGACCATCACTCTTTTTCCTATTTAATTGTGTGTTGGTATTGCCATTTTGTATCGCTTTGGCTGTCCCATCATAAATTTGCAGCCTTATCTGCTCAGCCAGATCTCCTGTTTCCAGCGACCTAAGCATTTGTGTTGATTCTCATAATATGCTAATTAAAATCTTCGTCTTCTTCTCCGCCAATGCCGCCGCGCTTTACCTTTTGGTGGTCAATTAAACAATATCGACATCTAGTTTTGTTTAAATTAGCATACAATTTTTGGTCTGCCCCTTCTGGAGCGACGGCGATGAGGTAACAAATTACGTACAAGCATTTATCATGTTATTGGCATCGAGCTACAAATAGCCGCGTTTCAAATAGATTTTTATTCAAATCCCACCGATTAGGCGGACTTTTGGCCGAGGCATAAATTCACTTTGGCTTTCATAAAAGTGACAGTTTCTAATGTCAAACAAAATTCGCCGCACGTTGGCCTGGCTATTATCTGGCATGGCCATCAATAAGTGTTCGATATATTATTTGACGTTTGTGGCCGGTTTTATTGTGCCTGCTTGCAAATTGCCTTGTTTATGCACTAGACGTCGTCGTGTGTTAATAGTGTTTCGTTTAAATGTTAAATAGCTAGTTTAATTAAACTGATTTATTGTGGGTGATCAGGTGATTTGTTGCCGCTGCTCCATGCCAAAGTTCACTGTGCAATTAATAGTCATTCCGATGCAAATTGAGAACTGTGCTTGCTTGTTCTGTGTTTTCTCACTGCTCGGACAAGTGTATACTAAAGTTAGCTCGGCCCTGGAATCCCCTGTAGAATGTCTTAAATTTGTTTAAATTGCCAGTAATTGCGCCGGGTTAAATGGGCTGCCAAAAAGCGCTCAGAGACGTTTTATAGCGCGCTTTGCACTCGCCCTTGTAGGCAGCCAAGCTCAACCCTTTTCTTTCTCAGCTGCAGCCGGCGATCATCATTTAAATGCCCGCGAAAGCAGCAGCTGCGCTTATGAAACCGAGCGGAAGAGCCTGGCCACGGCACAAATAACCACTCAAAAATTTATAACTGTGTCTGATCATAGCAATTAGTGTGAATTTGATTTTATTGCCGACTAAGAAAACCGAAAGTGTTCAGAACCAGCCAGCAGCAACAAAGGCAGTTGTAAAGCCAATGCGTAGCTAAAAGCTGCAAATGCACACCGAACACGGTAAGAAAAAATGCATAATTTGTAAGAGGTCACTGCACTTTGGCCAAGATAATGGTTCATTACTTACCATTAACACAGCTCACCTTTGACTTTAGCTTATATTTAAAGCTCACGGCGTATGTATGTATTTCATGTTAAATAGTGGTTTGAGCATTTTTTTTTCAGTGCACCTAACTCCTCCCGCTGCAACTGAAACTCCGACTTCGGAGACAGTTAATTGGGGGTCCGCCTTGTGGTCACACGCAGCAGCCGCAGAAGGAACCGCAGTCACAGTCGAAGTCAGAGCCAAAGTCAGGCATTCATAATAAAAGCTGAGGAATGAGTAAATTAAGAATTATGGCTTTTGCATGCAAATTCAAAATTTCCGATACACAATAAATTACTTAAGAGCGCCCAACGACCAAAAAAAAAGGGGTAAATAAGGAGGAGCAGAGCCAAAAGCTAAATAACGATAACCGAACAAAAGCGTCGAAATACAACTGGCGATGCTTTCAATAAAGAAGTTGTAGACATTCGCGATCTGCGAGCTTAACTTGTGAGTTATTCGAATTGTATCTGTCTGTCTGCACAGGGAAATCAGATCAAGATCAAATTGAAATAAGAAACTTTTATTATACAAGTTTTAAACATATATAAGAAGTGAGCAAGTGAGATTGCATTCATATGGAATATTGAGAAAAAAATATATATATTATAAATGAAAACTAAATTTACTTGCTCTTAAGTCATATTTGCGTTTTCTTAATAAATAGCACTTTTTTAAGCAAGATTTCGTAAATTTCTTTCAGTGCATGGAGGCAGGCCTTGAACCAAGATCCCAGGCGGGCAGGAAGATTAAAAGGGTCAGGCATTCGCATTCATGTGGGTGGCCTCATGTGGAGTAACTGTCAGCCAGAAGTTTGCATTCCGCCAAGTTATGATTTGGCCGAAAGTGAAAAGGAACATCTTCAATAGCCCCGCCCATTTGGCCAGCTTTTCAGGTCAAGGCAGCCGGCTAAATTCGTTTACCTAAAGTTAACGCGAAAAGTTCCTTCCATTGCGTCGTTTACCTGAGGCAAAGGAGTTTTGAGAGCCTTCCAGCTGGTAAATTAATAAGCCAAATTAAGTGAGACTCCTAGGAAATGGTTAAAAATCGACTGGGATAATATCCAGCGGCGTGCAATCGGAGATTTTATTTTTCCAGCTACCATTTACATACCGTGCGAGCCACTGGAGCACTCCACTTCGATTGCATGTGCTCATTTTCCCACAATAAATTGATAAATGGATTTCAAACTGTGCACGGCATTCAAGACCAACTGTCCATCAGTCTTTTGGCCGCTGCTAGATTACCGGGCAACTGTGAGGTGGCATTGGTTTTGATGCTGGCCAAGTTCCAAATTGAAGTGGCACCTAGTGTTGATGAAAAACGGGAAATGATTGTTAAAATTTAACTGCAATTTCTAGAGAGTAAAATCAACGCTCTAAAATAAAACTCTTTTAAATGAATTTATAGAGACTTAAGAATGTGTGGGATTGTGTAGGATTGCAATTGACTCATTATCTGTCAATTTAACTCCATAGTAGAGTATTAAGCTACTTTCTATCCACTAGACCCATATTCAATTACATTCATTTGCAATCGGAGTGGTTTTATTTTCCTTATAGCCTTCTGCGTCAGCTACAGTTATGGCAATAACTATGGTCATTTCTAGTATGGCTGCCATTACGATTCCGGCCAGCCTTTCAGCGATTGTTAATTGCTTTTGGCCCAGAAGAAGGCGAGGGTGCAAGTGCGGGTGGGGACCATGAGGAGGCGCTACCTGGATGCGTGTGTTGGCCATCTAGGAGCGGTGGGTCCTGCAGAGCCAGCACCCATCTCCTGCTGCTCCAGCTGCAGCTCCTTGATGCTGATGTGCTAAACGTGCGGCGGTCATTTGGCCAAACGATTGGCGATCATGAGTGGGCTATTTGATAGCTGGCAAGAAAGTTGTAGCAAAAAAGGCCGCAGCAGGCGCAATTAAAGTGCAGCTGGCCGACAGCGATTCACTGTTATGTCATAAACACTCGCTATTTGAGTTGCGCTGACAGGGCGGCCGCAAGTGTCAAAATGCCTGTCAAAAGCCACCCACATGTCGGCAATAACGATCGGGCGGCATTAACCATCAGCCGAACGAATCGACTTCATGCCATCTTACCAGAAGTCAAGAGATTTATTAGCTTGCAGTTTCTTTTCGGGGCCAGTCGATATGCGATTATCGGGCGCGGAATCTATAATAACCAGCTGTCGCCGAGCCACTTGAAATATGTATTTATGTATCTCGCAGATGCAGTTTTCGCCTGACTGTCGGCTTAGATTGACTGTGCGTGCTGAGTTTGATTTGCAAAATGGAAAAAAATCGAATTAAATCAGTAGCTCAATCTTTTTTGGCTGCTGGCATTTTCAATTAGTTCTCTAGAGCAGTGCCTTTGAAGTGTCAAGGTCTCGTCGCTCGACTTGATTTATGCTAATTCCCGAGCCACGTCTAACGATTCGACTTGGTCAAGTGTCAGGCGTTCGTTCAACTGGGTCATCAGGTGATTGAAGGCCGCCTCCTAGCTCCGATTTTATCCGATTTAATTCGTCTCCCCCGAGCATTAATCACTCCCTGTGGCGAAGCGTACTTTCTCCAATGCTCTGAGTAATCATCGTCGGGTAACACACATCACCTCAGCCGCAGCTGCATTTGCCTTCTCTTCTGGCCAAAATAGCCATTTGGCGGCCAATACTCTCTGAGTGAGCAATTGCAAATCTCGGGAATGTTAATGCCAGCTTTGAGTGACAGCCGTCTGATTTTGGCCTCAAGCAGTTGTTGTGACGACAAATTTATGCCCTACAATGGAATTTTTGAGAAATGCTGAATCCATTGAGTATTTAATTCACTTGTCGCTGGCTCTAACTACACGACTATTTCATGAAATCTTAAATACTTTTAAATTTTCTAAATAACACATTGAGCATCGAATGCTTTAAACTGTTTCTAACGAGATAACAGTAATTATTCAATTTACTAATTAAGGCAATTTTGTATAATTTCATTTGTCCACACCCAACTTCAAATGCAATTTTACCACTTTAAGTTGTTCAAGTGGGAAGAATTTAATTGAAGTGGGTCGGAGCTTAAAAGCATTTCACCTGTTCGTCTAGCAAATTTAATTTGCTGCCCCACGTGACTCATCCGCAACCGGAATTCGGATGACAGCGGCAACGGCGCGGTTGTGGCCGCATGTCAAAGTCGTCGAAAGGGAGTGAGTGTGTTGAAAAAAGGGAAAAGTTTTCTAGCCGCAAACGTTAAACGCGAATGAAGGCAGAAGTTGGAGATACTATATAGCTATGGCCTTTAGCGAAAATCAAGCAAACTTTCAGATGTTTGTGCACCGGAATTAATGAAGTCACACACGCCGGCATCTGGGAACTTAAAATCAAAGTCACAAGACTGACAACAGTGCGTATGATTTATGTCCACTTGCCAACTGCAAATGTCGCAATAAAAGGTACTGCTACGCTTGAAATAAAAATAAAAAGGAATGCTACACAATTGCATAACTAATCTGCAGCGACGCAGAGTGACATTTTAATTGTGCCTCCATGATATATGGATGGAAGACCGATTGCCGATTGCAGATTGCCGTTCCCATCAATGCGGCATGGTAAGAGAGTAGAGGCATGTAACTGCCATATGTTGCCGCTGCCAATTAGACATCGCAAGTTGTTGCCACGTAAATTAATTTAATTATGTCAATGCAGCTTACCTTGGAGTCAACGTCGCAGCAGCAGCAGCAGCAGCACCAGCTGAAGCTGGCTTAGTTTATTTGTCAAGCGGTGTAAAATGGCGTAAACTACATTGGTAGCAAGGCATTCGGACCAGCAGGAGGAGAGCAGCTGGAGCTCCGGAGCACTATATGGAATAGGAGCCGCTGACATGCAATGTTCCCGGGTCGGTTCGCAAGTATTAAGATCGATATTGGGTGGCTATAGGTGAAAGTTGCGGGAAACCAAAGCTGGTGTCATGCAACTGATTTGAATTATTAATTGTAAGTTTATTACAAAGTAACTAATCAGGCTTTTGCATTGATTTTAAACAGTAACTAATGTGTGTACATATTATATATTGTAAAAGCTAATTATTGAGTTGCACAACCTTATAAGCGACCCTCGCTGCGAGTGTCAACTGTTGTTGGTCGAGCTTGAGCTGATGTTGCTGTTGCTGCTCTCGTTGCATGTTGTTGCTGCGCGGCGCTTTTGTAATTAATCAAACCCAAGCACATTGACAGCGCGT
Source organism: Drosophila melanogaster (assembly GCF_000001215.4). NCBI lineage: Eukaryota > Metazoa > Arthropoda > Insecta > Diptera > Drosophilidae > Drosophila > Drosophila melanogaster. The sequence goes on along the minus strand of NT_033778.4, from coordinate 20,132,665 downwards.
AGACAGAGCACGGAGCTGGAACTAAAGCTGGGTGCTGAGCTGGGGGCTTAAGAGAGCTATCCACCATCCACGTCCATCCTGCCCAGCTGCCCGGTTGCCCCAATCCGGCATGTTCGTGGCCATGTCGATGTCCCTGACCGACCGCATCGGTGAACTTTAAACTTTTAAACTGAGGGGACTTTGAGGCAAGTCCGCCCGCAATGTCACCAATGTCACGATGCCAAAACGCTGAGAGCTGCATGCAGCATTCAGGTGCAGTAAACTCGAGGACTGTGCCAGGATATGCCGGCCAAAGATGGTTACCCGCAGTCCCAAGTCGAAATCGAAGTGTAGTGAAAATAAATGGCCCGGCATTATCGCACTTGCCATCGAAAATAAATTTCCACCTGTACAATTGCAAATTGCAGTGATTCCTCCGATGTCGTCGTTTCCCAAGTTTCTGCTCCTGCTGGCTTTTTACTCGGCGCGAAACTACTGACATACAGCTCGCGAGCGACAGGCGAATTTCCTTTTCGTTGGCGGTAACAAGGGGCACTTCACTCGGGGATTGTCGTGGTAATTATAAAGCAATTTCCACACGTATCGAACGGCGATCGCATTGGGAGCAGCACCTGGAAAAAAGGAGGGCCCTCGCCGCTGGACAGTGAAATTAACCTGAGCCGAGTTCCACTTCATCGGGGCGACTAGTTTGTCCAGCTCTCTCGCATTTGTCAGGGCAATTTATGCACAATGCTGCAGCAGCGAGGCTGAAATGTATCTTAAGCTCTTGCAAAAGTGTATCTTCTGCCTGACGTTGTTGCAAGTGCAACAACTGCTGCTGCCGCACTTCAAAGGAAAATGCAGTACGTGCAATTATGCGCTGCGTTGCACATTATTAGAAGTGACTGTTGGACGTCGATGATGTGGTTACATTTGATAGCCCGCCCGCCTATCCGTACGTGCATGCCGGCGATTAATGCCTGATTAGACACTCGACAGGGGCCGATTTAGATCGAGATTGCGATATGGATATGGGCTATGGGATATGGCCAGAGATGACAGCGGACTAGAAGAGCTGGCGATGATTGAAATGTATCTGGGACGATGTTGCCACGTACGCGTGTTATTGGGCATTTCCTGGCCACATGTTGTACTTATCGGGCACTAAAACGTTAAAGAATGTTTCCCATATATATTTCAAGTCCGCAATTGATTTACGGAATCGCAAATAGAGGAAATGCCTCACTAATTAGAGGCAAACGCTTGGATAACCCACTTCCCAGAGTTGCAGCATCCACTTGAACTTCTGTCTGAATAAGGCAAGATATTTTATAGATTTCCCTTCAATTAAATTGGATAAATTTATGATATTCTGCCGAATAATTCGCATAAATCACTGGCGCAAGGGAAAGCATATTTGGGTCACTAGGCAGAGAGTCCCATTTAAATGGAAAATCACTTGAGAATCTTCCAAGAAATTGCCCCAGACAGGCGGGCAGCAGCATCACATTTTGATTTTTATGCGATGGAGCCACACAGAATCTACCACAAAGATGTCCAAACAATCCGAGAGGCAAAATGTAATGTAACTTGCCCAATAATCGGTGCGGAGAGCAATTACCAGAACGAGATAAACACACAGATGAAAGGCGAACGGTAAAAGGCAACAATCACAGATTCAATTGAAATGAAAACCAAGTCGGAATGTTTTTTTTTCCAGCTTTTGCTTTTCATTATTGAATTTATCTAGAAGATACATTCATGTCTACATGTACATGTATGTACGTGCCACCGGGTCTGCAGTGTTTGGTTTCTGTGGCTGTGCGTTAATGAAAAATTTCACTTTTCAAAATGCTCAGCTCTGCGGACTTCAAAAGTAAACAGCCCAGTCCATTGTTGGTCTACAGAAATCCCAATCCACTTGAGCTACTTTTAACGCAGCAGCTACGAGGCAACGGCCAGAAACAATAATTATTACGATCAATTTAGATGCAGATTGCATGCGGCGGCAATTGAGGTGGGTCCGTCTTTGAACAACGCCCACTAAAGCCACACATACAGCCGGAACACGATGGTACACTGGCAAAAAACAATAACCACAAAGTCAATAAAATCTTATGATGTATATATAAATCTCTTACAATCTTCCTCTTTTGCACTGAATGTTTTTTGGTACCCATTTACCTTTCATAAATTATTCAGTACAGTGTACACATCGCTTAGTCTGACCTCCGCTTAAATTTCTTTCAGTGCAGACAGTCGCAGATACAATTTCGACTTGATTACTAATGCATAGCTGCTTGGCTTTTCTTGGCCAGCTGGCTATTGGGACCTCAGCCGGGTGTTTTGTTTGCATACCGGGCAGCGGCCCCGAAACATTGTCATAATAATTATGAACTGAATAAAAGGCCTCAAGTGAAACGCCTTCGTGGTCAGTGGAGCAATTAGAGCGATCTCAGCCCGGAGATACTGCCATAATGAAGTCTGGAGAATCGAAATGCAATTGAAAAAGTCGCCCAACACAAATAAATGCATTGTTTGTCTCGTGCTCGAATTGATATCCCTTTAAAAAATATTGCTGAGCTGGCATTCAAATGTGTGTAATTCGGCAGCCGTGAATTTTGTGAGGTTTTAAAACTGAGATTCTAGTTTGACACACAAATTACTATTCATGGCGAAGGGGTGAGCAAGGAAAGTAGTTTCTTTTCACGTTTTCTTTCGATATACAAATAAGTTAAATCAATAGCAACTCGACAACTAAGTCAAATTGCCAATGAAGGCACTTGAAGAATTTCCTCATATTCGCCGTCACTTCAATCCCTTGTAATCAGTGCTCTGCAACGATAAGATTTTCCGAGTTGCAGTGGGGAAACCAATTAGAAGATGTCGGCGGAAAAATAAATGCAAGAATGCAAACAATGTGCAGCTTGATTGCTATTTGTTGGCCGCAACTGACAACTGCAATTTGCCGATAAGACACGCTTAATTTGCTGCTGTTTCATAGATAACTTAGCTGCAATGCAAACACCATAAGGGTGCCATGAAATGGAATCTTTAAGATTAGTTATATGTACAGACTACCATTTTCAAAAAGCGTTTCCCAATTCCAGACCATAACGAATGATTAGCCAGCTAATGGAAAACTTCCGGTATTCAAAGTCTTAAGCTCCCCGCCCGCATGCCAGATGCTGCATTTAATTGTAAACAGAAATCTTACCGAAATTAATTTTAAAGTGAAATTCTTGAGACCTCCGCGATGGAACGCTTATGAAAATGAATGTCAGGTCCGCTTTCCAACCACAAAACCCGAATTGACAAACGGAAGTAAGCAATGGCTTCATAGCTCCATTCCCAGCGGAAACTGCAGCTTTACATGTTGGTAGACGAGCATGCAGCTCGGCTTATACATTTTTAATTTTTCATTTTCCTTTAAAGCGGATTCCAAATCAATGGGCCCTGGCCCAGTCTACGGTATTGCATTCCATCTGCTTGGCAACTGCAACCGCAGCACGTTCGTATACCTCAAATGCCTGGCTGAGTCGCGGAACTCACGACAGGTGGCGCTCCTTCCTGTTGCCAGAGTCTCGCCGGGGTCATAAAAATTGAGCTATTAAATAATTTCTGTCACACAAATTTGCTTTTATTGTTTATTTCCGTTTTCGGTGCCAGTGCCAGGTGCCGACCCCTTTCTTTGTGGTGGGGGGGGGGGGAGGGAACTTGGCCCCACACAAGTCTTCGCTTTCCTGGTCTTCCCAGCTAATTAGCATTATTATGCACAATTCTACATATTTACTTAGTTGTATTTGTTGTGCCATTAGCCCCGGCGAGCGCATTTTCCACTTAAGAGTTGCGCTGGCATTTTGTCTTCGCATCATTTTTGTCACTTTGTGGCTTGTTTGTCGTCTTTGAGGTGTGTGACTCATACCCATTCCAAACTGCGACTTTGATCTCTGTTGTCTTTGCCATTCTGCTGGCCCTTTGATGTCTGTTTGGGACAATAAAATCTCGAGTTGCCGCAAAAGTTTCCGCAATTTGCGGTGGCGTGGCTTCATTCAAGGAAATGTCATTAAAACCCTAGGCGTCCAATAGTTTTTCCAAAGGAAAGGCATGCAGCACGCAACAAGTGTCAACTTGGGACAACAAGGCGGCTTTTCCCTTTAACTTTCCAACATTATATGATGACAATAAATCCAAATAGTAGAAGATACACCGCCCAAAGTCGGACCAACTGTCAGTCTATATAATTGACAAGCTGTTGCCCGGCCTTCCCCACCTTTCCGTCTATTTGTTTGCACGGCTTTTTTCTCACCCTAGTTAAGTTTTTCGGAGTTCCGGGCCAAAACCAAGCCCATCTGTTATCGGAACGGAAAAAAAGGGGAAGCGGGTAGGGAAGACAACAAAAAGGCACGGAATGAGTAACTGGCACAAATCGTTGGCCCCGCGTAAATATCATTTTTAAATATTTATGTTTCAATGAAATGAAAATTGCAGGGCAACAGACGTTGTTTGCGATATTTTTGCTCCCATGCCGCCGACTCTTATTCACGTGCCATAAACAAATATTCGGAATCTGCACCAGTTGTGACATATTGACCCGCCACGCCTCCTTTTCACCAACGCCCCCCGTATGAATGGCGTTCGAAAGTTTTTTCATTATTATTTGCTTGGCTCTCCTGAACTGCATTTCCGAAGTGTGTCAATAATTACAATAGGAGCATGGATGGCGGAGGTGCAGTGACTGTAAAAAATATTAAAAAATTAAGAATGAATGGATATTTTTATTGGAGAATAGGTCAAGTTGCACAATCGCATTTAATGGAGAGCAGCCGATGGCTTAACGCTTTATCAAACATACTGTCGGATAATCAGTAGAGCTTTTATAGCTCGGGAATATATCTGTTTTGATCAGTTAATAAATACCATAATAAAACCTAATCAACAATCTTAACATGCTTAAGCTAATCAGTTCCCCATGGAATTCGTTGTGTAATTTTGTTAAACTAACTGGAGTTAATATTTCCTACCACATAAACCTTTAAATTAGCAGGGGCCTATTTCCGGCTCGATTTATTGCCTGCGAACCCTTCGATAAATTTAATTTTCATATGCCATAAACCCGATCAAGATGTGATTTAAATTTTTCCAAACTTCCTGCCACCACGAGCAAAGCGGCTCATATTCACCGCGTTCCATTCAAGAGTATTACAATTTTGGTTTAAGCGCATTTCCGCTGATATGCATTGTGTGCATTTATGCTCCGGCAATAACAACAACATATTATGTATAAATAAACAGCAGAGAACTTAAACAAACTGTTTGGTTTTCTGGCTCGACAGTCGCCATATTCCATTTACGGTGTTCGATTTTGATTTCGATTTTTTCCCAATGTGTCGACGCATTGATTACGGGCGCACGTCTGTCTGCAACTCGAATCGAAGCTATATATCTATCTCAGTATATAGGTATGGGTGGTGGCACCATTAAGGCTGACTGACTGCCCTGACCATATAACTATAACTGGGTTTCCTCCGGATAAGATCGCGTACATAACTCATTACTGCATGGGCGATATGAGAGACGTCACTCTGACTATTTAAGTTCCCTTTTCCGAGTGTTAAGAACCCAAAAGTGAGGGGGAGGCACATTCGAGCAGTACTGAAATCTGTTTCACTGCAACTGCATTGGGTTTTAATTATGCCCTATGATGAACTAAGAGTCTACCACATGATTGGAGTCTTCAGTTCATAACTAAAAGGAATTGTATCAACCGGTATATATGTATATTACATTTACAAATCGTTTTATAATATGGTGGATGGATTGTTTTAACATGCACGTATCAGAAGTATATACCCCCATTTAAAAAAAGATCAGATATTTATTTTTCGCACATTGCATTGCAGATAACAGTCTTAAGTAAATAGTCTGCCATTACGGCTTATGGTTTTTATGACTTCGAAATGGGTTTTATCTATACCTGCGAGGGTATTTCACAAGTCGTCTATTCAAACATCGGGCATTGGGTCTATCGAATGCCTGATATTGTTGTTCTTGGACATCGTTGGTTGCCGGCTGACTGATAATATGATTCGTGCCCATTGCCGATATGGGTGGAGGAGGTTGGGGGGTTGGTGGAGGAAAACTACGTGGCAGTCGCATCGACTTTGCTGCAATCTGGTGCCCCAATCCCCCGATTGTTTTTCCATCGACTCGCTGTTGTTTTTCCTCAGTGCAGCTGTTTGCTTTGTCGCACGGAGAGAAACGCACGCGTTAAGCACACAATTATGCAGACAGTCAGGCATTCGGCATTTGCTCTCTGGTCGATCGAGGTCCGCACTACGGACAGCTCCATTTTACACACCAAAATTAGATAAACAAACAGAGACCCAAATTCAATAAACAAACACACAATACTTTGATTGCACTGCAGATAGTCACTCGACCGGGAAGACGATACAAATACGGAGATACAGATACAGATACAAGGCCTTGTCCACAACGAATCATTTTTGATGCATCCATCGCAGTTGTATGGCTTTCGTTTGTCCGCAGGGCAAATATGACTCAATTTGGCTCGCCCGAGAAAGCCGAGTCGAGAAAACTTGTAACCTCCTGCTAATATGCAAAATCAATAGCTCCCCGGGGCGTATGTGGAATGGGAATTTTCCCAGTGCTAAGCTACTGTTTTCAATTTTCAGAAAAGGTGTCACTCGGAATGGGGAGATCGATCGAGGGTGCTACATCGCAGCCAGCGCACTTTAATGCATAATTTAAGTAATTTAGTATTCAATATTAGCAAATGACAAAAAGCAATTAGATGGCTTTGCAAATCAAACAAACAAATGTATTGCGTTGACTGGTATGAGATACTTACACTCTTACACATGTCTGACTGCTGTCTAAATGGATTTGATGAATTTTGTCTATAGCATCTAATAGATATTTCAGTGCTCTTAAAAAAATAATGTGATGATGGCATAACTTTTGCTACCTTAAATTATAAAATATCATTGAATACTAAAACATATCAGAAATAAGCTTATGTAGGCTGTGCCCTAAGAAATGTATACTGTTGTTACTTATTAACTTTCCTTTATCATTTTCATTTCAAATTACATTTGAACAATCCCTTCGGCAAATGTTAACTGTGTAAAATTTTAATGGCTGTACTGTAACTTGATATAATTAACTACTTATTGAGTGACTTTAAACCAATTTATAATTGCTTTTCTCGTGCATATTGATCTAGAAAATGCACATGCACTTATGCTAAGTATATAGACACATTAGGGTATTATCGAATTCCATCTACGACAGAGTGTTATTTTATTGAACAGCTTTCCCCCCCCAAACACTACGTAATTGCTGTATGTGATTATGGCCGACGATATTAATGCAGGCAAGTAAATGCAAATCCGTAGCAATTGCCAATGCCTGAGAATTTTGTGCCAATGCAATCGCAATAAAACGCAATAATATCGGTTGCATTACAAATCAATTTCTGGCCTGGCACAAACACAGCGGTTATATCCATGCGAATGGAGCACTTGGATCCAATTGCCATTTTGTTAAGAGGGCGCTTCATGGGTGGGCTTAGCTTCAAGTGGGCGGCAAATATCCTAAACGATAAATATTTAAAAGGCTGTCGAACTTGGCCAAGGCGGTTCAGACCAGCCTCCATTTCCACTTGGATGCCGTTTTCGAAGCGCTCCGTTCCGGGCTTTCTGTGTGCAATTTAGATAAGTATTATGACATATTTGACACTCTTTCACTTTGCCAAATGGACAGGCAACGACTTAGTGATTATTTACTCGAAACTAAACTGCAATGAAGTCGCCCAAGATGCAAGGCGGCAGGGTGCAGGGTATAAAAATCAATGAAATGCAATTACCGAGAATGCCTGGCTGCCAGACGATACTCACTTATATTATAATAACATTTGTTGTTATTGTCGCTTGTATTGATAAAAAGGGCGTGGGTTGTGCGTATATACAATTTATACATATCTCATAGGCGGCATTTGTCGTTGTCGCCTAAGCCATAAGCATAACTGATAAGCTGCAATTACCTGCATTGATAATTTCGAATGTATTTCCATATAATGCATACAAACCCCAACAGTAATAATCGTAATACTCTGCCATAAAGGCCAAATGACAACTCTGGGTCTCTTCCATCTGCCCCTGAAACCCTCCCCACCCATCCCGATCCTGTGTGTCGGTCTTCGGTTCTCCAACTGCAACTCCGACTCCAACTTCTAGCCAACTCCTCCGAGGCCCCGGGCACACCCATAATTGAATAGCTCAGCGACGTGTGTGAGATTGCGGGTGTTTGGACTCGGATTGCTTTTGGCTTGGTTTGCTTCAGTTTGGCTTGGTTTCATTGCATTTCCCTTTTTCAGGTTGCATTCAGCAGGCATGCAACGAGTAAGAGTACGTGTGATTACTATTTGTGCTTAAAGGAATATCCCTAAGACAAGGACTTAAATGCAAAGCCAAGGAAGGAAGTTCGTCTGGAAATTTTGCCTATTTAAGACCTGACAATTTGTTAAGCTTCAATGCGTGATGTTTAATATTCTCGTATGAAGCATGTGAGATAAATTATTGAAATAATATATAAGTACATCTTAACACTTCGTAGTTCGGTTCTCTACAGGTATCAGTTTTGTTTAGCATTATCTGCAACACTATTCATCTGGTGCAACTTCCAGGTCATCTTTTATCAGCTGAGCTTTGTTTTTTTTTTTTGTTCGGTAGCTCATATCAACTTAAACACTATTTCAATTTTCCATCGACATGCAGCCGAAATTCAAACAATTCATATGCCTCGGCTGCTGATCAATGATAATTTTTCCAACGAAATAACAGCTCTCGTGCATTCTTATCAGCGCTGTGGCAACCGAAAACTGACTTCGAGTGTTAAGAATTATTAATAATAAATTACAAATTATTACTGGAGCCAGGTTCCCCTGGTGGGCCAACGCTAATGAAATTTCAATTAGCTTGTCATGTCGTGGAGGAAGTGGCTGTCCCATCGACTGTGGCATGCAGTTATAATCAGTGAGTGGCAGGCAGCAGATCTTATGAAATCTTAACCCATTTTATATTGACAAGCGTAATTATGCGCACGACACAATTGTCATGTTGAATATTGTCAAACAATTGTTTAAGCCCCAGCACAGTTATGCAACTTAGGGCCACGTGCATCCACCTGCAGTCACGTTGCAGTTTGTCATCCTTTTGGACATATAGACACTGGGTGCGGGGAAATCCGAGAGCCATTCCAAATGACAGTGGCTACGTGTCGGTGCTGTTCGTCCGGTGGTCCTTTTCGGTCAATTAGTGCTCAGGGAACTCGCTTTTTCCCCACTCAAATCCATCCACAATGAAGCACTTGTGCAATAGTTTGAATATCTTATGGATGCATACATTATTTATGACATGCTTCATTTTGGTAGCCCTGACACAAGTTGGCAAAGGGAAAGGTGTTTCTCGGTGCTGGAAGGATAGGAAAATTTAAATCTTTTCCTGATCAAGATAAAGATGGGTACAAAGTCTAAAAGGTTGTGTCCGGGCGAAGAAAATCACAAACTACACAAAAATTATTAGATATCTATCAGCTTAAATTAATAAATTAAAAAAGGACCCCATCAAAATACTTTGGAATTAAAAGTGAGCTTGGTTTATGTTGCATCTTGACTAAAACTGTAAAACATGATTAAAAAATGCATACCTTCATCTGTATCAAGGGTATTTATTATTTCAAAAATTGTCTCTATTTGTGTTTACCTGTTTGACTTGAAAATGCTGCTTACAATTTTAGTCATTGATTGCCCAAGTGCACGATGGTTCGTTAGAATTCATTTTTATTTGATTCGAAGAAAAATTATTTATGACTGTGGTGTGTAGTCGTATTTGAAAATTCAAGCACACGCACATCCCATGGATATTTTGTTTCTACCAATACTCGTGCGTCATTCCCATCGTCTTTTTGCCTAATTGTAATTCATTCACCGGCATTTGCATATTGTTTTCTTGGCCCAAGCACTTGGCTCCTTCTCCTTCTCCGTTTTTGTAACTGTAGTTTCGTTTTGGAGTGCCCAGAAAGGTTCTGCTTAATTGTGGCCTCGACTGGGGCCCATCTTAATCATAAACGACCTATCCGATCCAGGCCCACGGTCTCCAGTTCCAGGGGCAGTCAACACATTATAAGGGCCTTCTGCCCCAATCAAGCGTGCGCGTGAGTCCCATCTTTTTGCGGTGGCTAACTGAATTCAATTACCAAAGTGCCTACTATATGCAAATAAGCCAGGAGTGCACTTGACAAACGCACACACACATGGCGCAGATACCTAGATAGTGCTATGCAAAGATACGGATGCAGAGATACAGATACAGCTACAGTGTATACAGTGGCTCAGATCGGCGACGACCGACCCCAACAAATAAGTCGAGTTGTTGCACTCGAGCTACCGGCACTTGCCTCTTCCTACCATGTGAAAAGTCAGCCGTGCAGATAAAAACCTTAATATAAGCATAATTAAGTTGATGATTTGTACAAAAAGGGGAGAGATGATAAACACAAGTGGCCCGACTGCTCTCTTCTCTCCGGGTATCGCTTAGTGGTCGCCACACTCGAGTCACACACAGTGGACACTCGCATTGAGGTACAGTGGAACAGTTTATAAATATAAATACTGTGGAAGATATTATGACTGGTAGTTAAATCAAAATGGTGTATTAATTAAAATAAATAACAAATAAACATTTCTTCACAAATGCCTGATATATTATACTGATGCTTTGCTGTTTTTCCACTTCGGGTTCCATCGGCCAGATGGAGCCAGAAGCTTTTTGTTGCCTGTTGATGCGGCTGTGGCACTGCCAAAAAATATGTCGATGACGTCGCACCAAGTTCAATGACTATCTCGGCTTGGCAGTGTTAATGGCGATGGCGTTTCCTTTGGCAGAACCTCAAATGCTCGATTGCCCCCGCAGCATTGCATAACAATTAGCTGGGAGTTGGGGATGGGAAACGGTCTCGTTGTTGATTGTGCCAAGTCAATCGCAATGAGGCACGAATAATAATTCACAATAGAGTCGAAAATGTGAATAGATGTCTTCATTAGGCGTTCCAGGGCTCTTGATGACACATTTGAAGTCCAAATCGGGCTGCACCCTTTTTTTTTTTGAGGCAGCATTCTACAGTGGATCTATGCTAAATTTATGCCTAATGAGCGTAGCATTCGGTTTGATAACTCATTTGTTTCCCCACTTCTTCTAAACGAATTGAGGCTAAATTGGTTCCACATGATGTTCAGCTACCGATGATGAAATTCGGTTCTATCTCCGATTTTGGGAAGATGTTTTGGGGAAGAAGGTTTGTTGGTCTACGCAGCAGCTGTGTGCCAATCACAAAGCCAAAAGGCAAGAACCCGTCCATAAATAACTTATGCCCGATTCTCTCTGCTTTTTGCCTTTTGCGAATATATTTTCATGCCGGGCAGGTATCCAACCATACAAATAACATGGAAAACTAAAATCAAAAGAAACAGAAGCAGCAGCAGCAGCAGCAGCAATTCAAACGAAAACAAGGCGAAAAAAATTAAGAAATTCTCTGGCACACACTTTGGAGTTTATCATTGTAATGCAAATGAAGGAAGTGCGCGAGACTGCCTCCGACTCTGCCCCTCACCTTTCTCCTCTTTCACCAGCCCACCTTTGCCATTCTGCAGAATTCGAGGTGAGGCTGTGGAGCAGCAACAACACATCAAAAGCAAAAGCAACAGCAACAAGCACAACGGCAACATTTTGATGCCGTGGGAAATGCGAAAGCGGCACACGATTCGCTGGCTTTCACACTGGGACAAAAATATAACTAGAATCTAATATTCATAGGAAAATTGCGCGTTATATAATAAGGATTTGGAGATGGAACGTTTTTTGAAGAAGTTCGATTTTTATAAAGTAAGTAAAAACATCAAATTTCAAATAAAACACTTTGGTTCAAAATGATTGGTTTCTCGCAGTGCACTCGCTTTTCTTCAGTGGTGGGACCAAAGTGGTGCAAGGTGGGGCAGTGTGGCTGCTCTTACTGTTGCAACACTCGGATTGTCAGTGCGTCAGTCAGCCACTCTCGCAGCCAGTCAGCGAATGTGATTGCACAAGAATGGCAGCGAAAAAGTTATGAATATGAATAAATAATTTTACGCAGATTGCCACGGCTAAGATAAAATATGCTCGCTGGCGCACATGCACAAGTACAAGTGTGTTGCCCCCACAACAAATCCACTGTACTTTCTTTGGCAATCAGTGTCAACGTAATACAAGTATTTTTCGAGGGGAAGCACTTTGAGTAGTGTAAAAGTTCCAAAGTGATTGAAAACAAAAGTTTTCCTGATTTTCATGGGAGCTTGATAAATACATTTAACCAGAAACTTGATCGTATTAAAAAGAGCTATGACCCATTTTCATATGAAAGCATCTAACCCACTTCAATATAGATAGGTATTCCATGAAATCTCAGTTGCAAAATTTTTTCTTGGGAAAACGTTAAAGTTTTCATATATTGCTGAAGCTGTTTGGGTTCAAACCAATTTTTAGGACCCAGTTAAACTGATTCTTTTTAGGTTTCTCAAGGACTCAAACGGCGCAGAGCAAAATAGTTAAATATTCGAGCTCGCGAAAACCGCATGCATAAACAGCCAACTGCAGACAATAGTTCTCGGCAGCATTGCGGCCCAATTCAGCCTGGCTAGAACGGCGATACGGCCAGATTGAGCGAAGGCCCAGACCCACGTAGAATATAGCCACCTACCTACCTACCTACCCCTACCTACCTACCAAACGGCTGGCGGTCAGTCGTCTCGACCAAGTGACCAAATGGCCAACGACCGATCGACCGACCGTCGTGTCGGCCAACTTGTTTTGTAGTTGTCTATTTATGCGCTTAGTGCTGTACGAGTATGCAAATAGTTGGCGTACCTATCGCATTGCCCTCGCACTCCGCTGCCACAGTGAACCAGTTTTTGTTTTGTTTCGAGCGGCCCTCGTCCTGCCACTCCCCTTTAAAATCCACCCTTGTTTGCATTTTTTATTAACAAACAGTGGAAAAAACGCGGGCAGCAGCAAGGGAATCCCAAATATTTGGTAGAAATGAAAACCCTTTTTTGTATTATTTCCTCCGCTGGAGTGGGCGGTCGGCTAGCAATCCGGCTAAAATGCCGATAAGCCGGTGAGGGTTGTACATAGCCACCCCAAAACAAAACAAAAAAAATAAAAAAAACCTGAAAGCCAAACTTCGGGCGGATTGTTTGTGTAGTTACAGTGATATTTCATGTATGCCACGCATAATCGTTGTTGTTCTAGTGTATTAATTTTGGTTTTTAATAAAGCATAAATATTTGTGTTGGCGCTTACGCCTCACGCTCTGTTTTTATTAAAGATTGGCAAATCAAAATTTAGTGGCAAGCCCAACGGTTGGCCCTCCTGCCCGAAGCCATAGACTTTCGTATGTAGAATGGATATTTGTTCTGTAAATAGTTATAGAGATGATGCCCCAGGGTCTCATTACAAGCCCGTTATTCGGCATTATCCGTGGGTAAGCCCACACTATATACGTCCACTGTTTATCGGTGCCTGTCAAGTAGCATTAATTGCAAATTCCTCTATGACAGCCGACCGAACAACAGGTAAATGGTCGGCAATGTCTATGGCAATATCACAACCTGGTAATACCTTTTATGGCCCGCAAGTGATTTGCCTTACACATGCAGTTTGCATGTTTTAATTATTAAACAAATCAATTTTCTTGGGCTCCGCGACCCAGCGACTTAATGGCGAGTTATCCATTTCTTTGGCTGCCCCCCCCAACGGTGGCTTATGCAAGTGTGCACACCCGTGCAATTAAATTTGCATAAATGCATTTTTAATATCGTTCAATTTTTGCAAACGCGTCAACCCACTTCACTTTACTGGGGCGTCGTTAGACGAGAACTGGTGAAGTCGGGAGTGCCGGCTAATGACATTGGGTGGGTGGTGCTTGGGAAAACTTTAAATCGATTTCCGAGTTTCTCGGACCCATAAGATATTAATGTTGCAAATTAAAGAAGTTGATTGAGCTGCCGGAGATCTGGGCCATCTAGCCCAACGTAGTTAAAATTAAATCATATTCTTCATTTTATATAATTCACGTATTGAAATTTCATTATTGCGACTATTTAAAAACGTCAATGAACTGCACGCTTATTTGAGCCTAACAGCCTGACATGCCTGTCAATTACTGCATTAATGCATCTGTATTATTGAAACCCAAGTTCCAACTTTTCGAAAGATACACATTAAAGCTTTCATATTCTGATACTCCGACTTTAATTAATCACAGATTTAATGGCTCTTTAATTAGTATTGACACATCCTGAAAACCTCTATCTGTCCTATGCAGTTTTGTTTTGCTTCTCCGTGAAAGGTCAAGAGTTTTTCCCGTAATTGTCAATGGTCAAAGCCAACGACCATCTGCCGGTGCCACCCGTTTTAATGTATCTGTATCTGAGTGTGTGTGCTTTCCATTTCGCCATTAAATTGGCTACTAGCCGGGCTTTCCTTCATTTTCCTGCACTTATTTTGTTGTGCTTGCTTGCTTATTGATTTTCAATTAGTTGGCTTTGCTTTGGATTTTCCAACTGGGATTCGGTTCCCCTTTTATTTTTTACAATTTCCACCATCGAATTGACATACTTAATTTGCCATCGATGGTACTGCCAGTGTGTGCGTTGTATGTGCATTACATGACATAAAGTTTTGCCCTCATAAAGTCGCAAGTTCAGTGTTTGTTTTAAGCCAGTGCATCCATCGATTTTGGCCAACGACTTTGGCACGAGCTCATGGCTCTGCGGCTGACTTTGCCAAAAAAGTGTCAGGGTTACACCAGAAATAGACACATGCCAATACGCTGGTCATAAATAAAGAAAAATAGTCGATGCTCTGAGGACCATCTATTCCAGCTTAAAGTTTAAAGCACTCGCAAGCGAGGCTAATTGGGATAACTGAATCGTTTGTAACATTAATGCATTTATATAGTTGTTCGGCCATGCGTCTAAATTAAATGTATTATATGGGTTTTGTTTCCTTCCTTTTTGTTTCGAATTTTATTATTTTATTTGGGGACATTAGCCGATGATAGAGTTGCGGTTTGCCAAAGCATGAAAATACTGTGGGGCGGCAAAAAAAAAACAAAAAACGGGGAATATGCAATTGCAAATGGCGAGTTAAGCAAATGTGCAAAATACAATTTTCGCATTGGACCGCATTTTAATTTTGTTTTATAATTTCGCAAATAATAATTTACATAAAAGAATGTCCGAGTGTGGGAGTGGTTGTGGCATATGCAAAGTGTTTGTTTGAGTGCGTTTTCCATTAATTTATTTATGTACAATTATTTACAAGCAATTAACTTGCGCATAGCTTTTGTTTAGTTGGTTTTCGCAATTCAGTTATGCGTTTGGGTTTTAGTTAACGTTTGCATTGTGACCTTTTGCATTTCGCACAGATCAAATGCCGAATGGAAATGAATAAACTACCATTTTCCTCTTTCAGTCCTTCTGGGAATAGTGTCAGTTGCATGTTTGGGGACACAGCAGGCTTCGCTTCTGCGAAAACCATAGGTGCTTTAATTAATTTTTATCATTTTGGTGTTGCTTCAAACAAAAATTCCCCCTGAATTCCACCCGGGATGAGTAAGAAAACGTGTGTGATTTAATTTTTGTCAATATTTTGTAATGTTTTTGCATTTTATTTTCTCAGATATATTTCTCTGCTTGGTTTTATGTAATTGTAATAATTAATTTAATAATACATTTTTTCATTAAGTAAATTTAATTGAATTAATTTAGCTCCATCATCTCTATACAGTACGATACATAAATACATTAAGTGCTCTAAATGGGTTTGCTCCTGCGATTTTTCTATATACATATAAGTTTATCAAGTATTCATTTAGTTATTGTTTCGTGTAGCTTAGGATGAATGAATCGACAAACACGATCAACTGGATGCGAACGAATGTGTGTACATATTTCATTAGGTTTACTTTAAGTTGTAGTTAACAATAGTTTAGTTTAGTTTAGTTTTAGGTTTACGTTCTTTACGCCTGGCTAGAACTACTACATACGTCTACGCATTACAGTAAGGGGCATACTCTCGTCTGCCGATTTAATTATAGTTAATTAATATATCACATTGAATTTGAAAGTGTTTCTGCAACATTTCTAGTAATTGTTTCTTTACGTTTATGGTAATTATATTAGAATAATGTATTCCTATATGCTCGTATATGAATGTGTTGTGGGCGTGTCTTGTGCGTGTTCCTTATTTGGCAGTGCTACACAACTACGAAACTTCAACAACCACAACATCCAAAGGCGAAATGCTCCGACAAAAAAAATACGTATAAATATATTGTGTTTCAAGAAATGCCTACGAAAAGTCTTTTTGTTTTGGATGTGAGTGTGTTGGTGTGTGCGTCCTGTTCCTGCTTCCTCTTCCCGAGTCCTTTTACGCCAGTGAGCGATCAGCTTCAAGATGGCCGCTCCTGCGGAGAAGAACCCTGCGAGGCTGAGTGAGATGGATATGGCCATAGGGGGAGTTTTTAGACCAGGAAAGCTTGGCCGTTCTTATTGGCCGCTTCACTGCCAGCTGCCTGTTGCTGCTGCTGTTGCTGTTGCTGCTGCGCCGCTGCTGCGGATGTGGAGGCCTGGGCCGTTGACTGAGTGCTGGTGCTGGCCTGGCTCAAACCACTGCCGCTGCGCAGGTGCACCGGCGCGGAAGGAGCGGGAATCGCCTGCTGCGGCATCGCCCGGAACTGCGGTTGCAGCAAGCGCTGTTGCTGCTGCTGTTGTTGTTGCTGATGCAGACGCAACTGCTGCTGCTGGTGCTGATGCATTAGGCCCGTGGGAATCATCGACAGCGCCTCATGCTGATCATACGCACTGTACTCCGACTCGATGCTGTGGTAGATGTGCTCTGAGGGCGGACGCATCGGCATGGGCATAGAGTCCACGATCCTAGCGGCTCCTCCTGGTCTCGTTGGGCGTGGTGATGGCGTGGCCGTGGTGGCTGAGCTATAGTTCGCCTCCATTTCCTCGGTGCAGTAGTAGGCTGGCGGTGGTGGCGCCTGGCGGAAGATCATGCCCGGCGACACTGGCTGCTTGAAGCGCTCATGATGGTCCAATGTGTAGTTGTTTCCACGGGGCGACAGCTCAATTGGGATGGCGTAGCGCAGCTTCTCCCAGAAGTATCTGTCGCAGGTCAGCAGTCGGTTGGAGGGTACCGATTTCAAGTACGGCGACAACTCGGCAACGTCCTCGGCCTCGGCGGAAACACTTGTCTCCTCGATGATCACCAGCTTCTGGGCCAAGCCCCTCAGGGACTCGTGGAAAGCATTACGGAACTCAATGCGATTCCATTCGGTGGCCAAGAGATTGCGGGTCAGCACCAGGATGATCTTCCTCGACGCCCTTGCTCCCTCCACCAGCTGAAGGTGGGATGCCTGGGGAGGCAGATCTCGCTGCTGAATGCAGAGCCGGAAGGGTGGTCGACCATGCTCCAGTTCGGCGGCGATGTTGCGGCACACAAACTCGTAGTCCTTCTCCGAGTGCAGGATGATGGCGTCGTACAGTTTGCCGGCATCCTCGAAGCGGGGCTCGCACACCCTGACTCCGTAGTGGGCGAAGAGCCACATGCGCACGCTCTCGCGGAAGACGAAGACAATGATGAGCACCACGACCAGGAAGATCAGCACTAGCACAGCGGCCAACAAGGGCAGCCTATAGCCTCCGGCCAAATCCTGCGAGGAGCTGATATTGCTGGCACTGGCATCCAGAAGGTCGGAACAATCGGGTCCGTTGGCCAGGTTGCCAATCAGTTCCAGCTCGCGCTTGATGCCCGCATCCAAGCAGTAGATATCGTGGGCATCCCGCACCACCATGGCGTTATCGGAGACAAACTGCGCCAATTCCCTCAACTGCTGGCAGCGGCATGACCAGGCATTTCTGCCCAGCGTCAGTCCCTGGAGGCTGTGACGATATTGCAAATGGGGCAGGGAACTCAGGCGGTTGTTGTCCAGACGCAGCACCTCCAGGGACACCAGTGGCTCAAAGGTGGCATTCGAGATGTGGGTCAGCATGTTGTTGTGCAGATACAGCTCCCGCAAAAGTCCCAGGGAGCGGAACTCGGTGCCTTCCAGGGCGGTTAGTTTGTTGTTCTCCAAGTGGAGCACTCGAAGATTGACCAACTGGGCCAGACTTCCGTTCTGCAGCGTCATCAGATTGGAGGCGTTCAGGTAGAGAGCCCGCAGATTGCGACGACCGGTTAGGTGGCCAACCTCCAGCTCGGGCATGTTGTTGCCATCCAAGTAGAGATCGCTCACATCCTGAGGGATACGGTTGGGCAGGGCGGCCAGATCCTGGCGACCGCAGTCCACGATGTTGGTGGCCCAGGTGGCGTCGTGGAAGCAGCTGCAGTTTCCAGGGCAGATCACTTCACACTCGCACTGTTCGTACTCGCAGCAGTGGCACGTGGGCGGGCAGTGGCTCTCATACTTGCACACAAAGTCGGAGGCGGAGAGACTGGCCAGCGGACGCAGTGGAGCACTGCGGCTGTGCGGCATCAGGCACTCGATGTTTCCCAGATCCACAACATGAGGATGCTGGCGGGTGGTCAGATTGTTAATCCTCTGCAGCCACTCCATGGAGCAATCGCACTCAAAGGGATTGCCGCCCAGGTAAAACTCGGGAACTGGTTTCTCCGCTGAAACTGGGGCTACGCGTAGAGCATTAAGCGAGATTTTGGACAGCACATTGGCATACAGATCCACGCGTGCCAGACGCGTCTTGTCCACAAAGGTGTTGGCCTGGATCTGTCCAATGATGTTGTTGTTGATGAACAGCAGCTCGATGGAATTCGGCACCGACATGGCGCCAATCTCCGTGATGCGGTTGTGAGAGGCATCCAGCGTGGTCACACGAATCTCCTCTTGCAGTTTGTAGTAGTTGCCCAGGGCTTCGATGTAGTTTCCATGGATATCCAGCCATTTCAAGTTCGATGGGATGAAGGCGTAATCGAACCAAACAAGGTGATTCTCGGAGAGATTCAGCCACAGCAAGGAGGCGAGAGTGGCAAAGATTCCATTGATGTCGGTGAGGAAGTTCTTGTCCAATCGGATCGCCTCGATCTCGGTGTTTTTGTCGAAGGCTCCACGCTCGATGCTCTGGATGCGGTTCTTGGCCAGGTTGAGAACACTCAAACGGGGCAGATCCTGAAACATGCCTACGGTGATGTTGCCGATGCGATTGTCGATCAATCGCAGACCCGTCAGCTGATTGAGATTGCGGAAGGTGTTGTTCTTGAATTCCGAGATCTGATTCTCTCCGAGATCGAGAGTCTTGAGCATGCTCAAATCTTGCACAGCCTCGGGCACTTCAGTCAGCTGATTGGAGCTGAGATCCAGTTCCTTCAGATCGGAACAGTTGCGGAAGGCTTGCGACTCCACAATGCTAACAAGATTGTTGTTTAGCGTGAGTTTCGTCAGCACATACAATCCGTTGAAGATGCGGTTGTCCAGTGTGTGCAGGCGATTCTCGGCGAGATTGAGGGTGTGCAGATTGTACAGGGGCAGGAATGCGCCCTCCTCAATGTGGCCAATGGAGTTGTTTCGCATGTCCAGAATCTGCAGGAAGTACAGCTCCTTGAAGGTTTTGGATCCAATGCGGGTGAGGGCATTGTTCGACAGATTCAGCACAATCAGGCGGATCAGACCGGCGAAGGTGCTGTTGTCAACATGGTGGCTGGTCAGCTGATTGCCACTCAGATCGAGAACTAACAGCTGCTCCAGACGGTGCAACAGACCTTTGGGCAATTCGTACAGATCATTGCCCTGCAGATGCAGTTCCCTCAACTCCTTGTTGCCGGCAAAGGCTTCTGAGGGCAGGGAAACGAGGTGGTTGTACGAGATATTCAGCACTCGCAGCGAACTCAGACCGGCCAGGGCATTGGGAGCCAGGGTGCTGATGTTGTTGTGTTGCAGGCTGAGGGTCTGCAGGCGCCTCAATCGGGACGCTCCCCAGGCATCCGGCAAAGAACGCAGCTCGTTGAACGAGACATCCAATGTCTGCAGCTCTGAGCCTCCGCTAACTGCTCCATTGGCATTGCTCAGGGCTGAGCCGGCACAGAGTTTCTCGGAGAAGCCTAGGAACTCGGCGGAACGTATCCGGTTCTGGGTGAGATTGAGCAGTTGCAGGCTGGGCATGGAGCACCAGACGCCCTCGGGCAACTGACGGATATTGTTGTCGCCCAAGTGCAGCTCGGACAGCTCCTTCAGTCCCTGGAACGACTGGCCGTGCAACTCCAGGGTCTTTCCCGGACCCCAGACCGCGTTGTGTGACTCCAGGGTGAGTCGCTTGAGCGACATCAGACCCTCAAATGCATTTGGAGGCACTCGCTGCAGTTTGCAGGCATCGATTCGCAGCTCCGAGAGCTTCTGCAGTTGCCGGAAGAGTCCCGGTGCCAGTTCACTGGCATGCAGGAGCTCCTGGCTGCACTGCAGATCCAGGCGGCCGGCCGCCTCCGCCACCTGGAGGTCAAGTGGCGTTCCGGTGCCGGACTCCAGAGCGCGGACACTGCACCGGATGTCCATGGTGGTGAGGCCGTACTGCCAGTTGCACTGCTGCTGCGCATGCGCATCAGCCACAAGAAGCAACAGGCAGGCAGCGACTGCGATGATGGTGATGATGGAAGATGTGGCTGGCATTTTGGTGATTTGCTAGTTGGCTAGTTAACTTTAAATGAATTTGTTTAATTTGTAGCTTTTTAGCTGTAGGTTGTGGGTTGCGTTGGTGGTGCACAACTCAATCACTTTCTGGTTTTCATTTTTCGATCGCCTTTTTCGCAGCCCGAGTGCTCTGTAATCCTGGTGTGAGCTGGCTTTGCGTTTTGCGATTTTTCACTTTCGTTTCGTTTCTTTGTGATTTCTCTCAACTCAACTCATAAGTTGGTAACTTGCGTATTTTATAATAATAATTTTAACTTGGCACTTGGCGCGACTCAGGGTGTTCGACTTCGTTTCGTTCGGCGAGAGCTCGTTTTCTCAAAACATGTTTACCGCCTCGCGTTTCGATTCAAACTGATTGCTGGAGTTGGCCATCTCGACTCCGTTGGCTCGTTGAAAATGTGAAACCGACGACGGCGCTGCCGAGCTGGCAGAGCTCACACACACACAGCCGGCGCCGCGGCAGACAGACAACACGGTACGCGTGCATGTGCATGTGCATGTGCAATGCACTCTCACGAGCGAGCACACACACATGCCACGCTGTCGCTGCGCTGCTTTCGCTCTCTGCTCTGCTGCTGATACACGCACACACACAAGCACTGCATTTCCTGCCTGCTGCATATGTCGCTCACACACACGCTTGGGAGAGCGGAGCTCTCTCTCTCTCTCCCCGAAAGTAGGGGAAATGTTGCACACACACATGGGCATGGAATGGGGGAAACAGAAATCATTAACCCTACGCTGCGCTCTCTCAGATTTCCGTCCACACAATTAGCACTAGGAAATGGAATAATTCCGTGGGGTTAGGATGGGTTATCAGCTATCACTGATAGTTCGACTTGCCTCAAGTGGGAATTATTTCAAAATTAACTGAGGGCATTAAAAAGCTATCTGATCATTTGTAAGTGCACTGTATTAAATCGATGCTTTTACAAATATAAACAAATATATAGCAGTGGTTCGGCTTATTAACACTTATTTCAATTTAAAGATCACAAAATTGAATTTAAATAAAGTTTTGTCTTCTTATTTTGTATAAATAACTTTAGAAATTGTGTATTTCCAACCGCCTAGATTCTATATAGGGTTAATAGAACCTGCAACAGGCTGCTGCTGCTGCTAGTTGGCAACATTTCGCCCCTGCCCACCCCCTTAACGATGAAAATTCTCCGGCTCAGTTCGCTTTGTCGCCTCGTGTTGCACTCGCGATATGTGTTGCATGTATATGGTGTAGTATGTTGCCTCAGTTTCAGCATGTTGCATGCTGCTTGCCTCTTAACAGCTGCTGATGTTGCTGCTGTTGTTGCAGTTGCAATTGCTTTTACTGTTGCTGCTAGTGCTTTTGGTGCTTTGGACCACGTTTTCTGCGGTTCTCCGCAGTGTTTTGTTGTCGTAAAATGCCTAATCTATTGTCGTATGCTAAATATATTTTAGTAATATTGGTGGTGTGTGTTGCAGCAGTTGCTGTCAAACATTTCATTGGGCTTCTTGGTGGGAGTTCGAATTTGTGACATTTGCACTGGCAGACTAGTCTTTAGGTTTCTTGTAGCGAAGTAAAAACTCCTGTAAATCCCGTTTTTTTTTTTTAGAATTGAAAACATCCGTAATGGGTTGTTTGAGTTTTGACTTTGCTGCCATTTCAAGTGGTGAAATTATTTGCTACACAAAAAAAGCCACACATATTTGGCACTTTGAGTGGCTCATGGAAACTTGTTGGTGCTCTTTATTGCCATTGCCATTTGCTTCATCATAATTTTCAGGTTTATTTACTCGCAGCTACTGCTGATGCTCGCCTCTCGGACCATAAATATCGCACATGAGTGTTGCATGCGACGGCAACAGCAGCACCATCAGTAGTAGCAATATTACAGTTTGAATACCACTATTATGCCAACTTGTGATTGCAACTGCGGCAAATGGGCTTCACGGAACTCCGGATGGTTTAGCGTCACTTGGGTTCGCTGTTCTAATTTCGCAGGTCTCTATCACCTGGCTGGCTTTTTCGGCTGTCGACTTATGCCACTTAAAATTACATTAAAAAACTTTCCGCCAAGAGCAACAACTTTGCTGCTGCTGCCCTACTCCCCAAAAAAAAACTGAAAGCTACAAAAAAAAAAAAAACAAGAAACGTAGAGTTGGAAACTTTGCCCGGCTTTTGCCATCCCAATGCTGCTGCCGTTCTAGTTGCTGTTGCTATTGGTGTTCCTCCTGTTGCTGCTGCGTTTCTGTCCCGCTTTGTTTTTGTGGCGTTGCAAATATGAAACTTTTGTTACTTAATTATTTTGTTTGTTGTTCTTGTTAATGTTTCTGGTGCTGCTGCCGCTGCTGCTGCTGGTATATTGTTATTAATTAATTGAGTTACACTTCCCCTTTGCAGTTGCTGCTGCTGTTGGGATTGTAGATGTTGCCGTCGTGGTTCTTACTGCTGTTTGCCTAGTGGTGCGAATATTTTATGAATTTTTAAATTTCATTAACTCGACATGTGCCAGCAACTTTGCGGCAGAGTTTGTCATATGTGTGTCGTCGACCTTTTCTGTTTCTTCGGGCAGACTCAAGCCGACATAACTATAGTGGCAGTTTTTGTACAGCTTGAAACCAGATTAAAAATGGTTCAAAAATGAGGCTTTTTTCGGTTGGTTAACTCTTCAAAATTTCGCCTAGTGAAAAGTTTACTAGCATTCTTTGGACATTATGGGAATTTCAAGTACCTGCTTGGCCAAAAGTGTCTTACAGGAGGTTTCCATAAAAGTGGCCTAATGTTTGTTTGTTGCAGCGGCAACTACCACAGCTTAAATATTATTCATACGCCGCGTTGGCCACGGCCAAAATCCTCATTGCAGCTTTCATTTCGACTCGCATAACTATGTCAAATTAGTGTCTGGCTGCCTGGATGCGATGCTCCAACTTTCCCAGCGGCCTATTCAGAAACTTTCCCGCTCCGCTCCTTGGGAAATCGTATTCAAATGCTTAGGCTTGGCTCAGCGAACTGCAGCAGCAACTGGAGAAACAAAAACCATTTTAATTGAATTAGAAAATGGCAATGGGTCAGAAGCACGTTTGTAATGCATAATTTATGTTTGCGCACTAAGTTTGTTTTGTGATTTCAGTTATTTTCCATTTTGCTGCGCTGCTGCTGTTGCGAATCCGAAATCCGAATACCGAATGCGAACGCGGCGAGCGTTTTGCCCGATTTTTTGAGGCCAAAATTTTCATAATCTTTTGGATGCGATTGAAAATTGCCATGGCAGTTGAAAAGGCAGTTATGAATATCATTGCTGGCGCTTTAATGAATGAACCCGGGAATAAGAAGGCCATCAATGGATGTGTGCCGCGTTGCACTGCTGGAGTGGAAAGTGTGTGTGACAGCAATGGAAATCCCCATCGAAGGAGTCATCCTGGTGGCAGCTGTCAGGCGCACTTGCATTACATTATTGCCGCCTCCGCATCGGTTAAACTGAACAACAAATCGAACATTATTACCATTGCTAAGATAACAAACTGTGGAGATTTAGAAAAGATAAAAACTGTACGATCTTTGAGTTATATAAATTCCAATAATGATTTTATTTAGTTATTAATTCACTTCAAACTCTCCCAAAAGGGAAATTTTTTTGACTAATTTATTTCAGACAAAACATTGATTTTATCTCAAGCCACATATCTTAAGATCCCCATCAGCTATAATGTCTGCTTGGTATTTCTCTATCTTAAAAATTCTTGTTCGATAGTGTGATTTGCTATTGCTGCCGTTGTTTTTGTGTTCTGTCTCGAACTCAGGACTCATTTGATATGCGGGCTCAGTAATGCGCCCACACGTCGATGCTGAAACAATGCCAGGCATTTTTATATGACATGCGATATTTTATAAAATATATAAACCCATCGGTGGAGGAACACATATATATATATATGCTATGAGTAACGAGAGGAGAGATGCCGACGACCGCTCAAGTGCATCTTAAAGATACTTTTGCTGCATTGTGCTAGCTTCGCCGACTCGAGTGGCTTGCCAGCATTTGAGGCTCTTGCAAAGGCTGCCTATTGTGGCCCCAACTCTCAGCCCCCTTGATTTGTGTAGGGGTTGATATATGAGCTTTAATGTGCATTAACTCTTGTGCCATATTTCTCTGCTCCTTCGCGGAGAATGGGGTTAATTACGCGTTTACTGCTCTGTGGCTATGTAGAATCTCGAGTCCCGGCCGCAAGTATTTATTGGTCGGTTTGATTTATGTTCGCGGGCCATGTGTCTCTCGCTTAGAGGCTGACCGAAAACTTATGGCCGGATTTTTGGCTACCTGAAAAGCATTCCACGAAAACAAAAAAAGCACAGACCACAGCGATTTGCATGCCCAGCGATGTTTATGTAATCGCCCACTTCCTAACTACTTATGAGTAATTTAAATATTTTTATAATTTTATAAACGAATGCCCAAGCCCTGAGCTGAGCACACAAAAACCTCTGAGTTGGCGGAAAAAGCTGGAAGAAAAAAGCCTCGAAAAGTGAAAAATACCAATTCATGTTGCTCAGCCAAAATGCCACAGAGCGTACAACCCATAATCATGGCTAAACATAAAAAACCAGCCAGACAATTCTAATTGTCAGCCTCTTTCGGCGTTTTGTGCTAAAGATTTCATTTTATTCCGTTTCGTTTTCGGGGTCGCAATTTTTCAGCATTTTGCTAATACCCACTTTAGGGGCCCCCTCCGCAGAAAAAAAAAAACGTAAAAAAGAGAAGATCGATGGTGAGCTGATTCCAAGGGGTTCAGCGATTTTCGAGCAGAACCCTTCATTAACAACACGAAGAGTCCAACGACGATCTTCGACAACTCATGTTTATAAATTGGTCTATAATTTCGATTTATTTATCCAGCTTAGTGGTGGCAAGGTGTCTAAAGTTTACTATAAATTTTTGGCGAAAAACTGTTTTTTCAGGCCTAACTAATTGCCAAAAATCTCTAGAAAATTGAAGAAGAGAAAATATTTTTGTTACCCTTCCAGGCAGGGCTAAAAATAACATAGGCTCTTGTTGTTTGAGCAAACAGTTTAGAATGGGCCTCCTAATCCGAACCTAAGTAGTGGGTCTATCTGTATCTGCAAGATACTCTTGGCAGGTAGCGCTGAGATACATGATTTCGGTGAGTGCGGTGCTCTGATAGTGTGAGTAACTGGAGGGGAAATATCACCAACACAGATGCAGACCACTTTCCGCTCTCACAAATACTATTGCAGAAAATCTCTCTCCGCTCTCTCGGATCTAGCATCCCTTTTTCGCCAGCCGGGAATTCTATGTTCTCTTTCACTCGCACATTTGCCGCTGTTCTCTGCGCTTTGGTGGTGTTGGTGCTCTGCTCACCCACACACTCACATGCGATCGCCGCCGAGAGAGACTCTCTGTCATTAACACTCTCAGCAGGTTTTTTAGACTCTGTTTTCCGTTTCAGCAATTATGTATCTTGTATCTGTAACTTGCTGGTTGTGTATCTGTTGGTTGAACAGCCTCAAATGCCTGACAAGTTACACTATTTCAGAAATTTGGTTAACATTTCTGATGCCCTATGAGTCAGGTTTCGCAATGCAAATGCTGCCTTAACTTTTATATTTCAGGAACCAGGGCTCCTGATTAAGACAATATCGTAAAGTATAGAATCGTGTGAAATTCGATCGCCCGGCCGCAAAATTTAGTTGCTTGTGTCGCCGTTTATTGCCCGTCGTACTGCTTAACTTGTTTTACCACACGACCAACACACAAAATGCTCTCATTTGGCCACAGCCACAAAACACTGCCAATTTTTTCTTTTCGTATTTTTCGCCTTTTACAATGTAGAGTCTTTTGGCTTAAATGAAACTAAATGAGCCAGTAATCAAGTTGTGTTCAAAGAGTCCCCACCACCGGGTTCCCCCAATTTCCCCGCCTTCCTCAACTCTTTGTGGTATTTTCGTTTCGCTTTTTTCCCGTTTTTTGTTCATTTTTTTAATATGTTTCTTGTGGTTTACAGCAAATTTCACACTTGGTGTATGGCTGCGAGTGGGAAGTATCGCCCGGCGAGGCGTAGACGCCACAGAAACGCCACAAAAAAAAAACGACTTGCAGGCTTCGAGGCTGATTGATTTTTTAATATGGAGCAGGGGTATGAGGTGGCTCCATTGTGATCGGGTTCTTCAAAGGGCCCAAGACCGCACCCAGCGAGGTGACAGCAGGATATTATGTAAACTGGATCCGCCGCGTATTGAATGGCATGCACTAATCACCAGCTTTCCTTCTCGCGCTACGCATTCATCGCGATTCAGATTTATAAGGATCGTTTCGTAAAAATCTTTTGTAACAAAACAATCCACAATCTAAAGAAACTTACAAACATAAATTGAATTTCTTCACTTTTTGTATGAATTTTAAAATATTGCCTTGGTTCATGTACTTATTTGTGTCATGTGATCTTTGTACTTTTCAATGCGGAATACTAAAAAAAATGTTTTGGTTATACCCCTTTATTCCCATGAGCATTCTTTTTGGTAGCAGGCCAAATTTATTCATTGGCCACGGCCCACACGCTTTCACTATCATTCTCCGTGAAGATATTCGGTCTTGGCCAGCTCTCTTGACAATTTCATTTCAATATTTTCGTTACACTTGAGGGCGATCATCGCTACCGCTGGGAAACCAAGATCGGAGGCGGTCCAGGATGGAGCCTACTCCACATATATACATATATATTTTGTACAATAAATATTATTCATCTCTCCCAGTTTTACGTTTTGTTTTTGGACCACTCGAAGACCACTTCCAGCTCCCGGGCCATGACTTAATTAAGAGCTGCACGTTTATTGTGCTTACCTGCGTAGTTTTGTTGGCTCCGTGTCTCTGTGGTTTTTATTAACCTTATAGCTGGGCTTTTTCTTTTGTGTTTTTTTTTTTTTTTTTGGCCAGATCCCCTACATTTCCCAGCTTGTTTTTGTTGAAACGTCATCGTAAATTGCAATTAATATCAACGACTTGGGGCCGGCGACAGATGATGGCTCATAATTTTGGCCTGTAGGTGTTTCATTAAATTTAGCCTTGAGAGGCTGCGGCTCATGTTTTCAATTATTTTCACACCTTGGAAAACAACAGCAGCCGAGTGCAAAACTCAAGCCAATATAGGAAAAAAATGAAAGAGAACTCCACTTAAAATTATGCCAATCACGAATTGTTTGCCGCCCGTCTTTGTTTTTTCAAGCGCACTTCACACAGTCGCGGCTCAATATTTTGAAAAGTGTTTGAGTAAATCACCGCCGCCATAACTGCAGTATCATTGCCAAAATGAACTTGGTCTATTTCTGTTCAGTGCGGGCTATTTTTAGAGCCAATTTACATATTATCAAGGTGGTTCTCGACCAGCACTACTATCTCCATGGGCAGCCATTGGAAAGCCATTAAAGTGAGCCAGCCAGCCACATGCGTTGAGTTGAGTTGAGTGCCGCTTTCTGGACTTAATTTTTAACCTTTTACGATCCCACCAAATGTCAATTGATATGAAATTTTATTTTACAGCTGTTTTGGCCGCGACTCACTCGCGTGTGAGTTAACGTCAACGCCTACCGCCATTTCTGCTTTGGTCGCTTTGTGTCTCTTACCACTTTTACGGACAGTTGCAGTTGCAGGGCGGCCAAATGCAATTGGCCATCGCCGTAAAAAACACTCTGTGAAAGAGTTTACCCGTTTGATTGTGCCAACGTGTGAGTGTGTGTGTGTGTGTGTGCGGTTGGACCTTTTTTATGCATCGTCGAGCAGAAAGTGTTGCATTTATCTGTTACTCGAGCCCGCCTTTTCGCCGTATACACTGAAAAAAGCTACATGGAGGTGCTCGTCGAGTATTATGTTTGTACAGTTTCTACGTGTATCAATAAAGGCTTTAAGGATCGATTTTGTATGAAACCGTGTTTATAAAAACCAATATACTATTGAAATCGTTGTTCTATTAAGAGCTCTTTTTTTTCCACCCATGATTCACCGTCCATTTACTATCATCTTCCCCTCACTCCTCATACCAATTTGCATATCGCCTTTAATCGCCTTTTCTCCGCTCAGTGTAGCTAGGAGAAATTACAATAACCGCAGCATAAAAAAGGATATGCCCTGACTTGCTTTTAGACTTTGTACTTCTAAGCCATGCCTTTGCTTTTATTATCGTCGGCAACTCAAGGGACTACGACCGAGGCCCATAAAAACACACACTCTTGAAAAAACAAGACAAGACTTAAAGAAAAAAAAAAACTGGTAGCCTGGGCCATTAGACATAAAACGAAGTTGGGTAAGTGCAGGCGACTCTGACTATCTCAAGGATGGTGGAAAGGGAAGGGGTGGATAAGGTGCCACTACCACTAAAAGTTGACCCAAATTTTATCATCAATGTGACAGAAAGTAGCGATTAGATGATGCCTTTTATGTGCTTGTCTCTGCACTGCGGTTGTTTCACCGACAAAGGTGCTCGATGCCACTGTGCGGGTTCTGTTCGCTCGAGTTGGTAGATATGAATGGGTTTTCCTCCTTTTTCCGAGCCCATAAAGCGTTGCTGATATCTTAATTTGCCGCGTCTATCTGGGCCACTTGAGAGGGAGAATTCAAAATGCGAGGGAATGCAGCTGCCACTGCTGCTGCTGCACTTGTTTGGATTTCCACGGACCCATATCCGGTTCGCTGAGAAGATTTTCAGTATTTGTCGTCTGCCAGGCGCCGCCTTCCAGTTGCATCCTGTGCGCCTCGAGGCTCTTGAGATGTTGTTTTCCATACCATCTACGTGGAATCCCCAGTCCCCTTCGCTGATGCGGAAAATCAGAGAAGGCATTTGATTTCTGTTTGCTGTCCCAGCTCAAACTAGCCATGAAATGTCCGAGCCTATCGGAAGTTGATAGCAGACGTGGCAAGCGGGTAACCCTAGAAGGCTGGCTTCCTTTGAAGTGGCAGTTGCTCCGGATAAAGTGCTTGATAATCCAATATACCGAATGCAAATCTCAGCTGCTGCGTACATTTTGAGTCGACCGCACAGGATCATGAAAAGAAAGCGCCGGCCATCCCAGGGTCCATAAATATTTATGGGACTTTGAAAGGCTCTCTGTGGCCCAGCTAACGAAATTAGCTCTAGTTCGCCACAGAATTACGCTGCCCGGAAAGTTCTTTCACTTTATATCAATAATGCCGCTGGCCCGTTGGCTTGTTTGACCAGCGCACTTTTTAATCTTTGGAAAACTCCTTTGGGGGCTGAGAGTTTTTCCTGGGCCGAGCGCATTTGACACGCAACTCGGCGCGACGACATCGCCTGTCGACCACTTCTCGGTGGGGTCCGTCTCACAAGTTGGGTTCAAAATCAACTGCTAACATGACATAACTTACGAGCCGGCCATGCAAAATTTTCCCCGCTTTTCCGCGTGGCACTTTTCCTCGACCACTTTGCCGTTATGGTGGGAACTAGGCTGCGAGCAGACCTGGTAATGGATAGCCGGTCAGAAAGGGCTGCGACGTCAATTTAAGCCGAAAGTTATTGGCACTTTGTCAAGCCTGGAGTAATGTACACAATCATGGCTTCACGAAAAACACGTTTATGGGTACGGAAAATCCTTGATTTATGGTTAATTGTATATATAAATCTTGGTTTTTTTTCTCATATTCTAAGCTTACCCCAGGTTATGCATGTGACGATGGGATATACATCCCATACAATTTACAGCACCAAGAACATCTTTTGTATCATTAAATCAGATATACTTAAATTAAGTTAACCTTCTTTTATATATTATAAATGTGATAAGTGACTTAGAGACAGATAATTATATTGTGCCTCCAATTTATTTAATCTTTACAAATATTAAAGTTAATTTGTTCCGGTAAATGCACATTTTGTGAACTATATTCCGGTTATATTTTTCGAATTACAAAAACTTTCCCATGGAAAAGTTTTCGAGTTCGTAGCTCGCATGCCCAAACGAATTTTCCCGTGCTGACTCCTTGCGTGCTCACCGTACAGGTACAGTGTGCCCCATATATAGTGTGTGTTTCATATGGTTAGCAAGTGTGTGGTGTGGTATCTAGGCCCAGCCAAGGAGGCACGATAATTGGACCCACTAATTTACCTATTTAACTGGATTTGTTCGGACCAACATGCAAATGGCTTAGCTAAGCCCTTTGGTTGCACTTTTTCCTTTGACTGGGTGATTTTCTTGGAAAGCACTTGGATGTCAATTGCAAAATTGGGTGAACGCTGAGGGCTAATCAGCAGCAACTCGCTCTAAACATTCTTTGGGTTCTTCTGGCTGAGTGTAAAGTGGAGCTTGGCACGGCATCTGCTTATCGAGAAAGTGTGTTTTTCGGGCTCTGGAGTAGACTGGTAAATATTTGAGCAAGCCATGCTGCAGGTTGCCCAACATTGGCTTATTGCCACATAATTCGAGAGATACCCAGATAGAAAAGTTAGACTAATCTAATCTTGGGGAATCTAATCACATTTGTGTGCCACTTTGGGCTACCACAAACTCTTTCTCCGGTTGCAGCGACAACATCTCGTAAATGCATATGCTAATTGCATTAATAAATGAGCAGCAAACCGCGCGGGGGTGGCGCTTCCATCTGTTTGTTCCGTTTGTTCCTCCCACATAGCATCTACACACCACCCCCTTGAAAAGCCGACTGTCTGGCCTGCTGTCATTCAATTAAAAAAGAAAACAACGACACATTAGGAAAAACAAAAAGGTCTTGTCTCCGCCGCAGAAGAGTGTTTTATTTTGCCCCTGCCTCTGTGCCTCGGTCTCGGTGCTGGAAAGCCCAAGGAAAATATTTAGAAAGTAAAGAAAGAAGCGGGCAACGGCAATGGAGCAACACATGTACCGAAGGTAATTGTCAAGTAGAGCAGCAGACGACAGCACGAACGGGCTAAAATGCACGGCCAGGCCCAGAGACACGGCCCAAAGAACGGACGGATCCGCCTGGCATAACCCCTTGCCGTCCCCACCCACAAATGACACACGAAAATGGTAACACAAATAAGATGGGGAACGAAGATCATACAAGTACGACGAATATATTTTACTCTAACGGAAGAGCCTAGAACTTGCTGCCAGTACTAGTTGCTAGTACTTTTTATTTAAACTATCTAGTTTTAAGGTTTGTGAGCATGGCTTATACGAGATATTTAAGATGCGATGCAGTTGAAGAGTGGTCTGTGTACAGATGCTACAAGATCAATTAAGTTCATTATCGCTTATATACCCCTTCAATAAGAGTATTAAAGACAACAATAGTTATATTTGGCTACGTAGCCGGGCAACACTTTTGGTAACATTCTTGTGGTTTTGGCTTTTCAATAGACCCAAAAATATGCGCGGCGGCGAACCTCGTCTGTGGTTTTTTGGTCCCAGGTCGGTGTTGTTCCTGCGGTTGTGGCTCTTGTTGTTGTTGTTGTTGCTGTCAAAGGTTAGACATATGCGTGACAATTAATATAAGACCCGCCGTGTTGGGTTGGGTCGCCGGTGGGGTTAGCAGTCGCTGACATCGGTACACAAAACGGAACTGCAGACATACCCGGGGCGAGAATATTGTGTTGGTCGTTGTCTTTTAAATACACTTGAAAACGAATTTTCCAGCAATACTAAGATCCGAGGAAATGCATTGGGTTGTATTAAAAATATTTTAAAAAATCATAGAAGAGCGCGCTTGGTTACTACCATTGACCTAATAAGTAAAACTTTTTTTACTTTCCACATTCATTATACTTTTACAAGCTGCTTTTCCATTTAAAGTGTTTTTTCTCTGTTCACTGGTATTCCTACTTGATTCGTGTCTCGGTGGGCCATGTTGCAGCATTCCGTGTGACAGCCCAGCGCCAGTTGGTGGGTGGGGCACCTGCCCCAGCACCATCCTCCAGTCCAGACTGAGCCAAGAACCCCCCACTCGGTGGCAGAAGCCAAACCAATTTGCGGGCCCAAAACAAACTGTACCTGTACCGATTCCTGTTCCCGCTCTTGGCCAGGGATCCGAAGTTCCTGGGTTTTAGCCTGGCCCTCCGGCTGGACCCTCTTGTGGTCGCGTGTCGCTTATCGGTCGGCTTTATCAGCGGTGGCAGGGGCAAAAACTTTGTTAGCGTCTCAAGCTATTTGGCTACTTGTATTCAGCTCTTAGCACACTCCACACTCTTAGGACCCTTCAGGTGGCATTATTATTTTTGCTGCTGTTGCATATTTTAATTCAGCTTTGCTTTCCTGCTGCCTTGTTTTCATTATATGCATGTACGATATTGTGAAAATGCATTTCCACTTAGATCCTGGCTGATTGCGTTCCTTCGAAGGGGAGTCCTGCAATTGACAGACCCCGTGGAATGCTATTTGAAAAACCATTTCAGAGAGAGTGCAAAGGTGCCCACATCAAAAGGTTGGCTTGAGAGCTTAGAAAAGGAGTTGATAAAAGATTTCTGGGAAGTAAAAAGTGGAAACTTCAAGGAATATTAAAGGGTCATATAGTATTAGCTTGGCAACAAAATATAGTATAATTGCACATATAGTATAATATCATATTTTCTTTAAAATGTTTAATTGGTTCCATCAGATAAGCATCTGAGAATATAATATTTTCTATAGGTTTTTCTAACTCCCTCGGGAGTTAGAGGGCATCCTTTCGGCTTCGAACAGGACTTCCGTTTCCTTCCCAGAAATTGCCGTCACACTGCACAAGAGGACTCAATTTCAAATCGATCCCGATGGAGCAGCTAATTGCGCGACAAATTTAAGAGCGAGTTCCACTTAAAAACTCCCGACTTACCCAATGCAGCGGAAATTCCACGAGGAGAGTACCACTCCGCTGAGGTACAACCAATTGAAGTGGATCCTTCGAGCACTTGCACTTGATCTTTGGCAAATGCGTGAAATAGATACTTAAATGTCGGGCCAGGACAGCTGTCAGGATAATGCTCGCATTCGGGCTATAACTCAATTTGGCGTGGAGGCGGGGGCGTTGCAGCAAATTGACAGAAATATGAGCACGCGAAAAATAAGACGGAGATGGAACTGGAACTGGTGGACTAGTGTCCCTGAACATCCCGATGTGAATGCATTTTGAAGAGCCCGCTGTTGCCGAGTCATAAATTTGTCATTGATTGCATGTGAAATTCGAGATCGTCGGAGCATCTGCCTATACTATATAAGTTGCACATATACGGGGAGCCGTTTGTTTGGGTATCTTGCTGCTTGTGTTTGTTATCCTGCAAGCAGTTTATTGCTTTATTATGTCGCTGCCAGAGATCTTGAGCAATTCATGCAGGTCGTTGCTGAGTTTCTCACAACTTGAATTACGCCCATCGTATTGGGTTTCATATTGTAATTTTTTGTATCTGAAATGCACTCAAAAAATTGCCAAAGCTTTGGTTTGCTGCTCACTTAACTGGAATAATTGACATGAACGATTCCTTGGGCCAGCCATCCAGCCAGCCAGTCAGCCAGCCAGATCTTTTGTGGTTTCATGTTTTACCAGACGCCTTCAAGCACACACAAGTGAGAATGTCCTCCTTGGTCGGCTGTCTTTTGTCGATTGTCAACGGGTTCCCAGTTCGCAGTTCCCAGTTCTCAACCCACAGAGCGCCCTCATCGGTTGAGTAGCTCCGCTCAAGCTGCAACAGTTTATATTGCATTATTCTGCTTGAATGGCATTTTCACTTCACGAGAGAGCAGCCAAGAAAGAGGAAGGACGAGCCCAGCAGGAAAAAAGCAAAAAAAAAAAGCTCGGGTTGCCCCAACGAAAACAAAGTGAATTTCATTATGACCCCGGCGCGTATACCATCCTTCGCCAGGATACGGTCAATTTGAATTATGAAAATCACGGCGAAAGGAGTCCGCGTCCGCAGTGACTTTACAATGAATTTTACTTCCATTCCATTGAAGCGTTAACGACTCCAGCTGTTGCCACTCATTGTAATCCTGCGATCCGAGCGCTGAACGGATAATTCGTCCTTTGAGAAGTATTTTGCGGGATACCATCAGATGCGGTGTCGCCCTTTTAATGACACATTCTTCTCATCAATTACCGCATGGTTTAAACTTCATCTTACCTTACATATTTTTAAACAAGTATAAAATATTAAATTGGTACTAAAGAATAAACACAGTGCTAGACAAAGGATATAGAATTTTAAGCCTATCTGAATTTCTCATCTAAAGAATCCCATAGACGAGACACACTCTCTCTTCTAGTTTCTGTGCAGCTTACATTGTCTTCCAAAACGATCTCGCCGGGTTTCCTGGCCAGCTTAATGCCCCACATAAACCATTCCCTGCCACAAAACTAAAGCAAGACAACAGAATTTGTCAAGTCTTGATCATGATTGTGTGGCACACACAAAGGCCTCATCCTCGTCCTCGTCCTCATCCTCTTCGTATTTCGTTTTCCGTTCCTTGGATTGGGATTGGAAGTTGGGACTGGGCTTGCTCTTGGCCTCGTGCGTGCTAATGGCCAGCAATGTTTGGTAAGACCCACATGCAGTTTGGTCGCAAACAAAAGTGTGGCACTGGCTTTTGTCACACGTAGGTGTCCACTGGATGGCAATACACCATATATAACCGGGCGAACTTGGCTCAGTCAGCAGCTTTCTTTACCTAGAACGATGCCATCAAGGCGAATGGAGTGGATGTGAATGCGGAGCCCGGACCTCCATAATATCTCCTGGATGGCTGGCTGCTTATTTTTCACTCCGACGTAGCCGAATCGCCAAACAGTTTATGCAAAACGTAACAAGGTCCAGAGAATTTCTACGTTTTTACGAGCGTTCGTATTGTGATCTAATCGCCCGTCTTTCGCCTCTGAAGGATGTTTGGCGTGGAGGATGGTGGATGGACGATGGAAGCCCACGCTCTCGTGTATTTTTATTATTATTGGTTTCTTAGCATTCACTTGAGCTGCCATTTGCATGGCTTATTGCCTGGAATTGTCATTTGAACGGCCCAACTTCAGCGATAATTCGCGACGATCGACTGGCAGCTTCCCATCGATTCGCAGAATTAATTGCTCTGCTGATTCGCGGCTACAAATTCGCTTATGTGAGCGATTTACATCGCCAAGTCGAAGTCGTGCAGTGTGGTTCTACCAACAAGAAGTTCTTTAAATACCCATATAAAGAGTAAAATAAAATGAAAGTACGTATATTTAAATGATTTCCTAAGGGGAAAATTCGTAGTTATATTTATTATCTAACTATTGTTATTGCCCAACTGGCTTATATCAAGATGACAGTATTTCTCTGTGTGTGACTCCGCCGCTGGAGTTGTAGATCTCAATTCCGTTCCACCTGAGATTCGGAACAACCTAATAAAAGCCCTTGACCATCCATCTTCAGCCGCCTTTTGATCAGTCAGTCAGCTGGGATTAGCTGCCAGCTGAGAGGCTTCCTTTGGCCACCACTCCGGCATCAATTGAAGCTCACTCTCGTCGTTTATAATTAACTCAATGCCACGGCCAGGTCTTGGGAACTTGGGAACCTGGCAGCTCGCTGGACGCTCTGCTCCTCGCTTGTCACGCGCGCCTGTCAGCCCGCTTTTTCCGCCTCCAAGGCCCCCTTTTTCCAGCTTCCAGCTCGGAATCGCGGTGCCCGTACTTATACCCATGCCACACCATTTCCAGTTCCTGGCACAGCCCGTTCCTGTCTATGGGCTTTGATAAACGAGCACATCAGAAATGTGACTTGTCATAAATTTGCCTGCGTGGCCATTACTCATGTGTCATGTGGAGCGGCTGCAGAGAAGCTGCAATCCACATCCCGTCCCAACCAGTCACCCCCTCTTGTTGCTGCTCCTTATAACCTGGCCAGAGGTACGCATATATGTAGGTGCAATGCAATGCGCGATTCCCGGCAAGTTCGACAATATGCCAAGTATGTGAAGTAATCGGCGTTATCAACTTTAGTGACATGATCGCGGGCCGGCGAGCTGCTCCACATTTGCCATGACTGCGTTGCGGTTGCCATGTGGCAGGTTGGCTTATTGGACCCATCGATCTGAGTCTAGTTTGGTATCGGTATGCGTTTGCAATCCAGACAGTTTTCAGCCACAGAGACGGGGGCGAACAGAAGCAAGAGGCCGTGGAATCTGTCCAATAAATGTTATTCGTATATCTCAAAGTGGATTGATATTAGCAAATTAATATAAATTATAAGTTAAGATAAGTTATTAGGTATGAAGATAGTATCAGCATATTACACAAGCAACTTGTATCTACTCTTAAATTATAAATATTTTCAAACACATGTCGATTCCTACCAAAACCAGATATTCATTGACATCATTAGTCTTACCACAGTGCCTGATGTAATGTCTAAATCGATGGATTGGTCTCAGCCAGAGCTCAATAATCGCGTCCCCCGTACTGCCGGAAGATTTTCGGTTTCCTGTTTTTGTTCTTGGCTTTTTGTGGCCATATCAGTTGGGGGGCCAAGCCCGTAGAGCTGTGCTCATTAACCCGAGCGGCTGTGTTCTCCGTTCGATTCTGGATTCTGGGGCTGTAACCTCGCAAATGAAGTCATTAAACAATCGACGGCAGCCCGGCGTGGATCTGGTTCTTCTGCCGAAGCTGAAGCTGAAGGTGATGGCGATGGTGATGCTGCCACCTGTACAAATTCCTCAATAAGTTGTTCACACTTAATTTTTCACCAAGACAATGCAAAGCGTCCAGTCGCAGCCCCAAGAAAAATGAGCCACTGACAAACTCGTGCTGGGTTCTCGCCAGCCAACAAAATAAAGATATAAAGAACGGGGGCCAAAGCGGCGGAACTTTGCGCCTCATGCAGCGAACTGCATAATAAACAAAACATCAGCGGAGCGAGCAACCTGCAGTGCATACATTTAAAATTTATTAATTGGTTTTTAAAAGCACTCACACCCGTCGCGCCATTCATAATTCTAAGCCATGAGAGTCCCTCTCAAGTTCAATTTCCGCCTAATTTCATGCACTTTTATGCGGCTTTTGTGTAGATTACGCAGCAAAAAAATGTGGTAAGAAAAAAAAAAAAAAACTGTCGGAAACCGGAGCGGAAAAGTATACAAAATGAGCTGGGAAGCACATGAATCAAAAATGTGTATGTTATTTCCATGTAATTTGGCAAAAACACTCTGTCTGGTGAATGTGTAAATGTATAAATGAGTTGTGAGAAAAATATTTTGGAAAATGCCTTTCGAATTCTGGGATTTGCTTTTGCCACGCGTGTGATTGGGTTGCCAACTGTGGATACACGAAAGCTCAGGGAAATGGGAATTCTCCCAATTCTGCGAAAATGAAACAAATTTTAAATAAATTGGATTATAAGTAAAATATATCTTTTTTTTTACTATTTAAACTGTGGAAATATATTATCATGTTATAGTTTTTGCCCAGTAGATCTCGTCAGGGTCAATATCTTCTTCCACATCCATGAATGAAAGTTCGTCTGATTAATGGACGCCAGTTTGTGAGCGATATTAGAACAATTAATTAGCATTTGAGCTGACTGAGACACACTTTCGGCCACAAAATTTTTGGCGCTTTCCCTCGCTACTTCGACAGAACCCCCATATCTCCGGCAATGTGGCCCGAAAAAGTGCCATAAACTGCGCGTTAACAACGACGCTTAGAGCGCCACTTCCACTGATATTGTGTGTATATCTGCATGAATATATGTTTGGATTCATAAGCCATAATGAATTGCTTTTATGGATGGATCGCCCGCTGTGCCAAAAACCCCTCGGCTGATGAAGAAGTGACCATAGTTTCGCGTGTCCAATATTCCGACTCAAACTCGAGAAGTCTTAGACACAGACTCACATTCAGATTCGGATTCGGATTTGGACGGCATGAGTAAGTGTTTTGCTTAATTGCCTATGGCTTATTAGGCACCATAGGCGAACGGCGGAGAATAGTCAAATTAATTTTGTTAGAGAACCGAAAATGAAAAAAAACTATCGAAGATTTTGTGTCTAATGATGATGGCGTTACAAATTTCAACTGCCTGCATTGACCGGACCCACAACAATTACAATTCCAAACTTTTGTGCGCACACAAAAGAATCTCGGTGGTGGCAGTCGCGATCGAACAATGCAGAATCATTAATTAAATTCACCAGGGGCCAGGGCATCCGATCAGAAGTTCACTGCAGCGATGGAGGCCGCAGATATGTATGGCGTACCTTCATATCGGATCGTTGAACCTGGAAATTAGCACAGGAAGCCGGGGATAAGCTTTATGCCCCGGCTAGGTGTTAACTATAAACCACACTTGTGTCTGGCCGTATTTACGACTTCCCCAGCACTCGGTGCCTTCGAGCGTAATTGCGCAAGAGTCGGGCTGAATATTCTTGAAGATATTCGACTTTGCATCATTTTTCAGGGCAACTCCAGTCCCAGCTCCGTACAATTAACCATGAGCAGCAACTATCTTGTTACCTGACGCGTTTTTATGATTTCTGCATAAAATTAAATCGTTCTTGCAACGCGATTGCCCCTCGTCCAGAAACTGGTTGCCAGCCCAAGCAGAACTAGTTTCTCTGTTTCTTCGCGCGCTTCGTGCCTTAATAATTTTTACTTTGGTTTAATTATAGTTTTGCGCTTAATAAATTTTCGCCGCCTGCCAAGAACAGACCCTTAACCCTTACAAAATTTACTGGCTAGCAGGCAACTGCTTTGAAAATTACACTGTAAAAAGCCGTCAAGAAGTTGAATATACCTAAAGCTAGTTAATGAGAAAAGTGTTAATCACTTAGACTAAACTTCAACTGTTTATTAATCAGGAAAAAAGCCTTCGGTACATACATTTAACTCATTGTGCTAATTAATACGCCTTTTAATTACAACTGATCAATTAACTGAAATCAATTTTTTAATTTCCCTTGAGCTGATCCTTTTCTGTTTCCCCAATTTCCATATGCTTCACATACTGGCCATTTTCCATGTTTTAACCGCCTGTTTGTTTGCATTTGCATAGTGCGTGTTTTTTGTTTGCTTTTTTTTTTTTTGCTCGGTGAACGCTTTCATTATTCATTGCACATTTTATGCTTCATTCACTTTTTCAATTAATTAATAATCATCATGCTAATAAGTTTTTTCTCTATCGGACTGCCGATTGTTTGTTTGCCGACGTTTTTGTTTCGTGGGAGTTTCCCTTAAGCCCGCCCACCAATTTACGTGTTAAAACACGGCCATACATTTAACAACAACATCCCATTACATCCGAAGATACGCTCTGCACAATTTAATTTAATTTAATTGCTTGTCAATGGCACGTCTTTCCATATGCTAAAGGCTTTTTTTTTGCGTTTCGTGTTTTTTTTTTATTCCCGCCCTTACATGTTTGTAATTAATTTAAATTTTCCTGCCGAATGTTTGTGGATTTATTTAATGATCGAGTGCATTTCACTTCCCATTTACCATCTTCCCGCTGCCGGTCAGAGTGCATTAGCCTTAGTTTGGCCAAATGACAGGCAGTACAATCACATGGAACAACACGTTTTAGCTGCTTGTTTTTATGGGCCTTGCTAGCACACAAACGGTAGACATGGCTAATAAAAACAACCTAAATAGAGCATAAACTGCAAGCTAGAATGCCGACCAGACCAAGACGTGACCAACTTGCATGCTGGCTGCATAAAAATTAGAAAAAAAAAAACACATTCGGAGCGGTCGAAAAATCTCGGAAAACCAATGCGAACTCGCCACACTACATGAAATTTCTCATTGAAGTGCGAAACTTCGGCGGCATTGCCCCAGAACGAGGCGCCGCCGATCGGAAGTACGCGTTCCTAACATCCCGACCTTAAGCCGATCCTGAACCTGAACTTAGGGTGCGATCTGGACTTCCTAATTAACAAAAACAATGCACATGTGTGATGTATGTATGGGTGATGTCCCAGGGGTAAGGCCAACGTACACCTACAAAAATTGGATGGGAATTCAAGGTCTACAATCTTAAAGGCATGGAGTAAGAGCATGCTATATTAAAAGTTAAAATACAGCTACCAAAATAGACCTAATGGAATATTTTCGATATATATACAGAACATTAATGCTATTGTTTTAGGCATATGGAATTATCTCTTTTTTCTGTCTACTGCAAGCCGCCCCCAATTAAAATTCATGAACTTTTACGCACATTTGTCAAGTATTTCCTTGGGGGCGGGGAATGGGGAGTGTCAGGCGACTTCCTTGGGGGCTGTCTAATTGCAGTTGAGCTAACGAGCTGCGTGGTTGATGGACGTTTGTTTGCCGACCTCATCGAGGAGCTGCTGCACTTTCAAGGGCCTCACGCATAAACGAAAAATTTTCTTAATTATTGCATTGATTTACATTGCAGCGTGAAAGGGGCTGGCCGTGTTCCGGTTGCTGTGACATGGCAGCCACTCGAGGACTGCGTTTTGTCGCCAGTGGTTCAGAGTTCAGAGTGCACCGAGAAAAATGGTTACTTTGGTTTAATTATCACCGAAAAGAAAGAATTAAATGTGACGCGCTAAGGGCGGGGATTAACTTATGTATCTTCGAGCTTTATTTATATCCGGATCTAAATCATTTTATTTGGCATATTTTTTTTTTACTGAATTATTTAAATGAATGTCTCTTCTTTTCTCCAAGTGCAGAGTGCAGTGCATTGCAGCTGAGTGAAGTGGGTCTCGTGGCAACTGGGCTCTGCCGTTTCGCCAGTCCGGGATGCAATCGAAATTTTGTGTCCGTGCGTGCACGAGTTGTAGTTTGTGGTGGCTGCCACTCGTCATCCTCATTCCGATCCTGGTCCTCAGCCTCTCATTCTCGCTCTCATCCATTCAGCTTCATCCTCGTCGTCATCCGTTCGGCCCACTCGAGGGTCCTTTACTTTGACAATGGCACTGGCGAGCTAGCTGCAATCGGTGGCAGCTGGCACGTTTGGCGGTTGAGTGCCACGCCTTGCGCCCTCCGCCCACTGACCTCGTGCCCCCATCATTGGCAGAGCCATAATTATGATTAAAGTCAGCGATTTGACTAAATTCCGAAGATTAACACATTTTCACAATGACACGCCATTCCGGCAGAACGTCTCTAATGTGACCGCAGCACGAAATAACTCTAAAAACGTTAGATATAGTATATGTGGAAGAATATTGAACGAATTCGAGTGCTCTACCTACATAAAAGTCAGCATGTTCATCAACGATTCATTTTATAAACAATTATGAAAAAAATATGATTGGCAGAGTTCAGATTTCTGAATTCAGATTTTCTTTTTTGATTAGTTTTTACCAAGCATGAAGCACCAACCTCATCACAAAATCGGTGAAGCCCCTGAAGCAAAAGAAATGCACCTAACGTTTTACTAACCAGCCCATTAAAGTTGTGGTTAGCAATTAAAAAATTGCATTGACCGCTGGGCCATCGGCCATCACATGCATGCTGTTTTGGTTTTGGCCTCACAAATATTAAATGGAACGATTGGCTCAAAGGTCCTGCCATATTGTTGTCGCCGTTGTTGTGGCACGTATGCAGAATATATAAATTTATTTGTAAGTCGGTAGAACGGAGCTCTGAACAGGGAAAACGAATAAAAAAAATTCCGAACATAATTCACAACATGCCAAACTACAAGCGACAACGACAACATGTTGCATTGTTAGCGGCGCATTGTGCCAATTGTTGCTGCTGCAAGTCCTTGTTGTTGCTGCTGTTGCTGTTGGTGTTGCCATGGTATTTATGCAAATTTGTAGCGCACCACAAAATCCACACAATGTGAGTGTTTTATTTATTTCCCTTTTGACCGGCGCCCCAATCCACAGATTTTTGCTCTGTTGTTAAGTGCTCAAAACAACGGCCTTACGCTCTATATATTTACAAGACCCATTTTTTAGC
Organism: Drosophila melanogaster; assembly: GCF_000001215.4. NCBI lineage: Eukaryota > Metazoa > Arthropoda > Insecta > Diptera > Drosophilidae > Drosophila > Drosophila melanogaster. The sequence continues at coordinate 20,090,021 of NT_033778.4, read as the reverse complement.
CAATAACGAGACAGAACGTCCAAAACAAGTACCTGCCACACAGTTCAACTTTGAATCGGTCGAAAAACGTCAACAGTTATTCAATTTGCTTTCAGGTACATAATAAACTTGTTTGCTAATAACTGTATTAGCTCAATTTCCATACCACATATACATACCACATACACATATACATATATGTAGACACGAGTTACTAATTATGATGTTGAAATATGTTCATGTCTTGTTAATTAAAATAAACATATCAGCGATCTGCACAGACATTGCCGAACGGTTTGTTGTTTAATTGGCCCGATTTGGCAATCTCTTAGTTGTCAAGTATTTATCTGAAACTGTTTAGGCAAAAACAAAATATACAAAGGCAATAATGTATACTGCACATTTAAATAAAAATAATTATTTTCCGATCGAACACCAAAAAGCTAAGCTAGTCGGTAGCAAGTTTCAATATTTCCGCAGGGGTTACTGAAAGTGACCTGACGGAAGTGCAACATGTGGCAGCAACTTTCAGCGAATAAAATGCTGTGACGCATGCGCAAATTGCAAATTTGGATTGGTGGACCTGCGCATTAGGCTGTCGTAGATCCGTATTTTAACGTTTTTTTTAAAGGTGCCCCAGCTGATTATCGGCATTACTGGTGCTGTGTCTCATGTACTCCGCCGTTGTCTACCCTAAAATTAAGTGAAAAAATCAATCACTTTCACTAATTTTAAAGTGATTTTTCCGAATGCGAGAAAATGGGGCTGCCACGGCTCGTTATCAAGTGTTGAAACGAACGCCGAATCGAGCGAGGCAAGTCGAAAAGTTGAAAAGTCGGAAAACTAGAAAACGAGAAACCCTCGACGGCCTAATGACGAGACATTTGTCGGACGGCGCTGAAATAAAGAGATTTTTAACTCGGACCAAATGAAATTTAAATTAAATAGTGAAATCCCCTCGGCGAGAATACCATTATCAACATTAAAGTGCGGATTGATTAATTGCTGTCTCTTTCTGGTATGGGATTTTTAATTTGATTTCGGTCGATGTAGCTGCTGTTGAAACGGTTCGTGGGCCGGCCGATTAATCAGATTGATAATACTACTTGGGTCTTCTGCAGTCTAACGGCGTCTTTCGTTGGGGTTTTGGGTTTCGCACTTCGAAATAATTTGCCAATCGTGAACGGAAGCGCGGCGCATGCGTCATGAGGTGGCAAAGCGGTAACACTCCCCATAGTCAGCCTCACCTGAATTCGGCCCCTTCTTCCATCCACCTGCGAAGTCGTGCGTGCTGCAGGTTTAGGCCACTTTCGTGCTGGCGGATTCGATTTCAATTTTGGCCCAGACCAGGCTGCTGAAAATTTCTTATTTATTCTCATGTTAATTTCTTCTTCCTCGGGACTCGGCTTCGTTCGAAACTTGCGTGACTTGATCGTTTTGGTCAGATATTATTTTGTTACATTAAAAAATAATTACCGCATTTGCCTTTGCCGTACTTCCATCTCCCTCAGCCCCATCCGACTATCTCTTTTTGCCCCGCGGGCTGATTTCAGTTTGATTTGCTCTACGTGGCCAAAATTGGTTCATTTTGCCAGCTTAACCATTTTGAATGCGTTGCTAATTTTTTTATTGCCACTTTGCTTTGATTGCACATTCGAATGGAAAACTGTTGACAGCTGACATTGGTGCTAGTAATAGTAAAAATGTATTAGTTGCAGTTTTTTTTTTTTTTTGTCACTGCCTTTATTATTCAAGTAAGCTAATTTAGCACAAAAACTTTGATTCATCGCATTCAAGTACATTTTTTAAGCTTTGGTATTTAAAAGCCAAGGCAGCTCTAAAACTAGTATGCTTATATATTGTTCAATGAATTTCATTTCATAGATATTATTTTCTCGAATCTCTTTCTCAATCTTTTATAAACGTTTCAAACGTGGCACTCAGACCAAAGACCCTAGAATAATTCTAGTGTCTAGTGTATTCTAGTGTCTTTGCTCAGACATTCTTTTCGATTTTTGCAGCTGTACAAAGCCACTCCAGCCACTCAAAACAAAGCATAAAATCAACTTAAGCGACAAATTTTTCATAAACATAAACCCCAGCGCCATACATTTTGATGATTTTAATGGACAAAACTGCGCAAAATGATGGCCGCGAAACGTGTTGGAGCAGCGGACTCAGGCGGTTCTGCGGAATGTGTTGCCAGGCACCTTCTGCATTCTCCCGACCCCGGGAAACCCCCCGTTTCATGCCCCCAAAATCCCCCCTCGAGAACTGCAATGTGCAGGCGCGCGCCCATTTAAAATGCAGCAAGTGTCACCATTGACTGAAACGAGGCGCAATAAATATATATGTGGAAGGAGCTGGAGCTGCTCGGCTGGCTATGGCCATGCCACACTATATACAAAGTGGCTCTGCTGGTCTTGGCCTGGCTTTATACGGGCAAGGCATGCGCTGCATATTGGCAACAATGCGGCGAAAAAGCGTAGTAGACTTTGCATGAGCGCCAAAGAACTGGGGAAGCAGTAGCTGCCCCCCTCCTGCTACTCCTCCTCCACTGTCTTCGTCTCGGTCTCGTCATTTAAATAACAATAAAATTTGATGACATGCCATGTTGCAGCTCCTCCTGGTGCAGCAGTTTCGATTTTCCAATGCCTGGCTGATTGGCTTCGCCTTTGGCAGCATAATAAAGACATTCGATGCCTTTTTAAGCGTTTCACTTTCGCACGTAGCCGTCGTCGTCGCCGTCAGTAAAAAGTTTGCAGCATGTCCGGTTGTAAAAATAAATATCGCCAAGTTCTCCCATCTGCTGCTGCTGCTGCTGGTGGATGATATTGGGGGAAAGTTTAACATCGTCTAGACGGACTAAGAGCCCACCCATCTGGGAAACCACCCAACCACCCAGGAGTCAACCCACCCGACCACGCTTTCCATTTCATTAGACAATGCCAACTTTTAATTAAGAAATCGTGCTCCCTGACTCGTCGATATTGAGCTGCAATCTGTTGGAAAACAACTGAAAAGTTTAACAAAAACACAGAAGCAAATCGACAGACTTGCAATTAATCGCTGAGCAGGATGGCGAATTTTCTTTGTGTTTACTTTAAGTCGAGGCAAGATAATTGCCTTTACTATTGAACGAACTGATTTGCTGGCAAGTACCCAAATTATAGCGACCAATATTGCCAAATTTTATTAGATCCTTGCAATTTTCCCGTTTCCATTCTGATTTGTTTGTAATCGATAGAGCATTGAATTCCATTGCAGTTTGCTGGAAAAGTTTACGATGATCCTTTGTATTAATTATTATTCGTTATTATTTCTCGAGGTATTTATTTGAATACTTTGTGCAGATTTCTATACTTTCACAAGACTCACGTGGCTCATAGCCTCGGTGACATATATCCGTACTTAACGAGATTTTCCACCTCAAGATTTGCAAGACTTATTATGCATTCCCCTACCAAACTGCTGGCTTTGTCTCTGCGAATCCCATCCAGCATTCATTGTGCTTTACGAGCTTGTTGGGGCCTGCTCCCACTGCAATGCATCTCCATCTCCATCTGCATTCGGCATTCTGCATTCAGCATTCTGCACTCTGCCTGCCAGCTGAAATGTCGAACTGTTCTGTATGCCACACGGGTTTCCTGGGGGGAAAAGCTTTGAGGCAGTGCCACATCGGCTCCTCAATGGCTGACAAATGTGACTGAGTGTGAGTGTGAACAAAATGCACAGCGTCGTTAGAGGATGCAAACAAGTTTCGTTTTAGTTTCCTACAGTGGAAAAAATACCCACCTATATAATAAAGGTATATTTTATTGGACATTTTAGACTATAGTTTGATATGTTAGAACATAATAATAAAATAAAAACAATAACGACATAATTTTAACAACATTTGCAAAAATCATTTTGCGAAGTGCACTATTTATTTTCCAGTGTATTATCTCGTTGCTGTCACCGACGAGGACTGTTTCAGTTGGTTTTGCTGGTGTTTCTAGTGTTTTTTAGTGTTGCTGGATCGCCGACGCTTTGTTTGAAATGTTGCTGACAGACCACTTGAAGTTTTTCCAGCTTCTACGCTCATTGGGGCCGCGTTTTTCCAACTCGCGCTGACGTATTTCATAAGAAAGGCAAGTGACAAGTCGCTTTCCACTTTACTTTAGACAGTTGCCGAAATTATGCCGCCCAGACTCGTCTGTGGAATTGAAATGGGAATGGAGGAATAGAGAAAAGGTTAAAGTGTAAGTGGGGGAAAAACAAATTGTTGGCCATCCCAGACAGACTGGCTGTCAGAAGATTCCCCCTTTCCCCCGCAGACCCAATGATCAACCAAACAGGCCGTTCGCACTTGGACAAGTGTCGAAAACTGGCCTACTCCTTACCCCGTTTTTCTTATGAGTTTCTTCCATTGCCGGCCTTCAAACAAAAGAACAGAACTTTGCGTGGTGTGCCAGAGAGATGATGATGGGCTGAAATGGTGGAAGGTCTCGTTCTGCCCGGCATTTTTCTTCTTGTTGATACATTTCCACGAAAATTATTTCGAGTGCCCGCCCGGCCTGACAGCTGTGCTTCTCGGCCCGTCCGCTTTTTATTTCACTTCAAGTTTTTCCCCATCATTGGAGGCCTCTCGCCGCTGCCTTTAATAGCGATTTGCCGGCACGGCCAGGAAAATTCTTTGAAAAATATGCACATTCAAAGCGGTTTTCTGGCCCGCATTTGCCTTTCCAGCGAAAGTGCGTGGATCCATCCTATGTATGTACATATAAACCAATAACTCCTCCTATCGATAGGCTCTTTCTCACACACACACTTTCTAATCAATTATATCGCACTTATATGCAAATTTCGCGCCAGCCAACAAACAGGCAAACAAACAAATAAATCAATTTCATTCCATTCAATTCAATTCGATTTCAATAAGGCTGCGAAGAGACCCCAAGGCACAATGAACCAATTTGAAAATCACCTTTCTCGCCTGCAAATTGCTTTGTCAGCTTCCCCCGGCCGTTCACTCATCATCCATCGCCTTTTGCCAATGGAAGCCGGTGAACTGTTTCGCTTTCTGCCTAGTTAACAGCTTTTTTTCCTCTCTTAGCCCAGTCGAATGCTGAATGGCTGTTCTCGGTGCAGAAATGGCGAGCTAAAAACCCTATAGCTAGAAATAGCACGCACAACCTGCTCGATGGGCACAAAATTTCACATTCAGCTGAAGAATTGGTAAATATCAAATTTCAAAAGTGAGCAATCTGGGAAACGGAAGTTGGCAAATGCGACCAGCTATTGCGCTACTTTTGACCAATTTTCGTCATAAGAAAAGTTAAAGGGTTTACACTAAGAATGCCATCATGAAAATCCAGTTTATTAGAAAGTTTCTCAAAATCAGAAATTATTATTTTATTATTTTTATTTCTCCTATGTATATTTAACAATGATTGTTATTTTATTTCGAACGCAGTCTTGAAATGCTATGCAAAAAAAAAAAAACTTTTGAATTGAATTGAATATCAATAATGCCAATAATCTTTTGTTAGCTTCACATCCAATTGTTCGGAAGACTCAGACCTGTCAAATAGTGTGGGCAAAAAGTTATATATTCTGACATGCGTGTCACGAAATAATCATTTTAATTCGAACAATCGCATTTGAATGCCATTACTCATCGATTGTGTGCACTTCTTAGAAACTTTCGTTGAGTCATTCGCGAGCGGCTCAACGAAATCCATATGCCGAACTTTTTGATTGCTGGCTGTGCATATAAATAAGTGCCTTATCATTAAATTTCAATTAAATGACAAAAATAAAACAAAAATGTTTTGACGCCAAATCGAGTTTTCGGAAATTGTCTTTCGTTTTTGCTTTTGCACGGGTCTGTCTCATATTCCCAGCCTGGAATATGTACATATATCCCCATTTTGCATACTCAACAATTGTGGACACCGTGGGGCGATGACAAAAACAAGCAATCGCGTTTTCCATTCAGTACCGCAGATTTCTTCTTTGCCTCTCGAAATGTGAAAACAAATTTTTGGCGCGTGTGTCTGAGTGCCCGAGAGCTGCAGACTTATTTTTCTTATTTTTTTCTGCAATACGAGGCTTTCATTCATGTTCAACAATTTAAATATGCTGCTGCGGTGTGTGCTTTTTTCGAGATATGTACATTTTTGATAGACAACCGGACAGATATGTAAGCCGGGCGCTAAATTTGATCTCTCTCGTTTTGGCACGAACTGTAATTGAAAATTTTGTATGTATTTCGAGGAAGCAGCTACAAAAGCATCAGCAACAACCCAACTTGACACTCGAAACACTTGGCTTTGGCTTTAGCTTTGGCTTTTCACGGATATCTGGCTGGGCTGGGGCAAAGCCTCAACTTTCTTGTCCGGTTACGTGAAATTTCAAATGTCATAATTTCTGACAGTTTGATAGTCGTACAGAAAAAACACGCGCTCCCACTGCCAGCATTCAGTTTGTGGTTTTGCTTGTGGGCCATAAGCCAGGTGGACCAGAGTTTTTGGCTCCAACCGTTACCAAAAAGTGGCCGACGAACAAACAAAGTGACAAGTTGAATCACTGTGGTTCAATGGGTAAACTTATGCAATAAAAATCGAGTTAAATTGGTAGACTACATTTACTGAATAAAATGCAATGCTAGATTTAAAGTATTTGATATGTAATATATTATTTCAATTTTTATTTATATCACGTTCAAGTTTCGGTTAAGCAAATCCACTTACTTTAATTTTCCCACTTAACGCCTCTAAACCACAGTCCTCAATTCTTTGGCTTCGTTTCGTTTGCCAAAGCCGCTAAGAAGTACATAAGTGTTTTCTTAAGCCGTCTTAGGGCAACTATTTTGCTGGCCGCTGGCCTTTTCTGTAAGCCCACATATTGATTTGCTGGTCTGAGGCGGTGTCAAGCCTTTTGACCTTTCGGACCACACACAATCGGTTGGCTTTTAACTTCGTTGTAATGTTGCATAACATGTAAATTCTGCCCATGTTTTTAGGGGGTCTCCAACTATCTAACTACAAAGTTAGTTACGTTTTAGGACAATTCTCGGAAGAAGGGAGTAAGCAATTAGGCTTTAGCCAAGGCTTACAAGGTTTTTTCTTAGTTACTTGGCGGACAGCTGTGCGCTTTTTGTTACATTTGAAACGAGAAAACACGACAAGTTGCTTAAGGAACTTGCTTCTTAAAAAAAAACAGGTAACAGGTAAGAGGCTCAAAAAGCCAGGGCCAAGAAAATGAGTTTGAATGGAGCGAGAGAGTAAAAGATCTTGGGGCTCGTCAGCCTGACATTGACGAAGTGGTTCTTCGAATGAAATTGTCATAATTTTTTCGGGGTTTCTACATGTCTTTTGATGCATACAAAGCGTTAATGTTGCCCACTTTGTCATACTTTGGCTTCGAACCCGACAATTGAACAATTGATAAAAGCCTCCACAAAAAACCAAACCAACTTAACTCAACTAACGGTGCATGGGGAGTTTCCAAACCCAGAAATTGTTTTTACCTCATGACTCAAGCAGCTATCTTGGTTTAGGACATAAAGTTTATTGGTATTCGGATTGAGCGACAATAAGCCAGGTAGTTTTTAAACTCTTAACGTAAGATAGCTTTTTATATTTTACTTGTAGAAAAGATATGTTTGAACTTAGTTACACTTATATCGCTTCAGTAATGTAATTAGCTGAACGTAGCTTATCAACTCCGGGTAAGACGACCAACGGTCGGATAATCTACTAAAGAGCTTGGGTAAGGCACGTCCATGGGGAACTATTATTCCCTCTATCGGTGACATCTGGCCAAAGCTGGATCCGTGAGAACTGTCGAGCTGGCTGAGATGTGCTCGCTTTTTACGAGCACTCGTCTAATGAGGCGAAGGAACTTCCCCGCACACACTCGCTCCAGTTGACACTGACCGCAGATTCGTATCTCAATATTTAGGTTGCCTTACAAATAAAAGGCCGAAGACGACGACGACAACATGGGGCACTGGCACTTGGAAATAAAATAAATCAAAAGATGCGAAAACGGTCTGAAAACCCTAAGAGGCAACACTTTAGGCCTCGGTGGAAAGCTCTGAAAAGGCAACGCCAGATCTCAGCCAAATGATAAATGCCCGCTCTGTGTATCAAGTGTGAATTTTAAGTGAAAATACTACATGACGGAAAATGTTTTATGCGCAATGCGCCAGAGTTGGTCTAAAGCGTTGGCTTTTATGTGGATTACGTGGGCCGAGCGGGAATCAGGCATCGAATATGCCAATAACTGATTTTAATTACGTCAGGTCGGTCCATCAAACGGCTCACAGAATTCTCCATAGTTACTCCTACTCCTATTCCTACTGTTGCTTGCTGTTTGGTCCAAGTTCAAACAAAAAAAAAAGAGTACTTTTATGGCCATACTGCCACCGTTTGTAAAGGAAATGCGCTTGGGCCATAAAACCCAGAAACATAAAACAAAACTCCGACATAAGCTAGCCCAAAAAGAGTTGAAGAGTAGCAGCAGCAGTAGTAGGAAAAAATAAAAGTAGAATTATGCTTAAATATATTTCCCGCTTAGTTAAATTCCATATAATTCCAAACCGATAGAGTCGCCGACTAGAGACCGCCGGGACATCGTAAAGAGTGCGAACTGTAAATCATGACAGTTTTTATTGCCTTCCCGAAATCCGACCCACTCTCTTCCATTCCCGGCATCCTGTTTGCTACCTGGTCTAGTACGGAAATGTTTAAGTAGACTTCGCTCCAGAAATAGAATTTCGTATTCGAATTTACTAGCCGGCCACATTAATTGCCAACGCCTTGACACGAATCGTCGACGGGCTCCAAAGGGGGGCCTTCCATAAATCTGGCCAATAATTGCTTATGAAACAGTTCATTGCATCGAGCTTGGTGCTCTGAGCTCAGCTCGGGCATTAGAAGGGGCTTACTTATCGGCCGAATTTATGATATTCTGTGGGCCGTTCAATTTACGATCCGGATTAAGTCAAACGCCCTGGGTCACAAGTCCGTTTAGCTGGCAAAATGGTGCTCTGTTTGAAAATGCATGGCCCGTTACAATATTAATTACCAGCCATTAGCAGCATCACTCAGCATTGAAGAAAAGTCGAAACTATCTGTAAACTCATATGTCAATGTCGCTAAATCCACTTGTCAGTAGGAACACATACGTGAGAATCGTTCAAAAGAAAAACATGGGAACTTGAACTGAAACTGAAACAAAAACCGAACAAAAGCCATCAACGGCAAACAGATCAGGCAGCGAGGAAATATTGTCAGGCAACATTTTTTAACCCCGTAGGTGTATCTATCTATCTGTGTATCACATAGATGTATCTGCATATGCAGCTTGCACTATAGCTTTTTCTTTCTTTTTTTTTCCACATACCGAGGGTAAAATAGGTGTTTTGCGAACTTGCTGTAATATACTTGGTGTATTGGATTTCAATTTTAAAACTAAAGTAAAATAAGATTACTTTCTCGTCGGAGATTTGTGACCGGGACACCTGCAACATTTGGGGGCCGCTTTCTGAAAGACTTTTTTATGCTAAATACCGCCGCTCTTAATATTGATGGCGATCCGAGACACAATGCGCTGTGCCTCCGATGCAGCCATCCATTTCTATAAATATATACGTGTTAAGTATATCTCACTCTCCTGGAGAAACAACGAAATGTGTGACAAAACACCACAAGGAATTTTAATCCCAAAATGATTGATAATCATTTGCACGAGCGGAGTCGCAACGAGTGAAAAAGCTCTATCACGTTCCATTTGCCTAGGTGTAAAGTCCATGGGGTATTATCAGAACCGCCCAACATCGTCTTCATCAGCATCTCCGGCGCAATCATCATCGCCTTACACATCGTCATCATCTCGGCTGGGCTTTGTTTGCTGCTAATGTTTGCACTTAATTCACCAGACAATGGGACACGGGAGTGAAGGTGGAGGGAAAAGCGTTTTCTTTTGGCTTTTACCCAGAGAAAATGGGTGGAGAACTGGAGGGATTGTGGCTGCCAGGGCGAAAAGTCTAAATTATGTCGTTGCCGCCTGACTGTTGCATAGGAAAATGCATCATTTTGTAAGCTTAAGAAAAGACGATGCGCTTTTTGTGAATGGGCAACGGAAGCACTGGAAGAAATTAGTGCTGAAGATACAGGGATTCTTAAAAATGTTTACAGCCTATCTCTGTCTTGAATTCCTATTTTTTCTAAAAACATGTAAATATTTAGTAACAGTTTTTATTAATGTACCGTACTATATCGCTCATTTAAGTGATCGAATTAACATTGCCTAGTTGTATTGTATAATTTTCCATATCAAATTATTATTTGGCGGCTAACACCTTTTTCGTAGACCAGATAGTATCCAACACCTCAAACTGTTTAGCCTGCGACAAATTTCCTCTGTTCACATCGACCTGACGATGAGTTGAAAATGTGACAAAAGCTGATTTAAGTCATAATTTATCATGATATGCTGGATTAGTGCGATGAATTTTACAAACGTTTATTTTTAACACCTTGCGACATTGACAATGCCAGCAGGTTGAATTGGAGTCCCTGGCTAATGTTTAAATTTATTGACTATCAAATGTTGAATGCATTGTGTGCACCCTGCCTACTGCATTAGTTTGTGCCACTTTCGAAGTCGTAACCGGCTGAAAGCAGGGATTATTGAGCCGCTGTGGGGTGATACTCTATTGGCAATTAAATGTTATAGGTTTCAGAAATGCATATCTAAATATCTCTTTCCATTTTGAGCCAAAAAAGCAGGACGTCTTGGCCTAAAGCGAGCCTTTCTGACAAATCAACCACGCCCAAAAACAACAAAGTTGGTTGCGGCCTAAGTGTTTGTAATTGTTATTGCTGCAAACTCGTTCTTTCACTTTGGTCTGCAAGCGCGAACTTTATGGTTACACCTACCCAGCCATCCAGTCATCCAACCATCCGGAAAGCAACGGCAGATGATCACCTTGTGCCCCTCGATGCCGCCCTGCATCGGGTTCTAGCGGTAAAGTTTCGGCCAACCAGCCGCGCCCATAAAACAGCGACCACCTAATGGAAAGTGGCCAGCATGTATATATCCGCATTTTTCTGGGTGCAGTACAAGTTCAATATTAAGAAATTACAAGCCAGCAAAGCATTTTGCCCCACGCATTATGCGAAATTAATTTGCGTGTTCGGCAAATTTAATTCAATTTTTTTAACAGCTCTGGCCAACACGCGGATAACACGCCCCGAAACGAAAGTTGACCCACTGGAGGACTCGGCTATGTATCTTCTACCCATGGCGAGTACGAATTAAGACATAATAAAGCTGTCTCTCGGTCGAAGCCGCTTTTTTTTTTTGGCCCATCCGTCAAGATGGCTCCTCTGGGTGTTTGGGGCGTGTAATTCGCTCCAAACACCTTTGAGAACCCAGACTGACAAGAGCCCAGACTTGACAAGACGGTTTTGGCTTAAACGCTGCCTTTTTGGGGGGTAATTTTTGGCCACAGAGAGGTCGACACACACGCGAACCGCAAAATATTTGGGCCAAGTAAGTGGATGTGGATGTGGTGCCTGCTTGACAAACGAGTGTCATTTATCAAAATGTGACACTATTTGCGCCAAGTCATGTGTTAACTGCACTTTATTTTATTGTTATACCCTGTGTGGGTTGTCGGTGTATCTTGTGTGTTAACTTGGCCCAAAGGTTCTTTCTCAGTTTCAGTCTCGGAGTTTTGGCATCGGTTCCTCGAGTGCTCTCATAAAATATATATCATAATTGAGGGTTATGTTGTTTTCTTTTCGCATTTTTCGGGAATAAGCCAAAAAGCATAGCAATCGACTTGGCCACCAGGATGAGAAATGGCCAGATTGAGATATGGCCATGTGAGGGAGAAAAATGCTGACTTCCACCCTTTGGGCCATGTTTTCATCTCCGATTCGAAAAACTGATACTGTAGAAAGATTTTTCACAAGCTTACATTTGATTTGGGACCCTGCATGAAAATATATCAACCTAATAAGTTTTGACTGCGAAGAGAGAACTTTGCCAAATACCAATGTCCCAGAAGAACGTCTGCAGGTATAAACTTTAATTGAGGAATTTTGGGGATTTTATCCCCGGCATAAAAGAAGTAATTTTTTCCTTTCCAATTTGTGTTTTTTGGGCGCGACCGGCATTTAATGCCAATACTATAAATATTATGATTATGTGGCCCGTACATGAGCGCAGTTATACATTTTGCGCGTCCGCCGCTCTTAAAATGTTGTCTTTAACCGAAAAATGAAAAAAAAAAACGCAGCGGGGAAAAAGCCAAAAACCAAAGACCGAAAAGTAATTTCTTGCACGACATTAATTTCTTTTAAATTACGCATAATTGAAGTGCGGGCACTCGAAGTTGATCGATGGTCGATACTCGAACAGAAACGAGTTGTCCGTACCCTCCAAATGTTTTCAGAGGTGCGGTGCACAGCCCCGCCTTCTCTTCCGCCTCATGCTCGTTGATCGCAGAGAAATTACAAAAATATTGCTCGGCCATAATAATTTAATATTTGTACGCGTTTTTCCATATGAGGAGGCCATGTTCTTGGGACAATCAGGCCGGCATTGACATTCGAATTGGACACCTGACAACAGAATATATCAAAGTCACTCGGGGACTTTGCCGTAATTCGACGACTTCTTCTATTCCCCATTGAAGTCGATTTGATATTTGATTTGATTTTGTTTCACTCTTTTGTGTTCGTGGGCTGACCTGTCAGTCAGTATGAAATTTCATATTGTAGTCGACTGGGGTCTCAGTGGTATTTAGCTTTATATTTGGGCCTGCTTTGGCGGCTTTGTTAGAGCGATAAGCGGATTTTTTATTACATCAGTTTAGTGTCACATTAGCGCTGTGCCGAAGTGAGCCCATGCATTCAGCTGGGATCTGTGTGGGGGCGACAGATTTCTATATCGGAGGTATACCATTCAATGGCAAGTCTTGCGTATACCTCTCATACTTCTCAGCCACAACTCACAGCGATCAACAAGTTCTTCCGTCGACCCAATCTTAATCTGCATCAGGATCTGGGCCCTGCCTTTGGCTCTTTGCCACACGTACGAGCTTGCTGCCACATCCATATCCGAGCAAGTCCAAGTCGTCGAATCACATGAAATCTTTCGGAAAAACACAGAGGGGAACTTATGAATTTCTTAATTTTTCTGCAAAACTCACTCGCAGCGAGGAGTTGCCCTGATCTTTTTTTATGGCATTTCGTTTTGCCGCGATGCTATCAGTTGGTTTTTGTTTCAGGTTTGGTCTTTAAATTGTCTCGAATCCAGCGGTCGGTCGGTGGGTCGATTCACTGCATGAATCATGAGCCAGTTAAAACCGAATTCCTAAATGTTGGCTTACGTTTCGAACTTTGCAGGGTCAACGTATTTGACACTTGTAACCTAATTTAATTCCTCGAAAGCAATAATTATCAGCACGTGAAATCTGCAGTGAATTGTTGATCGCATTTACTGCTCCCCATTTAAATATATTATTTTGGCAGTAATACTTTGCGTCAAGTATCAGAATTTTCGTAAAACACTGAAATGGTTGTACTTGTGGGCTGTTGCTATTTTTTTGGATCGCGCACTGGATGCATTATAAGTTCAGTATGGCTCCTTCTATACTACGGACTAATGTCATATTTTATGCACTATCAAATGATAAATTCTCGGAGGGCTATCATAGACTTAAAAACTCGCGAATATAAAAAGGAAAATACAGGCTTCTGGGTATTGGGTATTTCGTTCATCCTCATGGCATTTGCAACTGTGTTTTTATTTATCGGAGCAATCATGGTAAATACTTATTAATCCTTTTTTACCTTCTAAGATTTTTTTTTTTTGTAGAGGAAATATGAATTTCTTTTTCTGTTTTTACTGGCTCAATTGCCTTCCCTTTTTGTGGAATCGTTTTATCTGTTGACAGCCATTATATACGGCATAGAATTCGAAAGTTTTATAATATATCTTGTCCCCTTTGGTAAGTGAATTCATTTTTAATATGATTTCTATGCTAATTAATCTGCCATTGGCAGGAATTTTGATTTACATCGATCTAGTTGTTTGCTCATATTTGTATGAACTTAAATGTCTTAAAAGGATGAGATCTGTGTCACAATTTACCATAGAATATTGAGATCATTTTGCCAATTTAAAGTCCATTATAAATTTGTTCGGCGTCCAGTGCTTGTGTATATATTTTTATACGACTTAAGATCAAATACCACTTTTTCCGGTAGAACACACAAAAGACAGCGATAAGGTTGGTTGACTTGAGAGCAGGAAAACATGTCAAGAAATAAAAACAAAAATGATTTATCATAATGGGAGTTGGAGTCTGACTCGGGGTCCAATTCGGAATTGGAATTGGGGTTGGAGTCTGAGCTCCCAGCGGCGTTGCCTAAACGGGCGATAACGGCCAAGACGAAGACCAAGTCGAGGACGGCATGCGGCTGCTGATGGCTGATGGCGACGAACGTGGAGATATCGGGCCAAGAACGGTGCGTCTGGATGTCAACTCTTCATATAAAAATTAACGAAATATAAATTAAAAAATATGCCCTACCTCTTCGCTGGGCGATGAAATAAAAACCAGAAATATTCGTTTCGGCTGCGCTCGTTCTGTGTACGCTTTTGGTTGTCTTCCCTTTCCCCCCTCCACCAGGCCAACGATTTACGAGTATGTCCCCTCTGGTTTCGAGTTACGCCTGCGCGACATTGTTGCTGCTACACAGAAAACAAAGCACTGATTTTTCATTTAGATTTCGTTCTAAAACAAATTGTTTAAATCGGTCGCTTTGGAACACTAGGAACTAATTAATTTAACTTAGGTTTTAATTTATGGTAATATATTAGCATATTTCCCAGTGTAGGCCCCAAAAAACCGACTTCACGAATTATGAATTGGCCGATGTCTGTCGCCTTATCGGTGGAATGCATCGCTGCGTTTAAGGCTTTATCTATGGGCCAGTGAATTTTTATCTAATGGAGGCAGCTTCTACCCATTGATTGGGGTCCCGTTCGGTCTCCGATTTCATTTCTGACTTATGACAGGGCTGTATCTTCTCAGCCTTGCGCTCTGATAGCTTCATAAGTTGCGATAAGGCCGAATCCGAATCCGAACTCGAATTCAAATCCGACTGCGCTAATTGCTAGCAAAACTCCAGGCGCCATTGCAATCAAGGGATTGGCTCTGACAGATCTCAGGTGCCATACACTGTATCACCTGCGTGTTATCGCCAGACAAATGCATTTTGCAAATTATTAACATATGTGGCGGCTGAAACACGACCGGCCCAACACTGAATAACAAACCGACCGGCAGCGGCAACAAGCATGTGCAGATACAGATTCAGATACATTTGTATCTGACGCCAGTGGGTAGGAAGCCAACTCTGAATTTCGCCTCGGTTGCGGCTAATTGATGTCGGTGCACAAAACTTGATTTATTTCTATTAATAAAGCCTCCATGCAAACGGTAGTTGGTCGAGCGGTCGAGGGAGCGGGCTTGTGGAGGTGTCGATTCGGTCAGATGGCGATACATTTTTGGCTGCCATACTTGGGCGCCCGGAATGCCCGATGGAAAATGGGAAGGCCGAGTGCAGACAATAATATAATATTGTTCCCATCGTTTGTTGATTTTGCATGCTATTGCAATGATAGAGGATTGCCAATTTCCAATCGGGGCCAATAAATTGCTTGTTTAGCCACAATTACACACGTGAACAGCAGCCGAAAATGGCCAGAAATGGCAACGGCATCAGAAATAATCGGCCAAAACTTGTTACCGCAGCAGTTGTCGATAGAAATCGCATAAAAACTCGCTTGCATAAATTGTAACACCGATTTTAATCGACGCATTGTGGAGCTGGCATAGACAACTCATTGAGTCCCGCCGATATTCCGGCCAACTCCGACACTTTATGGCCAGCTTTTTGGTGGTAATTACCAGCCTGCAGCAGTTCCGGTGCTTCGATCTGTATGCATGTGTGTGTGTGTTTGGGGCTCGGCATTGCAAACTATAATTTTGTTATAAATTATTGATATGTCAAATCAAATTCTCAGCCTGTTTTTTGTTCGCTGAAGTTGAGTTCAAGATTTATGATCTGCAATTTGAGTTGGTGGGAGAGATATTGGGAAATTGTAATAGGCCGCTATTGAGAGTTTATTTAAAACTGCTCGAAACTTTTTTCAGCCAACCAAAATATTTTTATATGAGGAAAGAGCTGGTTCACCTTAAGACGGATTACGACGACGGTGTCTGCGGCCGGCGGACATATACAACACTTTGCTCTACAAGGCGTTGCGGAAAATACGCAGCGCTTTTCCCTGTTTTCCCGCATGCAATTTTCCGTTGTGTTACCTCATGCTTTGCTTGGGCTTTGCTCTGGCTTTCTTGCTTTTATTTCCCTCTTGACATAACTGGAGCGATTTGGGCCAAAAGCATAGCCAAAACGGCCACCTCAACCTGATTTGGCAGCCCGTCGACCCCACTTGGGCGCTCTGTCTAACAAAATGCCTGGTCGCTTGTCTTGGCCATTTGCATTTCGATCTCTAACGGCTAACTGGCCGGCCAGCAAACAAAAATTCAACAAATCCTATCGTAATAAAAGTTTTCGCCACAAAATTACAAGCTGCGCGAGGCGGGGGAGGACATGTGGATTTGAATACATGGGCAGTGTATCGCACCGTGTACCAGAAGGCAGTTGAACCACATTAGACTTTCACTTTTCAGCCGCCGCAGCACACACAAATGGCCATTTGGGCAGGCGTTTTAGCATTTTAGCATTTTAGCCGGCCGACTGGGCTTGAAATTTATGTTGATTGGCCGAGTTGGCTTTTTGGTTAAATGTTGTTAAATTGTTTTCCGCCAAAATGACATGTTTTGACAAATGGTGCGGTGCATTAAGCACCGGAATACTTGTTGAGTTGTCATTTGAATTCCTATTGAGATTGCTTTGCCAACCAGACGGACTCCCGTTCTTGGAACATAACATAATAAATCCGGAGATTAAGTTTTGGTTTTTTATATGCCTCCCATTGGTCATAAAACATCGGGTCCTTTGACAATGCCGAAGCGGCAAGGCCCACAAATAAATAATAATAAACCATGAGCAGGACACGAGAGTTTGGTGATTGGCCTGTTAGGCCATCCTTCCTTTCGCGTACTACATAAATTTCAATATTTATGGCTAGCAGCAACACATGGCAACGATGGAAAAAAAAGGAGCAGTCCGGAATTGCGATTCGGATTTGTGGGCGTTTGACAAGCAGCCAGCCGCTTCTGGGCGTAACCCAAATAGAGGCGTTGACGTTTACTCTTTTGCCCGCCGACTGTCGAACCCTTCCCTGCGAATATACGACTCCCGATTCCGGCTAACTAACGGCCGGCCAAAGGGCTCAGGAATCAGATATGTCCAGGACCAAGGAGGAACAGCCAGGGCATTGCGCACAGGGCCGGGTATCGTCGTAAATCGCTGCGACATAAATTCAGTGCACTTTTTGACGTTTTGCCTGGCTGCCTCGGTGCCTGGCTGTGAGAACCCTGTTACCTGGCGCACCTGACACAAATTTTCCCTGCTCCCGGTTTTTCTGCGCTAATCTCTGTAAACAAATCACTGACGTCCTGCCATGTCCTTGGGGACGTGTTGGTTTAATTGCTGCCAGACGTCGCAATTTATGAGCATCAATAAAGTGTCAACTTTTGTGCGAGTGTATGCGCTGCCAAAGCGAAAAACGGTCGGAATAAATGCGCTTCTGGTTGTAAATCATCTCGGCGCGGCTTTCCAGGAAACTAGTCCCTCGCTCTGGGACTCCGCCTCTTCTGCCTCTTTTCCCAAGATCCACTGATGCTTAACTTGGCCGAGACACGCTAGCCGGGCCAAGAAGTGCAAAAATATAGAGAGAGATCCAGCAGCCAGGAGCTGGGCGAGTTTTGGCATTTGCATTTCAATTGAAGCGAGTAATTAATGTATCGCATATCTGTAGAATTTTAATTGCCAAGTCAATGCACTCGCCCAGAGCCAGATCAGATGCATCTGGACGCAAATACACTGGCCAACAGCGGAACACGAACTGTGGTTTCGGCCCAATGCCATTCTGTACACATAAAAAAAAATGGAAACGTAACATAAAAGTTAAGAACCCTCTTCTTGCGCTCTTCGTCAGGACTCACCAGCGCTCGGCTCTCGTGTTTTCGGGCCCCGTCAGCAGGCGACTCGGGGCCTGTCTAGTAACATGTTCGTGACTCACCAGCGCTCGGCTCTCGTGTTTTCGGGCCCCGTCAGCAGGCGACTCGGGGCCTGTCTAGGAACATGTTTGTGTATGTGTGCATTCGGAACAAGTGCCGTTGGTCGCACTCAGGGTGAGGGGTCAACGGGGGAAGCGGATATAAAAGCAGCGGGGCGGGAGAAGAGGCCCAGTCTCGAACGGACACATAACGGAACCGCTAGCAGATCGCGAACTGAATCTTAAAATAAAGCTAATCGTAAACTCGAACCCTCTTAACTATCTTGACTATTATTTGGAGAACCACAGCATGTTGGTTGTCATATCAAGGTGAGGTATGCGGCAGCGAGTGCCGAGAACCCTGATGCAAGTGGAACTTGCGTTAACTGGCGCCCGAACAGGGACCGGCAATGTCCGGCCGATAAAAGTGATACGAAAAAATTGTGGAAAATTGTGCGTAAAAATAGTGGTGGTGTGCATAAGTCAGATTAAGATCTGAAATCCATAAATGAAAAAGAAGTGCTGCGTGAGCTGTGTATAAAATGATAAAATAGCAATTACCCGCTGCCGGGGGGAACTACGCCCATCCCGGGGCGCAACAAATATTGCATAATTCAATAAAAGGTGTAAAATTTCTAAAATAAAAATGTAAACCTATGTTGCGCCAAGACCTAATTTAAATTAATAAAACAACGACCCGCTACCGGAGGACGCCACGTCGCCCATGCCGAGCGCAAAAGTTGTACGATACCTATAACATAATTAAAACACGATCAACCCACTGCGGCGGTACGGCTTGTGGGAAAATTTTTTTTTTCTCTCCTTGCCAATTCGCGAGTGCAAAAGATTGTGTATAATAAACCAATAATTAACCATTGCAGCAGTTTACCTGCGGCAGTACGAGTAATATGAGCGCCCAGAGTGATAAGGTGGTGTGTGGCAGCTTGTTGGATACGTTAAGTGGTGTGGAATGCACCCAAAAAAAACCGCCCAACAAGTTGTGTGGCGGCCGTACCTTAGTAGGCAACCAGCCAAAAGGGATACTACGGAACCACCGTGCCCAGTGCCGAAATAAATTAGAGGTCATCAATAAAAAACTGTAACAGCACGCACGCAAGGAAAAAATATTGCAAAATGGAATAGCGCACAAAAATTGTATAAACACATGCACAACACCACAATTCAAAGGAAAACAAGTATAGTACAATTTCCCCAATTTCCCGAAACGAAATAAATAAAAATATAAGTACACAAAATGTACCGTACCCCCACACACTACGTAGTCTTAGAACAACTTAGACGACCAGATATTTACGAATTGTCTTTTTGTAAGCGCGATTTCTGCATGCGGCGCAAATCCCGCTCACTGGACTGGCTGGGGTCGGCTTGGAAATGGGTAGCTGGATCTCCAGATGCTGCTGATTGGAACGCCGTCTTGGCCGCGCAAGCGACGGCTTCGAGGAACTGCAAAAACTGGAGGAGGCTAGCTGTATCCCTCGGCTACTGAAGTAACCAACGAGTGGTTAAGCAAGTCGACGATGGAATGCTCCTCCTGACCAACTTCAACGGAACTCTAAGAACGGCTGCAGAGAACTACGACCTGATCGGCTCCTTTATCACCCAATTCGACAATGAGACGATAATGGTCAACGGTCAAAACTATTCCAGTTACTCGGTCAGTCATCTAATGGCGATGCCGGCCGTGTTGAGCCACATAACGGCCAGCAACTTTCAACTTTCTCTGGAATACGTCCACGACGTGAGCATGAAGAATTTGGAAAAGATGTCCAACATGGCGAGTGAGCTACTAGCCTCTCTTCTCACCGAGGCGGCACTCGCAATCTGCATATTCCTAGGCTTTTATTTCCTATGGAAGAAGCTGATGTCCACCAAAGGCATGCCCGATGTCCGCGAGATTGCCGCAAACTTAGAAGCATTGGGCCAAACCGAGCTGAACAAGGCTCACTAATCTGCGGGACGCAGATCTTGAGGGGGGAGGAGTTAAGAACCCTCTTCTTGCGCTCTTCGTCAGGACTCACCAGCGCTCGGCTCTCGTGTTTTCGGGCCCCGTCAGCAGGCGACTCGGGGCCTGTCTAGTAACATGTTCGTGACTCACCAGCGCTCGGCTCTCGTGTTTTCGGGCCCCGTCAGCAGGCGACTCGGGGCCTGTCTAGGAACATGTTTGTGTATGTGTGCATTCGGAACAAGTGCCGTTGGTCGCACTCAGGGTGAGGGGTCAACGGGGGAAGCGGATATAAAAGCAGCGGGGCGGGAGAAGAGGCCCAGTCTCGAACGGACACATAACGGAACCGCTAGCAGATCGCGAACTGAATCTTAAAATAAAGCTAATCGTAAACTCGAACCCTCTTAACTATCTTGACTATTATTTGGAGAACCACAGCATGTTGGTTGTCATATCAAGGTGAGGTATGCGGCAGCGAGTGCCGAGAACCCTGATGCAAGTGGAACTTGCGTTAACTTAAATAAATGCACTAATGAGCTCAATGGGTTTTTTAAATTTCTTAAATGTGACTACAGTTCTTTTTTAATATGTATTAATTTGGATTTTCCCCTTTTTCGAAATCCAGAACTTTTTTAAGTAAAATATAATCTGGATTTTGCCCAGTATATGTACTTAGTTTGGTGCAAAAATACCGGGCTGTAAGAGTCGCGCGTGTGGCCCCGTCACGTACCGCTTTGCTAAGCCTCACAATGCCAGCTGCCGCACAGAAGACTGTCGACAATTAAAATATGAAAGGGTTCCTTCATTCTTGTCCGGCAATCGAACAAAACCGCAGAACCCAGTCGACGGACTTGGTCGAGCTGGCCCAAAATCCTCGTCATAAATATAGCGTGGCCAAAGCCCCTCGATGCCACTCCCGCCCAGAGCCGGATTGCATATAGTATAGTATTTGTGGAACCCAACGGGGGAAAAATGGGAATTGGAAAACAAACGCTGCACGTGATGATTGCATCATTGTGTCAGCTTAGTACGTGCTCTGGAACGGGCTTGTCATATAAAAAATGACACACAATTCCCCGGCATTCCATGAAGTTTGTCCAGCCGAAAACCCATCTCTCCACTGCGCATTAGAAGCGATTCCGAGTTGTATGTGATTTCTGCATTTTGGACAGATGTTTGGCGAATTTCGTGAAAAAAAAAACGAGAGCTCTATGTTTATCCAACACGTGGTGAGGTCTTTGGCTTCAGAACAATACATCAGGACACTTGTGGCCAGGGACAGTGAGACAATGGGGAGATCATGGAATTTATCCGGATTTGTGGGCTAATTTGCAAGAATGTGTCTTTGAATGCGACAGAATCAATTGTCATTTAAAGCAAATTAAAAATTGGCAAAGGAATTCAGATTTACATTGATGGTACCTCATTATAATATTTTTATTAATTAAATATAATATTTAAATACTTATGTACTTTAGAAAAATAAATGGTTTTGAATGTATAGAATGCTCATCCCAACATCCATTGACGCCTCAACGTCTGGTTTTAGAAACCCAGTGACTCAGAGCCCTAAAATCCGTGGCCGTGAATTGTTTTCCAAGTTATTGCTTTTCCACAGAAATGTGGACCGATATCCGCCTTATTGTTATGCAAAATCCGGACATAGAATTCATAAAGGGAAATATTAAAAACGCATAAAACTGGGTATTCGGGGTAGAGACCTGATTGTATCCCGGCCAACTTTCGCCTGCCAGTCGCACAAAGCCCGGGTATTATGTGAGTTTTTTTCGGGATCCACCAAAAGAGCAGCCGAACCAAAGAAGATGGGGAAAAAGAGGTTTTTTCATATAATTTATGAGAAATGCACGCATTAAACTTCATTAGATCGAAATTTAAGGCAGCGACTGAGGCATTTGGGGGCCCATAAAAAAGCAGAACACAAAAGTATCTTTCGCTTTTTGTTTGCAATTAGTTCGACGGCAGCGCGCAGAAGCCGCATAAAAAAGTGGAGCTGCGAGTTCATTGAGGAAGCATCGAGGAAATATCAAAGGCACAGCAAAGCGAAGGCGGCCACATAAATTTATTTTTAAAGAAATGCCGAAGAAATGCACCACCAACTGCGTCATTGTTGGCGGTTGCATTTGTCAAGCCACCGATCCACCGATCTTACGGATCCTCCGATCCACTTGCTCCCAGCGTGTGTTTTCCCCTCGCGCCCAGCGCCGAAATTGAAATTAAAATATTTTGGTAGTTTATGTGCCCCTGGAAGTTGCAAGCTGGAAAACTAGGCATTCCCACCCATCCTCTAGCCGCTGGGGAGGTGTTGCCACCAATGGCAGCCATGTGTAAACATTTGGCCGCTCTGTCAAAACTAATTTGGATGCCGCTACTTCTTCCTCTTTTCTGCTACACATCGAAAAGTTATCAGATATATTAGGCACACTATTTATTAGGCCTACTTTTGATTCCACTATCTTAAAGTAAACCTCTCGTTGCTAGGTTCCTTGAATATTTTGCCAAACATATAGTATACATATAACAAAATGCCAAACTTTTTTCTCCGTGCAGCGTGGGCTTTGGAGCAAGTGCAGCCCGCCCGTGTGCGTGATGTTGGCGGCGTGAAGTGATGAAAGTGTCATAAATTTCATTGCCATACGCGGGAATCGGAGATGGAAGATGGGAGTTCGTGGCTGGGAGCCCCCCTTCAGATGCGGCCGCATGTGGAGGGCCCTTGGGCAGGTCGTATGCAAATGGCAACTAGGAGGCGGCCACTTCAGCTCCATCTTCATCTTCATCACCAGCTTCAACTTCAACTGCAACTCAGACTTGAGCGCACTGCCACGTTCCGAACGATTTTTCACGCTACCTAAACACGCGTTTGCCATTCGTTTCGACCTTGACCAATGCGCGGCGTGAAGCGGGCCATTAAAATCAATTGAGAAAACTCGGATGTTTTGGGAAAGTTTGTCACCCTGCCCGGGAAAAGGAGACGAGCTGCGGATGTGGACCTCCTGGGTGGCGTGTGTCGCGACAGGCAAATGAAGCGTCTGGGAAAAATGCTGGGATAACCTTCGATTTGTCATGCTCGAGTGACCGCTGACGTTTGGCTTAGCCGGAAATGCCTTTCCTGGCTTCTTCGCCTACGAAAACCCTACATCGAATGGTCGTAAATCTATAGAGTTAAATCCCTAGGGCGGCACACGCCCCCTATATTTTGCCGGTGGCGCGTGCTAGCCGTATTTTACAGCAATTCGCTGAACTCGCGTTGTACCTGTTGCCCGGTGTAACAAGTGTAAAACTAGCGTCTCATTTGCTCCCAAAGCCGTCCGGCTGAGAAAGCCGGTGAATGGACCACAAATCAGGCGGAGAAGCCAGCCCTGGAGACTACGAACGAAGCTGCAAGCTGCATCTATCGCGTAAATTGTGGCAGACACTTAAGAGCCGAGACAAGATTAAATGCTAAATTACGTTAAGGCGGCGCAGATAAGCCCGGCCTCAACCCTTGCCACTTGGCGATTGTGAGGAGTGCCAGGGTCTGAGAGTCCGGGCCAAGGTGATAATGATAAGGAAATGAAATCGCGTTAAGTTCGCCGACGT
Organism: Drosophila melanogaster; assembly: GCF_000001215.4. Classification (NCBI taxonomy): domain Eukaryota; kingdom Metazoa; phylum Arthropoda; class Insecta; order Diptera; family Drosophilidae; genus Drosophila; species Drosophila melanogaster. Next base: position 20,066,218 of record NT_033778.4, on the reverse strand, counting down.
TGCGATTGCAACGCCGACTCGCCGAATGGGACGCGGCACTATCTGAACGCGTATAAAGTACGAAAACTGATGCGTGGCATAAATTAACAACATGTACCGTGGGATATAGCCTGCAAATATGTCCAACCAAGCGTGAGAAGTATAGGAAGTGCAACAAAGAAGTGCTTTTATATATTCCATTATAATCTAGTCAATATGTTCATTAATATGTGGACATTATGTAGTTCCCGTTTCTTCCATTCGAAGTTAATGGTAAGACATAAATCAAAACTCAGAACTAAACACGCTTATACAACTAAACTACTCAGCTTTAGATAACTGCTATCGATTACCACCAACGGATCTTATGTTCTCGAATATATTTTGGCACAGAACTCTTACCTTTTCCCACTGCCCATCAGGATTTCAGCATGAGGCTATCTGTGCGATGCTCGCCTGTGTGCATGCATTCAGTAATGCACTTGAAACAAATTCACAGTCGGCATCCCTATCTCAATATCATGCTGGGATATGCCCGTGCCTATCAGCAGGCTCAACTGATACACAGAAAGAAACGTACTAGAATACCATGATACTCTGTTCCACAACTTGTATCAGTGTTGAATAATTTGTTATAGTCTTTAAGCGTTTTTTCGCTGTGTACCTGACACGCCTTGCTTGTGACCCAAGACGCGCCTGATAAGCGAAATTGATTTTCGCAATTATTTTTAGCATAGCTCGGAAAATAGCTGGAAAATGTGTCAAGTGACGACGACCTCATAATTTTATGATTAGTTGGAGTGCTTGTTAGTGGGCAGCAGCTCCGCATCCTTCGGCTGATCCGGCGACTGCTTCCCTCCGGCCGCCTCGATTGTCGGCCAGAATCATCAGAGCGGCGGCATCAGCAACACGTACGCACACTTCTCACACAAGCCACGAATGAAGCTGGGCTTTCGGATGAAAGGATCGAGGTTTTGGCCGGGCCAAAAAGACCGCCGCCGCCGCCGCCATGCCAAGACTCTCCGTGATAAATTGCAATGATAGCAAAAGTACTTGACTGGTAACTCCGACGACCAGACGGCCGTGGCCGAAAATCAGGAAAAATCGAAAAATAAAAATAAAACGAAACATTTTTTTTGGCAGACGTGTCCCCGCCGCAGAAAGCTGAAAATTAACCGCCGGCAACGGCGCGAGAACGCTTCGTGTTGCATGTAAGCCAGTCAGTCAGCCAGCGGTCGAAAGATGATATATCCAAAAATTCCATATAATGACTGCCGGCTACAGCAGCAATAACGGCAAAGTACACAGGTACAAGTACAAGTACAAGTACAGGGAACCAAAGTGCATTAGAAGCTGCGGAGCCCAGACATGGGAACTATTTTCACGCTCAGTTGCAATCTGTCAATGCCGTTCGCCACACCGAGTCATGGCATCAGCAGCAATACAACAGCAACAGCAAGAGCAACTGCAACAGGCACGACACCTCTCTGTGGCCTGTTGGTGTTGCTGCAACGCCCCGGCACGCTGGCCACTCAACCTGGCCAACAACCAAGAGGCAACATCCAACAACCGAGCCAGCCAGCCAGGCGCGCTGATATATCAAAGCCAAGCCATCATCATCTTATTAAAGAGTGCCAACTTAATTTGCTTCTCCATGCTGCTAGACAAGTTGTTGCCGTTGTGTTCTATTCTGGCCTGGTGTTGCTGCCACGTCGTGTTGTTGCTGCGGTCCACCGGTCAAGGTGTTGCTGAGGGGCGTTGCAGCAGACAGTTAGAAATGGAAAAGACAAGTCTAATTCTGGCATCAATAAGCCGAAGCTGCAATATCCTTGCCGAATAAGGGAATTATTGGAGCGGTGTAAATCGAATTATGCGATTTGCTGGGATTTGTTAATTTTGATTAAGACCTTAATGGGCTCTATATTAAGTTAAGTCAAATTACGAAGATTAAATAGCTCACAATTGTATATTTTTATACCCTCTTCTGTTGTGCGTGTGTCCGCAAAAGGAGAGGAATTTGAAATCGCAATCCCGGGTTCTTCGGGGCCAGGACCACTCCATCCACCCACCAGCAGTTCACTCAACACCTTTTGGGCTGCCGCGGCTCAAAGCTATAATTAATAGATTATCATCGACAACATTTTAAATTCGCATTAAACTCGCCAGCGCGCCAAATTGCAGCGCCAAAGTGGAAAATGGCAAACTATTTTCTAGCAATTTTTTCTCCGGCTTCGTTATGTTGGCCATATTTTGTTTGCACCTCTTTTGCCAGCTTTTGGCTGGCTAGCATTTTTCCAGCTCAGCATTATTCTTTTGACTGCTGTTCGCTTTGGTCACATACGCGGAAGTGATTTTTCCACTCCAATGACGTCGTCATTCTCGTTGTTGCCGCCTGATGTTGCTGCTGCAACAGCAACAGGTTGTTCTTGGGGGAGTCCGCTGATGATGTTGGCTCACGTGCTGCGACTCGAACAGCACAACTTCTGCCTTTTGTAATCCCCTAGCTGGATTTGCTATTGATAGACAAGATCGATGTGGTGCCATGCTATTGCCATTGCTTGTTAGTTAGTCAGTGGGCCTTTGATGATGGAAAATGTTTTTTGTGGCTACGCCCTTGCATCGAATTCCGCTTAGTTGCGGTCATTTATGTGTGAAATGGAAACGGGTATCTTCCCCACAGGATGTCTGTCCTATTGCCATTCCGTTTCCAAGACCCCGAGGCGTTGACTTTCCGCACGAGCTGTGCCGGCTCAATATTTGCTGAAGAAATTAACGTGATTGGGCTCATTAGGCAGTCAGCTTATTTAGCTTGGGCACATAAAAAAGCGTTTCGTGTTTAATAAGCAAATATCAACACCTCGCCGAGGTGCATAAGCATATTAAGTTTTGCAAAAGAAAAACGGGGAAAAATGCTGAAACCATCTCACCATTCGACATTCTGTCATCTGCCTGGTCATACAAAGCAATCAGCAAAGAAAACAATGCCAACGGAAGATGATGACGGTGCCGATGACTTGGGTAAATATAAGTTTTCAAGATCAATGTTTATTTACCCAGCGTAGGGCCAAAAACTGCATTATTGGCAGCATATTCCGGCGGGGAAATCTGGCCAAAGGGGAAAACAAACAATGAGCAGCCAGCTTTGGGACACGCAATTGCAATTAATGGTAACCGAAAACCGATGGGAGATGAGACGCCATCGAGTGTGTGCGGAAGGCGTCGACGCTGCACGCACACACACATGTAGATTGACCGAAAGTGCACTCGAAAAAATAGGGAATCTATTAAAAATAAAATGCTAGCAAATATCCTAAAAGATATATTGATACTGATTCTGAAAATGTGTTCTAGAAATACTCATTATACCTAACCAAAATGCAAGTAGGCAATTGCCTTTTCTTGCCCACTTTTTCCCAGTGTAAGAGGCTTAAGTGATGCAGGCGAGTTGGAGTTGGCTCAAGTGCCTTGGCGACGCGTTGTGGTCGCTGGACGAGAGAATTAAGACGTCAAGCCACGTCAATTGCTGCTGGACCTGGTCCAAAGGCTTCGGCGTAAAATTTCTATGATATATAAACAACGGCTTTGATGACGCTGTTGCTGATGATGATGAGTGTCACGAAGGCAAGTTCAATGGCCAAGGATACGGCGTAGAGACCTGCCAAACAATGGCCAACAATTGCGTGCCACATGCAGCAGCAGCAGCCGCAGCAACTGCATCAATATGATATGCTGATTAGGCTGCTGGTCAGCCAGGGTTTCAAGTCGCAGTCGAAGACACAAACACGCATGCCCATAAAAACGTTAAATGCATATTGGAAAAAATAATGATGACAGTTGCCTAACTAAGCCAGACAGTCAGGCAATACAATACCCAACAATTGCACTCGAAGCAAGACACTTAACAAATTAAGATGCTACAACGGCCGGGAAGCTCCAGCGACACTGATCAGCAAAGAAAACCATCTTCATATTTATTCTGAGTTAGGAATTATACATTTAGCACATACTATACATTGCATATATATGCATATGCATTTATTGCATATACGTAGCTCGTTTGTAATATAATCCGAACATATTTTCTCCTTGTGTACGGAGCTTGCTACTTGTTTGCAACTCAAACGCCTTGGCATTAACTCAACTTACAACAGTGCCAGCGGTTCTAAGTCGCTGTTGTTCAGTGTAATTGAAGCTGAAATTGCCTGCACCTTATGTCACATTACGACAACGTTGACAATGCTGAGATGCCGGGAGATGCTGAGAATTGGGTCAGTGGGGGCTCATGTCAAGGTGTTGTTGCTGCTGCTGCTGTTGCAAGTTGCAAGTTGCATTTGGCACAGCCTGCTGACGGAGCTGTCATTGCGGAGCGACAGGCGAGTAAGCTGCATCTTAATGGGTGAAAGACAAGCGAACATGGCTAACAAACGCACAGCACAAAGCAGATGAAAGTTGTGTGCAAACAATTGCAATTGTCTCATTAGCGTGACAGAACAAGGCGCCTCCCACTCGATTGCCAGATGCATTTGCAGGTCGTAATTAATTTGCGTCTCGTAATGATTTCTCTACATTGTTTCTCGCACAGCCCAGCCGCATTTGCATAATTGTGTCACACGGTTCAGGGCTGTCGGATGTGGATGTTAAAATACCCAGCACCGATCCACATGCATGCCACATACAACATACATACTACTAGTATGTGGGTGTTGAAAACGACAGCAATTTCGAGCCCGTAGCGCTATCTGGCTAATTTCGCCATTGCCACTCGCAACTAGCCACGATTAATCAAGCCCGGCCGAAACAAAAACAGCAGTCTGCGGCATATTCCGCCTGTAGCCGCGGATTACTCACATGGACCGCGCCCACAGTCACCAACCCCCAGTCCCCAGTACTCGAATCCCAATCATCTGGGCAAAAAACAAATGCTATGCATATCAGCCAGCACTGTTTATTTTCCTTTGGCTCTTTGGGTCTGTGTGCCTGCTTTTCGCAGCATTTCGCATTCGCACTGTAATTGATCATGTTTGCGGCCGAATGGTATCCGTATCTAACAATTGAGCTCGTAAATTTGCCGCTTGGCCAACAGGAAGTTATGGCTTGAAAATTCGCTGCTTTTCGTACTTTGCATATGACCACCATTAGCCTGTTTACGCTGTTTACCCGGCGATATAATCTATTTGCTTTCCCGAAATGAATTGCCCATTAATAACACAATCAAATTCAGTTGAGCAACTGTTTGGTAGTTTGAAAATGCTCGGAATTTATATTTTTTGATTGTTTATGTTTATGGACTTCAAATGGCTTGAAAATGTTTTGTTCCTTTTTTTTTCACCAACTAAAATTCTCTTACACAAAACTAATTGCAGCTCAAAGAAGTCGTATGCATTTAATTTCTACAAAGCTTTTAAATTTATACAAATAAATAGGAACCGCTATAGGTTTCCTAGACTCATTATTATTCAAAACTCAACGTTGGATTGAAAGGTAATGAGAGAGCAACTGTCAGAAATGAATTTTACATTAAGTTGCTCTGAATTTAAATTAACTGCACTATATAATTTTGCGATTTCATGCCGTTTTGCTTTGCAGTAAATAAATTGCACCGCTAACCAGTTTATATTGGCGCCCACCGTCAATTGCAATTGCAACTGCAATTGCACCACCATGAAAGGGGGCGAAGGGGCGTGGCCGGCCATCTGCATACGCGGCCCACATGTGGCATGCGTGATATATATTTTCAATTAGCTAGCAGCATTTCGAAGCAAAAACTAGTTTTGTTTAAGTCGATTTTTCGCCAGCCCGCAATTAATTTTGGCTTAATTTGAATGGGCAACTTTTTGCGTTCGCTGCACTTCAGCGTTTTCTTTCCTCTGGGCAAAAAGAGATGCGGCGCCTGAAACGCTTTTGTTTTCGTTTTGATTTCCATTTTGGCTTTGGATTTTTTGTCTTTGGCATCATTGAAACACCTTTGTGCTGATTTATGAACTTTCGTGCACAGCAACAATAAATTAATACATCGAGCGGCAAAAGTGAATGCAAATAATTTCAGCACTTTGACTCATTAACACGACGGGGAGTTTTCATTAGCTGTATGAAATATGAAATCGCTTCCAGACCGACCATTACAATCTCCCGAGCTAAAGGTGTGGTTCGGCTGGGCAACTTTTTTAATAATAATTATTATTATAACGAAATGACCCAGTTTCGGGGTAGTTGAAAAGATTACTTAATACCAGGCGAGAGTACTAATTATTGAAGGTGGGGTGCCATTTGAAACGAAAAAGTAAACGGGAAACAGCATTTATGCACCTTTTCCACGGCTCTAATCCAATCAAGGGATTTCGCCTCTCAGCTGGGCATTGGAATTTTCGCAGATGCGAAATGCCAATGCACACAAGAGATTTTCACACTTGAACTTCGCTCGCACTCTCGACAAAAGGAAAACGGATTTTCACGCTCGGCATTTGTCCTGTACGGTTTGGGAATTCGTTCCATGATGTTCCAGTGTTCGACACGCATTTCGAATTGGGATTTTGAGCGAGACGAAATTTTTTGGCAGGCCAGTTGGCCAAAAGCGAAGGTGAACAGCGAGCATAATTTTGAAGCTGCCAGCTGCATTGGCCTTATGGAAAATGTTGGGATACGATAGGCGACAAATCAAACAAGCTCAGAGATTCGCCGACTCGTGTTTTCACAACTAATGAACTTTTATTTGATGTGTCTTTGTAGGGCCGAGATTTACGCTCTTTTAATTAGCCCCATCTGTCCATCATGCTGCGCTTTTGCTCAATACTTAACCTGGTTTTACTTTTAATTAAAAGGGCCAGCAACAACTGGCAACAAGCGGCGTTAAATTCGAGTCCATAAAAGCCAAAGAAAGTGTTGAGCTGGGGTTTTTGAATTGGGAGATGGGTGCTGGGACCGCCCAGCTGCTTATCGACAACGATAATGTTAATGATGGCTTTAAAATGATTTTACATCCATTTGAGATGTGCCTACAAGTTTGTCTGCAATTGTGTGGCTGCTCGTTAAACTTGGATTTGATTTTAATTTTATGACAAGTTTTACTTTCCGCCGTGCGTGAATGTTGTTCGGCCGATCGAGATGTGGAGTGGAGTGTAAAAAGTAAGACAACTTATTTGATAAGAATCGAACGACAAGCGAAAGCACTTTAACAGATAGTAACCGCCGATTAAAGTTAGATAATCCGGAGTAGTTATGTGAGTGATGCAATTTGACGGACTCCGTGGAACTCCTTGCCTTAGAATGACCCGCCCGACTGCAGTTTTTCCACTGCATTCCGGCCAAAAATGGAAAAACCTCACCCATATCCATTTTCCCATTCACCGACCGCTAATGTGCTGTAATCCAAAGCTAAGGCGCTTTGAAAATCAATTACAAATGTCAGTCATTCTCTTTATTGTGCTGAATGGCATGGCATGACAGTTTGGAGCGACAGTTTCGGTTGGGCAACTGGGCTAATTCCCCAGTCAGACGTAGGTATTTTACCAATTGCATTTCTTGCATTCGAGGTGTGTGTGTGTGTGTTTGTGCTTGGCTTATGACTGATTGCTTGACCTCAGAGTGACACCATCGATGAGAACTAGGGCCACACAGGCCCAAGTTCATTTATCAAGCCAACTAAAGTCGTCTGCCTGACTATGACTTCCAATAAACAACAATTAATCAATTTGTAAATAATATTTCTGCGCCTACGCACAGATCTGGGGAGCTGGATGTTGATGTGGATCGGGATATACTCGGGATACGCTTTTCAGCAGTTCATCAATTAGGCGGCGGCGATGGCGGCTCCACTGGCAACATGTGCGCCTGATTGGGCCAACTCCAACGGCGCCAGTGCAGTCCCACTCGGCTCGTTAGTTTTCCCTAATTTTTCATAATGCACTGGGGCAGAGAGTCCGGAAAGCCGAATGCCAAAACTTACGACTTCCGCTCGCAATTGATGGCCAGTCATTCGTAGTTGGAGTTGGAGTTGAAGCTGGTGCTGGACTGTTGCCATTGCCAATGCCAGAAGTCAACTTAATTAATTTTGGCCCCGGAAGCGCCGCCCTGTGCCTTCAACTACTCCAACCGCATCCATTTCGATTCCAGTTACTATGTGGCATGCCAAGAGGCCAGAACAACTCCTCCGCACTGAAAACAAATAATGTATTGTACATTTATATATGTAAAGTTATGCATGTATACGTTGTATGCTTCATCTTTATATCAACGCTATTTCTGTATATAAATTCATAAGAAAGTAAAGTTTCTTAGGTAACTAATCAGTTTTTAAGCTTTGAGCACAACACATTTTTAATTCACTCACTATTTCTCCTAGTGCAACTACCAGCGATTCCCGTAAGACACACAGGAAGTGCAGGCGTTTGGAGTTGCTGCTGCTGCTTTTCTTTATCTGGTTATTGCTGCTGCAGGAGCTGCATAAGCCGCGGCTGCAGCATGCGGCAGGTGTTGCAGATATCTCTGATTAAATGGCGTACGCCAAATCATGGCCAAAAGCGTTCAACGCAATCGTTGTTAGGCGTACATTAAACCATGCTTCAATTGCCCGGCGAAGGCTGTGGTTCCTCTGGTCCACATCTGGGGAGGGGAATTCTAAGTGAAACTCGAGCTGCTCTCGTAATCGCCGAGGGGATACTGGTGGCCAGCAAACGGGAAGTCTGATTAACATTCAAGGGTGGGGCAAGAGCTGGCTATAAACCGCGAATTTGAGTAGCCGGCGATGAGAGATTATGGCCAGAGTTTCCTATCGATGGAGCAGAGAGTTTAGGAAAGGTGGAAAATTCCAGGGGCTTACTTTAGTGAATTGACTTGCTGGCAAACCCAAAAGTATACAGTTTGCTCAATATCATAACGCGGAAGCGGCAATTATGAAAATCTAATGCTTAAGCAATAGCTTCAAAAAATTTGACGCCTCTGATTGAAACTGAGGAAAGGTGAATGAATTCATAGATTAACTGCGGCCACCCAGTATTAATATTTCTTAGAACAATTCAGAGCACCACTCTAGAAATGGTTAAATTTCGACATCAAACTACAGAAGTGATTGAAAACTGCTTTGATGGGCCGACATACGTCGTATCTCCCTTTTCCTTTTACTCCAGGGCTCTATTCCCTGTTTTTTAGTCATCGTGGGCATCTTCACCAGACCGCTTGACGTCTCCTTGGCCCAGCTGGATTCAGTGTACCACCCTGGTGGTTCTGTCTCACTGTGGTGCATGCTTAATATGTGGTCGCTGCCATCGCCCACACAGTGAGTCGCATCCCACTTGTAGGAGCTGCCAAAAGTCACACATTTTCGTAACGAATCGGCAATTAGTAATGCCAGAGGAGACATCTATACGCCCATATCCTCGGGATCTTTTGCTTTTCGACTACTGTCATCGATGTCAGCCGCTGGGAAGATGAATGGCCCGCTCGATCGATGATGTCGACCTACCGCAAGTATCATTGCTGAAAGAGGGAAATCTGTAGAATAAAGCCGGAAGATGTTCGGCCGGCGTGTGAACCGTGTAACAAGTGTAACAAATTTCCCGGCGAAACGAGCGGCAAAAAATGTGACACGAATTAGTAACGCCTCGGATCCGCATTCTCTGTTCCTGGGTCGGGATTTTGGGCCTCTTCTCTATTCGCTCCTGTGGTGCGTGGGTTCCTTCTTTTATTTCATCTCTTTTTTTGGACTCCTTCGGATGGTGCCGTCGGCGTTGTCTTTGGTGATTGTGAAACACTTTCATCACTTCGCCCGGCGAATGCATGTCATCCAGACCGACTCGTCGGTGGGCGTTTGTTTTAATAGCTCCGCTCTTGTCATCTTTCTTTGACTCTCAACTCATGGCACTGCCGACACTCGGAGCCCACACACGTTTTGCACCGATCTCATACATAAGTTATGAGCAGGATTCAAAGGTTTTTGCTCGAATGCCGATGCATTGTGCACACTTGCAAATTGACTGCACTGCATTAGGTCCAAACTGCATTGATTATGGTCAATAAATGGGGAATACCGATTAGGTCAGTGCTTGTCGCTTTATCATGGTTATGAAATTGAATAAGTTTTCAATAGACCAATCCGCATTTTATATTAGATGTTAAACATAAATATATATTTGTGTCAATCTTTTTAGTGCTTCCCTCTTGTTTGAGCTTTCTATGTTCTCACCCTGTCAATTTTTTTTAAGGGGCTATTTGCCTTGGAATGCAGGTGCTAATTTGTGTGCTTCTTGAGCTGAAGAAAGTGATTCATTCAGCCAGATGTCGAGTACCCTTCGACTTGCTCGATATGCAAACCAAGCACAATGACACAGATTTTCATTTTCATTAGCCCCCCGAGTGAACTGGACTTGATGAAACGTTCTGCTCTGTTCTGCCGGGCTTAGTTCTGGCCTGCTGAGATTGACTGACTGACCAAGTTCTCCTTGCTCCTTGCTCCATGTTATGCAATGACTGATTAGAGCTCAGGGGCAGCAACAACGTAACGAACACCATCAGCCAGTGGGCAACGGCCAACGGTCCCAGCATCCAAGCATCCTAGTATCCAAGCGTCCCAACTTTCCACCGGGAGGCTAGTGACAGCCCGGATCTGAGCCAGCGTTGATAAAAGAAAAGGCAGCAGGCAAAACCACAATACTGACTGCCCGCAATGAGAGAGCTAGCTCCCTGAAACCCCAATGCACAGAAAAGAATGTTTGTCAAGTATCTCTAATATCAATTTAGATATCAACAACACAGCTAATGCTTTTTATTTAAGTATCTGAACAGAATCAGAAAACGTTAGCTATCAGAATAAGTCATTATTTCACTCAACTAATTAGACGTTTTTTTCCGTAGTGCATTGTGTATGCAGCTTGGACTTGGTCGTGGCCGTGCCAACATTGCACTTGATTAGTGGAAGCACCGGCAGCAACAAAAACAACGGTGATGGAGCGGATGCTGATCTGCGTGGGTCTGGAATGGGGCCGCTGGTAAGACCATGATTGGAATGGGAGGAGGTAGTGCGGGGGCGGTTCGGGGACGGGCGGCCAAATCTGGTTACTTGCCAGCTTTCGGCTCCGCTTGCTTTCGCATGCGTTTCATTATGTCAAACAGTCAATCATGCAAAACAGTTTCGGCTACCGACATCCATTTGGACGCACAATTGTCTACCATACGGTGGGTCAAATTAGCCTATACTGAATATACGATTTTCCTTTAAATCTGTCCAACTAAGAAACACCATGAAATACATTTTGTTTTTGAAATTTTGTACAGTATTTCTGTGCAGTCAATGTCCAGAATAATCCCACTGTACATCTCAAATGACCGACTAGATGGGCAGAGACTCCTGCAGTGGGCCAAACCAACATCATCAGGATCCGAAACCGGGGCTAGCATGTTAAGCATATGCAAAGTCGAGCACCAAAATGCAATGCTTTTTGAACTGCTCTGATTCTCCAACGATGGACCACACACGGGCACACACTCGGCAGGGATTTCCTTTGCCGATTTTCCGTTTGGCAATTGAGCGAAAACAATTGCACGTGGAGGAGGGCAGAAGAAAAAGAGGCCGCCTCGCCGAAACACTTAAGGCATCGCAAGTGCGGCAAATGAGTTTCAAATGAAAACAAATCGACCGACACATAACAAAGCCTCAAAGGCGGTGGCAATCAAGGAGCAGGGAGTAGCCAGGATCAAAAGGAGCGGCTGATGCAAAGTGCAGGAGATGAGACGTAACTGCCGCTTAGCTGTGGGCCAGCACAAAAAAAAATGGCACAAACAATAGGAGCAATGGCCCTAATAGGACAGCGGTAACAGGAGGTCCTGTCCAGGTGACAATAGCGACTAAGGCGACATTTTCCCAAGGCTTTAGACCCCATTGTTCGATTTGGAAACCACACGCATGGCCCAAACGATGACGTTGACAATAATTTCGGCTTGGGAATCGTATTAAGGTGCGTTTGTCAACCGGCCCCTTCGTGTGTGGCTACAATTAGAGATCTTTGGGTTACTCGCCGCTGGACCTTAGCAAATTAGTTAATAAAGGTGGGAAGACAACTGTCATGTTGTATTTATATATACTTTATAGACCTGTTCCGCCCACTTTGATGCTCGCCGCCCAATGAGTGTGCGAATCTGAAGGGTCGGCTTCTTTGAGGTTCTGTGCCGTTCTTTCAATATTTTGACAGCCACAACAATCGCATCAGAAGATTGCAACCTATTCACAGCGAAGGCGTTCCCACGTTACTCCAAAGAAAGTTAGTAAATTGAGCCCCTTCAATCATAATTATTACACATTTTTGCCTTAGAAAAGAATCCCTGCTTGAGGCGCTTTGTCCCCACTTGCTGTTAAGTTTACTGTTACGGGTATCATTTTTATTAATTACCCAAAGAGGTGCCTAATTACGCTGGTCCAAAAGGAAAAAAAAGATATATAAATAAAGCGAAAAGGCAAAGACCAACAGCTGTTGTCCAAAGCTCAAACGGAGCCCTTGGCTTCATGGCCACATTGACGCGTTCACACCTCGCAAAAAAAAGAAAGAAACATAAATTACAAAAAATACAAAGCGAAGCCCAAAGCTGTTCACAGAGCGAGACGGAGCAGTTTAATAAATATTTTAATATCAAAATTGCAGCTGCTAAAGAGGGTGACGCCCCCAGAAGGGCGGGGAGCAAGATTAAGGCCATGTCCTGGCACTGAATGTTGTGTAAGTCCACCTGCACACTTCACGCTGTCGCCGCTAATTTTATCATTCTTGATTTAGCACGCTTGTGATTTTATTGCCGTGAAATTGCCAATAATTATGAGTGAGTTGGCTGGTTGGTAACTTCATGCGTTAATCAGGTTTCCGGCCCATCTTCAAGTTGAGTTTTATCAGACTAATCGGTGGAGCAGATTCAGAGCAACGAGAAAACTGCGAATGCCAATTTTAGGGGCTTGCGAAAAACTTGAAAAAACGTCTTCTCATTATGGGACGCGGCTTTTGGCAGTTGTTCGCTCCTTTAAGCCGCTTGGCCAAAACTTCATGGCAACTTTAATTTGGGTGCATTTTTCCTTCTATCTCAAACGGATTTACCCCGGTTTTCATCCTCTTTTCCGGACTTGTTGCTACTCTGTGTTTGGCACAAATTGGCGTAAGCCCGCACAAAACGTTTTTCATCATCATGGCAAAAGTTTTCCGACTCTGCTTTCCGCGCTTTTGTCACAAGTTGCGCTTTTGCATGGAGTTCTTTATCCCCAGAATTTCCATTCCCTTTTCGTCAAGCGCGAGTAATTGCATTGCATGTTGCGCTGCATTAAACATTTAATAATTTCACTTTACTCCATTTTTCGGAATCGCCTTTGGCTTGGTCGTTGCCACAGAAAGTCGTTATCATTTGCAGGATAAAACTGGTTCACAAATGAGCGGAGCGGAATGTGTAATATTTTTAGTTTATTGCTACTACTTTGTCTGTTACGCTACAAAGTAGCTCGAAATGGATGAGATAAACGCATTTTACAATCAAGGAATATAAATTATTAAAGATATATTTTCAATATAGTCAGGGATCTGTATTTTATGGCTTATTTATATGAATAATCATGTTAATCTCAATGTTAGTACCCGTATTTTCAATCTTCTTGAAATTGGTCTGCAAATGCTTGTTTCTTTGTAGACCTGAGTAGCTGCAACGGAAACCTCTCAGTCTGACTACGACTTCTCTGCACCGGATTCACAGTGAATCACTTTACATCACTTCCTGTCCACCGTTCCTTCTCCGTCCCCCAAAACGAGATTCCCATTTCGGCACGCTTATTAACAATGGTCGGCATTAATTTCTGACTTCCGCCTTCGGACTTCGGACCACGTGACATTTGTCTTAGCTGGCTGAGCCGGCAGCGGGCATTTAGCCACGCTTTTTGTTGCCAAAGGATAATGGCTGTCCACCCGGCTACCAGGTGGGTGCACTAAGTGCCGCTCAAGGTGAGATTCCGCAGCGCTGCCCCTCCCTCAGATCGACCATCCCATCCCATTGCATCCCGTCATAATTTGCTGTGACTAACTGCGCTTTGTGCGCATGCAGCGGCAAACTGGACACACGTACCGCGATTGGCCACGCATGCGCAGGGTCCACTGTCCCGATATCCGAGTCCCGCGTCCAGATTCCAACTTCCATGGGCCTAGTTAGTAGTTGGGAAATGTCAACTGCCGGCTGGATGTCCAATTTGGCACGCTCCGAGCTGCCAGTGCAATCAACTTAATGGCATGTCATAAAATGCAATTTCAAGGCTTCTGCCTCCGTTTCGGTAGTCCTTTCGACTTCTGCTGAATCTTTTGTGTGCTGACTTCGGGGAATTTCGGACTACCGCTGATCATACATTGCCAATATTTTGGCCCAAACAGAGTGTCAAGCTGCGCCAAACTGTCTCGAAGGACCCAGAACTCTCTCTCCTTTGAAGAGATTCTAGCTCGTGCTGCGTGCCATCCTGGAACTTGTTTTGTTTGCGAATTAGTCGGAAGCTAACAGTTGTTTATAGTATTTAAATAGTCTGCGGTTTTCGCTCAGTCTCAGCTGTCACCCGAAACAATAAGATGCATCTGTTCGTTAGTGAAATATTCCCCAGCTGCTGTGGTAGCAGGCAATCACGCCCTTGAGGAATCCACAAACTCAAAAACACTAAGGTTCTAAAATATTAAAGGACGAGTTGTTTTTGAGAATCGTTAGTTCGCTTTCTCAGCTGTTTAAATGACTCATTGTTTTAGCTACATAATAATTTTTTGCTTGGAAAATTAAGTACATACTCCATAGCACTGTATTGTTAAATATCCTTTTAAAATCAGTCAGTATTTTGGCCAAACCAATCGATTTTTTGGTCCAAATCTTCAATGTCACACCCCAATAAGCTAGTAATCAAATTTTTAATCGATTGGCATTTAAGTTTGGGAGCAAAATTTTTGGTCAATTTTTCGTAACATTTTATGATGTAACCCCTTATAAAAATCGAAAAAAAATTTTTTTTTTAAACATAAAGAAAATGATTTGTATGACAGCTGTGGCCATTAGCTTTTAAAAAAAGTTATTCCCTTGCGTTTTTGACGCATTTAAGGGAAGCTATGACAAAAACTCTCTGAAAAATCCTTCAATTTACATAGCTTTTATCTTCATGTTCTTTATTTAAAACCGACTTGTTTAGAAGAATAAAATCTGTGGCCAGCTGAATTTGAATGTAGAGCAGATGTGGCTGGCTATTTTGCATTCAGGTCAATAGCCAACAATTGCACCTAATTGGGCCGACGAACGCACTCGACTCCAGAGTCCAGAGGCTGGGCTATTCTAAGCTGCTCTAAGTAGTGCACTTGGAAAATTGAATATTAATGCCCGGATTCCACTTGAGGTGGAAGGCAAATTGCGTCCGAGGCATGCAACAAATTACAGACAAGCCCCTCTGTTCTTCTGTTCCTCCCAAAACGCAATTGAGCGAGCAATTTTGAGTTGCAAGACGCATTAACATTCGCCACGCCACACAGTCAAGATCGGATTCGGATCGGATCAGAGCCCCGGGGCAGCTGAAGATCACCGGACATAAAGAACTCGCCTGAGCTGAGCTGGTCTGAGCCAAAAAGGACATTTCATTAGCACTTTGGCGTCTTCTACGCATTGCACAGTGGAAGTCTTCAGTCGAGCGTTGAAAATTCGGGTTCGTCACAAGCGATTTGCTCTTTTCACAATTTCCTCATCCTCATCCAGCCAGTAGGTCCTCGTGTGTGTCCCCTGACATCCCTAGTCCCGCCGTGCCACACCATACCATACCATTTCATCCCGGTAAATGTGTGTCAACCTCGTAAATCCTGTTTGAAATTAAGCGCGCTGCAGGCAGGCGGCCTGTAACGAATTTCTTATTTGATTTTGTGCATACTTTGTCACTTACAATGTGTTAACTTATGTAGGAAAAACAAATTTTCCCCGTTTCGCAACGCTTTTCGATTTTCAAATGCTCTTTAGCCCCTGTTCCCCCGCCCGCGCCAGGAGCAGATGTGTCATTTCAATGGGTCACTAACAAGGTGTGCTAGCGGTCTTATAGGGGATCTCCATAAGAGGGGGAAATACTAATCATCGGAATGGTTCACTGCAGCGCAACGAAATGCGTTTATGGGGCGAGTAAAAGTGCGATTTGTGGTTCATTTGTTAGATCGAATGTCTTTGCTCTTGGATGAATAGAATAGTGTACTTGCTGATTATATAATTTTAAATGCATTCACACTACTCCTAGTTGGAACAATGTACATTACTAAATACTTAACAGTAGTGGAAGCGTTTAAGCAGATCCCGTCTCGCCTCGGAATATTTATCCAAACGAAATTCAAGCATCTTGAGTCAGACAATAATCAGTTTGGTTAGGATCTTAAGATGGTGGTGCCGCCTGCAGTTTGCCGTGGATAATTGAGATCTTTCAAAACAGAAGCTCAGGCATAGCAAACTCAAAAGTCTTAAGCAAATAAACATCGTACGTTGGAGTATTATTGAGACTCCTGTTAATCCAGAGGAGAGGAACCGTGATGCGGTAGGTCATACTCATCGCAGACATGGACAATAACCCAAAAACCTATTGCCCTCACACCCAGGTCCTAAACACAAACATATTGCTGCAGCCCAGAAAAAAAAGGAAAAATAGAATCGAAAGAGCAAAAACAAGCGGTTCTCAGGAGTCCTTGCAGCAGAACAACAAGGAGTGTAGTACCAACAGTAACCACACCACACTGGCCCAAAAACACATATGGCCAACACACAGGTACACGGCTGGGTGCACAGCATCAATTGTAAAAGGATTAGGGCTTAATTTGAAATGCGCATTCATTTGCACTCCGCTCTATTCCATTCTGGCCAACGCTGGGAGCTATCCAACTCATCCCATCCCCATTCCGTGTCCTTCTATATCCTCATCGCTGTAAGCGGATTTCTGGCTCCAGCTTGTTTTTTGCTGTCCCATTTGTTTGTTGTTAGTTTGGCTTTTCTATTTTCTCGATTTTTTGTGTGCGGCTCTCATTAGTTTCCAAATAGCCGCATTAATAGGCAAAGGACATAGAGTGGGTATTGCTCAATTTGTGGCACTAAGCTCCTTTTCAGCTGTCCTTTGTTATTGCAGCAGCTCCTTTCTTCTCCGCTGATTACCCAAAAGTGTGGGCTTCTGGCCAGGTGGAAAACGCACTGTTGTCTGACAACTTTTCCTCAGGCAGTTGAAATTATTAAATATTCCTCTGGACACAATCACTGCTAACTGAGCAACGGACAGGGAATCCACAAGTATCATGGCAGTTCCTAAGCAGCTCACATAAATCAGGACGGTGCAGTGCATCGTCTTGGCCAATCGTTTGTTTTGGCTCACTTGTTTGGGGGAAATCCGCTTACAGCAAGGGCCGCGACAAAAATCGGGCTTAAGCCCAGCAATGTGGTAGGTGGAAGGTGGCTGTATGTTCCAGGGACATTCTGTGCATTTCTTCTGCAGCCACTTCGGACAAAAATGCCCCAACCCGCCGCGATTTCCGCGCCGAAACAGAAACACATGTCACAGATTTGTTTCTGTTTCGGAAGCACTTAAGCACTCAGCAAATTTGTTTGAAAAATCTGGAAATACTGGCGGAGCCGGAGCTGGAGCTCCTCCATCTATGGGGCATTGTTTGCCCTTTCGCTGGCAGTTTTATTTTTAAATGTGTGCCGAGGGGTATCTGGATCTGAATCTGCAATGGTTTTTGTCGTTTCGTTTCGTTTTGTTTCGTTTTGGGGTAAGAACTCAACAAATTGATGATATGCCCCTTTGACACTTGAGTCCATTATTTATGCGCAGGCTTGCGATTATTTCCACATTCTACTGACTCACATCGGCGGACCGCTGAACTGCTGAACTGGCGGCGGACTGATGGGCCGATGGCTTACGGATTGCGAGCACTTCCAATTCACTCAAAAATTCGGTGCTGAGTGCCCCGTTCGAGGGGCAAATGCAACGAAGGAGCTTTGTTTTAAACGTCTCTTAGCTTTCTTTTATGATTTCTCATCTGGGTTTTCTCAGTCCGTTGGTAACACTTAAGCGCATTTAAAGCTTAACGGAACCGGGCGAAATTTGATTAATTACCAACTTTAATATTTCGATTGCCATTGAGTGCCTTCAGCCATAAATTTTAAATGCCATTTGTAAAATGAACATCTCAGTTATATACACACATTTCATATTAGTCATGATTATTAAGCTTATATATTATTCACAATAACCAGAGTCATATTAATATTTGAAACGAATGGAGATTGCGATTTTGAATTATATGCAATATTGTAATATCCTGTTGACCAATTAAGTCGAGAAATTCCCTTCATTTCTGCACTTGTTGGCCGAGATGTGAGTGCTTTATTTTGTGGTCTCGTTTGTGCGTAAATCATGCCACTACATGGCGGCCATATAGCCACACTAATGAACTATAAAACGCCGCTGCCTGCTCTGCAAGGTGTCGGCTGCCACAGTTTGTGGCAGTGCTCCTGTGCACTAAGAATAAATATACATTTTTAACTATTATTGCAAGTTAAAATGAAAGTTAAATTAAAAGTAATATATTATTTATTTTAACTAAATAAGTGAGATTGCCGAAATGTTTCGAAATATGTTTCAATCATCCTTACAATGCACACCATTTAAAGGCATTGTACCTTACCAAATTGTTTAGTTAATTTTCACAGCTTTGTCAAGTTCTTGTTCTCCTAATAGTACATGAAATAGAACATATATTTTCTCAGTGCACAGCTAGGCAAGAGGGGCTGGTTGATCGCCATGGAAATGTGTGTTTGAAATGCATACCGAAAGCAAACCGAACCGAATCGACGGAGGGAGGGGCCCGGACAGGTTGCGATGGCATAAATAAATTTATAATAAATTGCAAAGTTTAAAAATGACGATATATCATTTGTCGCAGCATGTGTCACCCATTCTACAGCGCTGTCTGTTCCCAGAGTCCCTGGGTTTGTTTGGCAACTGGCCGCTCAAAAGTGCGAACGATTCAATTAATCTTGACACTATTTATTATTATTGGGGTGTGCGGGGTGTTGTGGGGTGTTCGTTGCATATTGCAGGGACCCAAAGAACCAGCGCCAGCACCAGGACTAGAACTAGAACCAGCTCCAGGATGGCGGAGGTAGAGCGACTGCCCATGTCGCTGTAACATTAATTAGTGGAGCAGGCCGGCCAAGTTCTCGACGGCTGAAACATGTGTGCGCTGCATTATCATATTTATTAAGCGGCCGCCTCGCCTGCAGCTCCTTTTGGCCAAGCTTAGTGGATATCTGCTGGCCAGGAGTGAAGGACTGGGCGGGACGGGGCATTGGGAGCAGGACAGACGGGCTGTCTGACTACCCGCGGCTATCACAACAACGAAAATTGATTGCTTCTGTTGTTGTGGCTGGCTTTGATCGTGTTAAGATAGGCCCGGCACAAGTTCTGACTTCTATAGAAAGTTTTATGCATAACTTCGCTGCCGCACCATGGGCATCGTAAATATCTTTTAGTGCCTTCCTGTTCCTCTCGCCATTCCTTCTGCACGCATTTTATTCCGCACAGTGGGGCGGGGGCAACTATTTTTGTGACAGATCATAAATCAAAAATCATACACGGCTCCCCATCGCCCGATCCCCCGTGCATTTCAATATCGCCCCACACGCGGAGGCACTGGGGTACAAACGAAAAAAGTAGTAGGTAGGAGTTTGCCACTTGCAACTTGCAACTCGCAGGTGTTTGCTCCAAATGAATGACTATCCGCGCGATTGTAAATTAAGTTCACTTGCCAGCTACTCCGACAATCCGCTGCTGTTTGCCATTTTCCATTTGCAGTTTTATTATTGCGTTTGCATATTAATACTTTCAGTGGGCAGGCATCTCGTATGTGGACAAAGGGTATTTATTTGAGGAAGCAGGAGGATTATAAACATTAAAATGCTTATGTGAATATTATGTAATTTATGCTAAACTCAAGATGGAAAGTTCTTTAAATATAACACCGCTTTTACGCAACTCTATACTTCTTAGCAGAATATTACAAAGCTTTCGCTGCACATCAAACTCTAAAAAACGGCATTAGACAAAATTACAATTTGGTCATTGCAATCAGCTAAGTGAAAGGTGGAAGCCATTTACTTCAGATTGGCTAAGTACCACATAAATATTGGACATCAGCCTCTACCGAATCAATTGCAATTTGTAGACATATCCTTTTCTACTGCTAAAATATTTATAAATCAGAGAAAAATATTTATTACCCTGCCATGCTTTGGTGATGATTATAATAAAATTTTAATTCCTCCATTCATAACATTTCCCAAAGACATTCTTTAGTTGGGGCAAATGAGCAGTTACTTTCAATGCTGGACACGTAGGAGAACCCGAGCCGGAGAGGTAATCTGGCTAACTGATCTGTGGCATATGCCTAATAAATCTCAAATTCTAACGCATCTGAACTAAACCAATTGCTACTAATTTTTCGTGCGTTTTTTCGAGCACTGCGACGTGTGATGCCGAAGTCAAGATGGGATTGAATGGAAAGTAATCGGAGTGAAAATCATATCAAAATCACGTAGCTGCGTCGCAGCAAATTGCTTCATTCATGACCAACCGAATGGGTCTACCTGGACCATGTGGATTGAGGGCTTTAATCGGGGGAACTAGATGACCTTATCTATCCGTATCACTACTTCTTTTCCGGGAATTTCTGGAACCGCGCTTAGGCCAACTACTGGAGTAGCATTTTAATTGGTTTAGTGCTTCATGGAAGCTATTACCTCCTGGGATGCGTAAAAAGTTTTTGTGACAGTTTGTGGAACGGAGGTAATAACTCGGATAGTTACTTTGATTTTAATGAATTTAAATTATGACAGCTGCAGTTCACGACAACGACAAGCCCAGGCTACAAAATTTTTATGGCCTTTGAGTGCACAAATAAATTCGACTTAAAACGCCAACGGAAATGCAAAGAAAACAGCTCCAGCTCCAACTCCGATCCCAATTCCAATACCAGTCCCAGTTTGGAGTCCACGTCTCGGAGTCGAACAACAAACCCATTAAATTGTGTGATTTGCTTTGTGGGCAAGTCAAATGGTATTGTGGCGGGAGAATTGAGATCGACAGGGAGATGGAGATCTTTTATGATTTAAGCCCAGACATTTTGGACGGGGCGTAATCCTTAAAGTTATTGACGCAGTCGATGCATTGATGAAATTTTATTTATTTATACGCAACCCTTTTGTTTGCAGCTAGATCTTCTCGAGCGTTTACGGCCAGGCCTGACTAATCCCGAAGGAGTTTTGGCCTTTTATTGCGGGTAATAGCTGGGGGATTTCGGGACCCCTTCCGATGTCGATGTCTTATATAACACAGTGTTACTTCTGACACTTTTATTGCCGCTGCCCTAGACGAGCAGCCGGGCATAACAAAGGAATTGGAAATCAGGCTTGAGAGCCTTCGGGGATTGCTCGAATGCCTTGGAGTGGTAATTAAATTGGCTGCCCCATGGCATTGTCAAAGGTCCGTCGCCTGGCCGCCTCTTCATCTTGTTATGTCTCAATCTAAGCAGCCGTCACATAATTAGCCAACAGTCAAACCGTCAACGGATTGCCAGAATCACCGCAACTGCCTCAATATGACAAACTAGAGAACCGGTTCCTTGGTCTCCCTGCCAAGATCTCGATCTTATACGCATGCGCAACTGCAAATGCAACTGGCGGACCAAATCTGCGGCCAGTTCGCCTCTAATTTTGGCGCTGACAGTTCGCCTGGCAAATTAACACCTCAAGCGGACAGTCCAGAGTCATTTGCCATCGGATGTCTAATGTTCAAGCCGCTGACAGCAGCGAATTGCATTTGAAGCTCGGCAATTGGACTTGAAAGCTGAGCGCTGAACGGCTGAGGCGCATTTCCTGCGTTTTCTGCCTCATTTTTATTGCGACTAATTTGGCTGGCTGAGTGGCCTACCAAGGGCAGGAAGTCCCTGCCACACTGAAAGTTGAAAGGAATGTTCCAGAGATTTGAATAAATTATATAACTGTGATTTGTCAAAATTGTGTAGGAAACATATTATAAACAAATATTCAAGAACCTTTCAAAAAACATAGCTCATAATAAAGTTGTATGTATATTGATAAAAATGGAATCCAAGCTTTAATTAAAGTGCATTGCCTTGAAGTCCTCGAGGTAGATAAAATAAGAAAAACGAGATTTTTGATAAATCGTGAGTGGAAATGATATTGTCCATTGATCGAACTTTTCACCAACCGCCTTTATCGATGGCACTCCGCTGGCAAGTCAATGGGTGAAAATTAATTAAAAACTCATCAGATAAACGACTTTTGCAGGGCCTTGCCATCGCCGTAATTGTTATTGTCCCAGGGCCGTGGCGAAAATCATTTCATTTCTAGCAGTGCCAGGCAAACCTTTGTCCATCGAACGGGGCTGCCCGGCGAGTTAAGTATTCATAACTATATTTATCGGCCATCAAAAATCAATTGCACACACATGCAGTGAGCGATGGTGCAAAAGGGGGATTTTCAACCGGTATCCCGATACTCCAAAACTCTCATATTCCGATCCCTGTTCTGCCGCCAGGCGTTCAAATTGCGCTTGTTAACATTTTTGACCGCCTGCTGGGGGCCAACTATGGCGACCAACGAAAAAGCCAACAAACCAAACGTGTTACGCATAATAATTCCCGCAGTCGAATAAATACTCGGACGTATATAGGAGGCTGGTCTGTACTGGACCTCATCGTCAAATGCACACGGTTTATCTGGTGGCCAGCATCGCATTCACGTTGGCAGAGAGCCGCTTTCTGATAAGATGTACCTCGACTTGGAGCTCGGATTCGGGTTCCGAATTGAAATAACAGAAATCATAATGTTTATGCCATTAAATTGTTAACAAAGCGTACAAGCTACTGCTGCAGAGGTGGGAAGGAGGCAAGATCGATGTTGGGATTGGGGGCAAGGGTCCCGCATGTCAGCACGCACATAAATTATCACTGATATATATTTGGGTCTTTCCGCGGACTTGTCGTGTGAATGTCCAGTGTCCCGGTAGGTTTATTTATTTACCCTGCCAATGGCTACGTGACATTCACGCTTGGACGTCCGCACTTTCATACACATACATATATATATATATATCTAGATGTGTTTACGTGACCCAGTCTGCAATCTCTGGGCATCTCAGCCTTCCCGGCTGCTGTGTATCTTTTCACTTTGGGCCTTATCTAGGCTGAGCTATCGGTGGGTATTTCTTAATTTTTCCCCCTCACTTGGCCGAATTATTTCCTGTAATTGCGGGCTTGGAGTCCGAGAAGCCGTAAAAATAATCAAATGTTTCCTGCGCTGTAAAGTCCCAGCCCTTTCGGGTCCATTTCACTCGGAAAAGGATGCGCGTGATGCTATTCGAGTGTCAACTACACAGTTGTCGAGGCCCACTTTCACAATGAATTGGCCAAGGGATGCGGCCGGGTTGACAGAACATTGGTTGGGGAAGACAGGCAGACAGTCCGATTTTATTTATGACTTTATCTTTCACTTTGTTTGTGCGAGATTTTTGTTTATGTTACCAGCTTTCCTGGGAATTCACCGAGATTCTTTCCTCTTTTGCGGTTGTGTGTGCGGTCGAATCGCTTGGCTTGGATTTCTGGGCCAAATCCATTCGTGGGTCCTAATCACGTGCTCTGGTTCGCCGTAATTATACCTCAGAGTGTGCTTCGATTAAGAGCTCGCATTAGAATGTGACTAAACTTAATTTACGAAATTGACGAGCACTCTGGGCTTTATTAAAAAGTGTGAGCCCAAGAATAATTAAATATATTGCAGATATTTAAATTAATTTACATATAAAATCATATATAATTAAATAAAATTATTTTAATACTTTCTGATCTAAGTGCCCATGTTTTTGTATTATCAGATAACCATTAAAATTCATGAAGACCGCTGCTTCAAATCTTCAAGTGCGCAACCAAAGAATCAGTAATATCAAAAGTATAATTGAGATGACGATTGCCCAATAGATGCTTAAGTAGAACAAAGGGGTAAATAGGTGAACCCCCTAACACCCCGTTGATGAACTTAAAGTGCCACCGATATGATCTAGTAATAATACTGGTCTGTGTTCTCGAATTTTTGTCTGCCCTAACAGTCAGTGTCTACTAAACGCTGCAATCAAAAGCCACGAAAACATAACGAAATTTTGATTAGCACAATTAAATTATTACATGCCACAAAAGGCGGCAATTACAAATGGAGGAGGAGTGGCAGGTGCTGTGAGATGGATGTTTGCCGCCATCTGGCACTGACCCACGCGATTTTGTGGGGAACTCCGGGCAGGCAATGCCAAAGCCAAAAACCACAAATGAACGACATTAGTTACACTTAGACGTCGTGCAGTGAGAGAGAGAGGGTCTGGGAAAATAATTAACAAATTAAATGAACAAATGCCCCGAAAAGAGATTGGAACGCATCTGCAAGTCGAGCGGAGGAAATTATGAAATTGTCGTGCGGGAACAATGGAACAAGAATCTCTATCCAAACAGATAGATAGAAGACGCTAATTGAGGTTGGGATTCGGTATCGAGGGATGGCCGGGCCGCAAGTTTACACAAGCTAATTATTATATAACCTCTTGGAACTTGTGAAAATCTCTTCATCATCATCAGCGCTGGGTAAGTATTCGGGTACACATACATACACAAACACACGCACTTGTCAAAATATATAAACTCATAAAGAGAGGCATTAAAAATGCATTTTGACAGGTCTTACCTGGAAAATGGGCACGGGCTCTGGACGGTCCTCCGGCTCTACCTGTTGGCATTTTGCGGCTTTGATCGATAATCGCGGACCACGCAAAGTGTCCGTCACGCTAAGCCCTAATGGCATTACAATAACCCACACTCTCGTCCTGATCCGGGACTAGTTTTTGCGGTCTGGACAAACAGAAACCGCGACTAGGATGCGATTGTCCGCCGGACAATCCCTTATCCCTTAATGGGCTTTTGTCTGCAACAGCTACGGCAAATCCTCTCAAGTGCAACCGACCTGCATCAGATTAGAACAGGTTCGCCTTTGTCCCCCCGCACAAATATATCCAAAAATGTTAATGCTCTTTGGTCGGCAGAAAGTTTTCCGGAATTTTCGGTGTCCCATCTGCTAATCGCATTGACTGAAAAGTTGCTGCTAAGCCGCGTGTTGTTTCTAACTTTGCAATTAAAATCCCTGGCCGGCACTTCACACTTCCACGCTGATGGATTTCCAGGGAAAACTGTCATCAAACAGGGTAAATCTCCCCCTCCCTGGCTCGCCAGCTCTTCAGATCCCAGAGATCCCCTGAATTTCGATAACAACTTGTCACAATTCTGACAAGTTACTGAGGTGCCTCGTTCTCGTTCTCCATTCTGCGCCGAATGTTCTCCGTTCTAATGAAGAAATTATCTATAATGATACGCGGAAAATGCACAGCTCTGAAAATGAAATAATTGTTATGTTGTGATAAAAATCAAATTATGAGGAAACTGAAACCTGCTGCATAGCACAAATGTGAAAAGGGTATGCTCTTTCGAGGGTTCGACCGAAATAATAGCTTACACCATAGTTATGAGAATGACGTATTATTTTGTGATAAGCATGTGAAATTTTTGATGGATTTATTACGTAAAAATATGGTATCGCATGCAGCGGGCTGTAAGATAAATGTGTGCGTGCTCAGGATGTGTCACTCAGCAGCAGGTGGAGTCAGTCGCAGATCCGTGGATTAGACAGGTGTATGAATTCACTGCCATTCTGGAAGGTGTGATGAAATTCTCCACGAAAATCAACCCAAAACTAAACTATTACATCTAATTTGTTGTAATCATTTATGAACTCGAAACAAACATTTCTAATTGCATCCTTCGCCACTCTAGCCATCTAGTCATAGCATACTTTGTGGGAACGGTTGCAGCGCATTTGTGACCTGTCAATAGACCCAACTTTCAATTTCCTCGAATTCAGCCACGGAAAGCTGCATTCAGTGGTTCCTGGGCCAACAGGTGCATTCGGCAGTTGGCCAGCTCTTCAGCCATTCTGCTCATAACCACAACTGGCAGCAATTGCATCTGCCGCAGGCTTCTTTCACCACCCTGGAGGCTAACCCCAAACGTAAACCCAGGCCACGTTCGACGGAGTGTCAAGCACTTGGAACAGCTTGACAGAAGCGGTTCATGGAATCGAATCGAATGGAATGCCCGTGGATGAGAAGTGTTTGGAGAGCTAAAAGCATGTTATCAGACATCTGTGTGTTTACATGCGTATCAAAGGCGAGCACGCAGCGCAAACCTAATCAATATGCTCGTCATTTGCGCCAAGTTACATTTTCCTTTTAACCGAGTACGTGTCAACGGTTCTTAGCCGGGCTCAAAGTCAGGACAAATACGAAACAAGAAAAAAAGATAAACCTACCCAAGGACGTTGACAAAGAGCTCGGGGTCTGGCATTGTGTCTTTGATATTTTTGGGGCATTAAACTTTGATGAGTTATCGCACGGCAACGCGCACCCGCACTAAATAATTATTTTTACTTTTTGAAGTGCAAGGTGTCTGTGGAATTTCCGAGGTCCCAAATACCAGATCCCAGACCTCCAGACCTGGCTAATTTATGTTCATGACCTCTAATGGCCGAGCATCTCACAGCGAGCGCCATCAAACAAATTGTCCCGGTCCGTATGCACATTGAATTTTGATACGAATAAGGATAAGGTTCCATGGTTCCCCCAACAATGCGCAAGATTAATTGATACATGTCCATTTCGTGTTGACAAGCTCTGTGATTCTGGCGATGGCCACAAAAGAAAGCAGCAATAAAAGGTACGAGCGTGGCCAAAAATAAATGATGCACAATAAGGCCAGGACGCTTTTATCGCTCCCTGTTGATAATAAACAATCTAGGAGAGCTACTGCCCCCAGTTTTGTGGATGGTGATGGGGACGGGCTCCTTTGTTGAGTGACATATGTGTGCGTGGCTGCCCGCTGACTGCTCATCCATTTGACTGCTCCTCCGGTTGTCCCATTACGTGCCGGCTGGAATCGGACTACCTCGACCCCACTGCATCAACAATCTATCAATCAGCCCACCGAGCTTTTAGCATTACAATAGACATCCTGGGCATTGTCTTCGGGCCGATTTGAAGGACAGTTTCGATAGATTTGCTCGGGGAAAGTTCGATTCACCATCGCAGTGCCTTTACAGTTTAATTACAGCGCTTGAGAAGCGACCCATGCGGCGTATACTTGATATGGCAGTGACTGAAATGGGCCGCCGTTCAATCAAAAGCCTGTCACGCCGGCCACTACGAAGCCTTGCAAAAACTTTGTGTCAGCTGGGGCGTAATGAAAACACCCGACCACGCCCACTCTTGCCCACCCACGCCTACACACGCCCACTTAATTAGTGCCCCAGCTCATTGCCAGCCATATCCCGCTGTATCGCTCTGGTCGACGGCTTGATTGTTTTTGGGGTTTGACCCATTTACGGGAATGCAAAACAAAAGCGAGGCAGGTCAAGCACGGCCACACGATATCGCAGAACCTGCAGCTCCATTGCAGGACAATTCAGAGGCACCCAACCACGCATCGAATCGCCCAAGCCACCCACTCAGTTCCCTTTCCAGTCAGAAAATTTGCAATCGGCATCGATGTTGTGTCCCTTCTGTGCAACTAGCTCATAATTAAATTAATTAAATTCAATAGATGCAACGGCGACAGCAGGAGGCACTCACCGAGGTCATAATTACGCCCTGTTGCTTTACATCGGACACCACAACAAGCCATAAGCCCCTAACGAGCTGACAATTTTCGCCACCCCCCGCCGGAACGTTAGCCTCCAATTGAAAATGTCAACTGGTTGCAACAGCGCAGCGAGAAGGGCGAAAAATCCCCTGAGAAACTCTGTGGAGACCTCCAGCGGAACCAGGAAGCACAGACAGTGGGCTACGGGTCAGTTCTAGACTAATACTTCATAATATTTATTAAAGTTTAATATAAATCTTAGCTAATAGCTACTGCTTCAAAGTATCTATAGAATACATTTTATTCGATATACTTTTTAAATATTGTATTATCTCGGATGCGCTTGGCTGTTTGAAATCAAATCAGAGCGAATGTTCTTTCTCTATGTATTCGATATTGTTTTTTCTAAAAAGAAAAGCAGAGATGGAAGTCTTGCAAACATTTTGAATAGAGGGGCCTCCAATTTGGGGCCCATTGTGCGTGGCCTGGCATCTGTACTATCTGGCATCCGTACTATCCGGCATCTTCTGTACACTTGCACCTCCACGGCGCACAATTATCGACTTCGAAGCGGGCGGATGGAGCGACGGACAGTGGGGCTGACTGGATGGCCGCAACTCACAAATTGGCAATTTGACTTGATCCAGTCCCCCTGGTAAGAGCCACGCAATACCGCACTGCTGGATGCCCGACGACGTCAATAAGATGATTTAGAGCACGGAAATTGTTGTCGCGTAGTCGGGAACTCGAAAAGCTGGACGCTGGTGGAGGTGGTGGGTGTTGTCAGCGATGTCTGGAAATTTGAGCTCTTGTTTTCGCCCGGTTTCATAAAAAACACATTAATTCTAATTGGCAGCAATTGCATTGAACCGCCCGGTGAGCATTTAGTGGGTCTAGCCGACTGACTCACTCAATGAGCGAGCGCACCAAGCTCGAAACTTCAGTGTGAGAAAGTGATGAACTGGCCAAGGAAAAAAAAAAAGAGTGCTGCGGCTGAGGCCCTTCGGCTCGGTTTGTTTGCCTTTCCACGCGCGGCAAATGCACAAAAGGTAACATAGAAATATAGTTACCCTAAAATTTAGCGGCAGTTCAATCGCCGAACAAATAAAGTTTCTGTTTGGTCTTGTGTGTCCTCCCAATTCTCGCCTCCCTGCTAATTGTCCGTTGTCTGTTCTTCTTGTCGGCCAAATGCGTGCACTTTGTTTTAAGTGCAGACCATCTTTGACCACCGGGCCAAGGCTGAATTGTAATTTCGTTCCAGCTACAAAATTTTAAAATGTGAAAACTGTAGATCGTGCAGCGAACATATCTTTGGATTCGATTGGGGCATAAAGCTATAGATATCTATGAATTTAACACGGCGTTCAATAAAAAAAAATGCACCTTGTCTTCATAAATTAGCAATGGTACAACATTAAGAGTATATACTTACTACAATTTATTATATTTCGTAACTTTTTTCCTGATGATTTCGACAACAGATTGCTCTTTGTACAGTAGTTTCCAAACTTAATGCTACCCGACTTTATGCATGTTGAGCTCATTGCGATTCGGCGAGGCGCAAAAATGAAAATGAAAGAGCGTGGTGCTGCACTTAAAGTTTCAACCGC
Organism: Drosophila melanogaster; assembly: GCF_000001215.4. Classification (NCBI taxonomy): domain Eukaryota; kingdom Metazoa; phylum Arthropoda; class Insecta; order Diptera; family Drosophilidae; genus Drosophila; species Drosophila melanogaster. The sequence continues at coordinate 20,036,838 of NT_033778.4, read as the reverse complement.
AAAGTGTCAAAGAGTTGGACACTTGAAACGGAACACTTCTTCGCCCACATGGATCGGCATTAACATTTGGCCTCTTCTAAGGAATTCCGCCGGGTTTTTGGTGGTATGGCTTAGTGTGGCGGGGTGGAGATGTGATAATTAATTGCTTCATTACCGCGGCGAGTGAAAAGTAATGCAAAAGAACCGCAAATGCGCAGCTCGGGTGAAATGGGTGGAATTTGTGGAGCCGGGAGTGGGGGATGGGAATGGGTGATGGACAGGCATACAGCGAGAGTTTGACAGGCCAGCTAATTGAATTGTCTTCTGCTCTGCGGCGCGGATTTTAAAATGTGTGGCTATCAAAAAATAATATAAAATTCGACCGCAAACCGAACGAAAGCCGCAAGAAAAGAAATATTAACTTGGTCAACGGCTATTTTAAAAACGACTGAGCTGAAAGCGGAATAGAGAGCTACGAAATAGTTTTGGAAATGTTTTCAAATTATTTTAATGCTCCGCCGATGCTGGTGAACTAAGTAGCTGTTGTTGGCCCAACAGAAGAACAACTCCGCCCCCGCGCTAATAGTGTCAAAAGTTTAATGATGAGCCACCGGCTGTCACTTTTGGGGCCGTTAAGTACAGTACTCCCTCCCCGGTTTCCATGTTCCTGCTCCGAACAGCTGTCAGTGGAGAAGTGACAGCGCCATTTTCCAGATGGCGGCCTGCAAAGATCATCAGGCCGAAAGCCCAAATGGGAACAACGAAGGGAAGTCTGCGGTTGACGGGAACTACAAAGGAAATTTTACTGAATAAAATGTCTAGAGTTTTTTACATAGTGATTGATAAGGCCTGAATCCAGAATCCAGAATCATAGAATCATGGAACCTAATATATTCCAATAAAATAGTTGTTCCCAAAGAGGAACCTTTGATCGTTTCCTTAGGATCAACGCCACAACACCAATCTTTAATATCGGATACCGACCATCTGTGGCACAAAACCGCACATTTGCTGGTCGCTCATCCCTCAATCTGTTCCATTAAATCTACAGATCCCACATTTGCCTATCGAGAAGTGTGTGGCCAGCAGGGACGACCTCAAATGGAAGACACCAAAACCTGCCAGCCGACCATGTGTGATAAGTCGCTAGTACACGCAGATAGCCATCGAAGGTAGGAATCCTCATGGGACTGTGACACCTACAACGAAATCTGCACATGTTGTAAAACGAGGAGATTTCAGGCGAAGAGGATGTGAAAAAGGATGAGGCGGTCTAACTTGCGTGTAAGGAGAGCAGAGATCCGATCCCTAAGCATATACGCATACCTACTATCGGAGGGCTGGGATCGCGGTGTGTATGCTGGATCTAGATAGCATCAGGTTGGGTTTCTCCGACGCACATGTGGAAGCCCAAATTGCGTTGTTAAAATGCGAGAGGCGTTGACAATGGGCACAAACACATATGCTGTCGCTAGTCTAGGACTTGTTCCTGGCTCGTTTACAAAGCCAAACAATGAACACGGCCTTATCGCGATTTTGGTTCCATGAGACCTCTAAGTTGATAACCGATCGCTGATAGCCTACTCCAAAGGAAGCAGCTGCCTCCGTTCCACTCGGCCGCTTAGTAGTTGAGCACCAAAAATCTGTTGGCCTTGATCGAGGTGTGAGCTTGCTCTACATACCCTGTAATTACCGGCCAGCAGGTGTCAAAATAATTAGGCGCCTACTTAGCCAGTCCAATCCCGTCCAGTCCAAGGTATACCGGTCGCAGTGCCTGTCTCTGTCCCTCGGAAATGGAGAGCTTTCGAGGGAGCAATTACCGATGATTATCGTCAACACCTTGCACTCAAGGTGTCAAAATATGCGCAGGGCATCATGCAAAATGGCAAACGGCACTAAACCCCGAATGCAGGATGCCGAAAGTCGTAAGTCGAATACCCGGCCCGCTAATTATGTGAGTCTGGCCGACAGTCGACAGTCCGACACTCAGTCACTCAAAGTCAGCGAAATGCAGTCCGGAATTATTTTCAGCAAGTGTGAAGTTGATAGTCGGGCACGTCCATTAATCATTTGGTTGTTAACAAGGCACTTGATGGCAGTGACAGACCCCGCTTTTCAGTCTGGTCACTGCCTTTTTCGTTTTTTTTTTTCGGCCTTTGGGTGCGAACTGAAACTCAAACTGCGCTCCAAATCTGTCTTTGACTTATCCGCCTAATGGCATTAGCTGTTCAGGGGATCAAAGTGGGTTCCTAAATGCCCAGAGCTTGGGTTTCGAGCCTGACTCATGCACATGAAGGTTTCGTTCTCATAAACCGAATATATAATATTCTCATGGGCTCAATTGGTATGTGGCATTGTAGCGATCTTGCAATCTAAAAATATGCTTTCCAAAAACAAACTAAGTTATTTTATTTAAAAGTGTCAGTAGCAGAGAAGGAAATTTGGTTTCTGAAATCAATTTTGATTCAGAAACATACTGCCGCTTGCAGCAGCAGTTCTAATGATGAGAAATGACTCATACTAGATTCATAATCACGATAAAGTCACGATTGATTAGGGCTCTTTAAGAGCCACGAACTGAACGGCCATAAATAATGCAATTAATGAAAAAATACTGTTGCGAGATGCCCAGTAACCTCTTTTCGAGACATCCGAGCCTGGTTGCCCACTTTCTCCCTATCTATGTGCAAGTATCGCTCCTTTGTCTCGTTCGCTTGGGATCCGAGTCGCCAACTAACCCAGTGAATTGCTGGCCAGGCAGCCTGATTAATGTTTATGGTCACACCTCTGGGATGCAGGAGCAGCGGTTTTGCAGAAGAGGTGCCAAAATTTTACACCTGCACTGCACGCAGAATTGCAAGTCAGCGGCGGCAGGAGCTGCAATCTGCCCAGAGATACGAGTCCCAACAGGAAGCCATAAATAAAAATTAGACAACCAGCACACACAACATATGATTTGGAAACAATTTTCTAACACCATCGAGCGCGAATGGAACTGAGTTTCTTTCCCTTTCGACTTGCTGGCTGCAGGTGCAGTTACAGTGGTTGATTGGCGGCATTTAACGCTGCGTGAGTTGGCCCAAAGTCGGATCATCTCCTCTGGCGCCCTTTTTCTCAGCAGTTACCAGTTATTCTAGGCGTTAACTGGAGTTCCAGGGGCAAGCGGCGTGGCATGAAACAAACGCAGCAGGATCTGGCACCTCAAATCCAGCGGCAGCAACTTTGCCGCTTGCCAAAAGTGTTCTTCCAAATTATAGGTTCGCTTTTTGGTTAATTAAAAAGGTTCAGCCGGTTTCCCGGCACCGTCGCCGCCGCCACCGTGGAAGATGATGATAATGATGAAGGATATCCTTGACCAACACCTTGGGTTGCCAGTTCCCAACTCGCTGTGATACGGCGCCGTGGGCAATTAAAGTCTTGTTATAGAGTGTAATAAGCGTTTATGGTGCCTGAGATGCCAACGCGTATCTGCAAGTCCTTAGGCTCTATAAGATTGTATGTACGTACCCAGCATTATCGCTTTAATATTTTTCGTAGATTAAAGTTAGTCAGCTAAGTTATGTAAAATACGTATCATTATCGCTTTAAAGCAAGCTTAGTTATCATCCGTAAAAAATCTGACGATTTGAAAATAGGCAAAATTACACACAAAAAAATCATTTTGTAATAAATGTAATATATATCAATCGCTTCAAAACCTTATGCTTTAAAATAGATCGGACTGGTAATGTATATGGGGTTATCAATACACTATTTTAAGAAAGGAACTCAATCGTTTGGGAGTAAAGAAATTGATCCAAGAGCCATCGTTTCTTTGTATTTGTTGAGTCCGGTGCTTTGTCAAACCGATGTGCAATTAGTGATGCCATGCATTTGCGAATCATCCCAGCAGCTGCCATTTGATGAGCCCCTCAAAGAGATCCGCTGCAATGATGCCGATTTGCTTTCTAGCCAAAACACTTAAACCAACCGATGACAATCGTGGATCACTTAGAGCTGTCTCAGTTCGCGTAAATTGATATTTTCCACGCTTCAAGCTAGCCGAGATCCCAGAAGATCTCGAAAGATTTAGACAAAGAGATGGGCAGACGAACTGATTTCTCAAGTCTAACCACGTCGAGCGACAAAAAGATGACGTAGAGAAGTATTCTCCGTTCTCGATCCGATCGTAATCGCATCTGAGGCCCATCCTACCTGTTCCAGCAAAGATAACCACAAATTGTTAGCCGAACCCTGTTTTCGATGTTTTCAATATTTTTTCTCGTCGCTAGATTCTCATCAGCATGCATCGTTGTCCTTCGCCCTTTTGGGCCATTGTCAACGGCTCTTTGTCAACTAGCTCTCTGGGCCCAGTGTCTTTTTTTCCTCAGAGGGCTGGCTCACGTACGGGACCAACCGCCAAGATTGCCCAGGTCTTTGTTCTAGCAGATATCGATCATTAGATAGTTGCCCCTGCCATTGTGCCCCTGCGCCAGCCCTCAGTTTGTTTTTCCACGCACACAAAGTACACACAGACATCTCGACGTGTTCCTCCCGGGTTCTACGTGTGTCCTATGTCATCAATTATTATGTAAGTTTTATGTGTTTTTACCGACTCATTCCCCTGCGCCACGGACGGTTTTCCCGGGTATTCGTGGAATCTGTCGCAAGCCTGCCAGGACCATCATCCACTCGCATGATTAACTGGAAATATTTTGGGGCGTGTACGGTCCACTGTCTTGGGATCCAAATGTTGTGATAAGATGTTGATTTGGGACTTTGAATGTGAATATGCATTCTTTTTGGAATTGTTGGGTATATTTTATAGGAAGTATTCATGCATTGAAAATATATGTGTTTAAGCTTAAGTATAATAGTATATATATTATACACTTTGAATCTGTACATTTTCAAGTCTCGTACGTTTCAAGTCCCCTTTCTGCATGAACTTTTCGCTGACATATTATGGCAAATAAACTCCTAAATTCAGAGACCCCTTCGAACTCGATACCGTTTGCGTGTAATCGATGCAAATTATCAGCTCGCTCGAGATAAACTGTTAAACAAACTTCTTAAGTGCTGCCCCTTACCTAACTGTACTTGGTTTCTGAGTTGGACTGGGAAATTGAAAAGTGATACCATTAGTGCGGCATCGACATTGGCATCGGCATCGATATCGGCATCGGCATGTGTGGTGGTAAAGTATCGTGCTGCATGCAACACGTGCTCGAATGAGTTATGGCCAGCCAGGAAAGTTTTTAGCTTTAATATGCCAGTCAGTGAGTGACCAACTTCTGCTCTCCGATCCCTCGTCCCTCCCCGTGGGCCAACTTCCTGGGCATCTTCCTGGCCATCTTCTTGGACTAACGAACAGAATGCTTGCACGCTCTGGGCCAAAGTGGAGTATCTGGAGTATCTCATAAGTAGCGCAAACGAAGCTCTTACGCAATGGCATTATGGCAGCGGACCTGCCAATGTCATAGATGACTCTCGAAGCGGGAAACTTGTGCCGTCCTGCGTCGTCAATAATAAATAAATATGTGTCTATGCTGTGGCATGCCACAACACTTGAGATGGCTCGAACTCGAGGTTCGAGGTTTTCATAAGCAGGTAAGCAACTATTACACTCCAAACAAAGGGACCAAATAATACCAGTATAAAACCCACGAACGAATGGGACATGGAACAGAATAGAAGAGAGTTTTATTGCATAACCACCGGCCATCACGGAGGTCCGTGTAATAAGGACATCAGAGCTCTCGACTCTTTGACATTCCCACCAAGCACTGAAACTGGACTTAGCCGGCGAACTAATGATGACACACATTTCGTATCTGGATCTACTCCTCCAAGGACTTCGGACTCGACTCGGATGCTTGTCAAAATAAATTGAAGCACATGCTTAGGCGCTGCACAATGGCATTAACATTGTGATGTGTACTGGACCAACAAGGAGCCAGCAGGAGTAGGTAGATCCACTCCTTGGCTCCACTGGACATTTCCAAGACTGTGGGCGTTGACAAAGACTATCGGCGGTTATGATCTCGACTCGAATAAATTGTTGGCAGTGGCTTATTGGTATGGGTCGTACAAATTGGCTGGCCAGGACCCTTTCCCATGGCAAGAACTATTCACTACTGTTTGGTAGCTGCCTTCGCAGGTGCTCCAGCTACCGTGGGCCAATGCACCTGCGGTACCCTCCTCCTTGAATCCTTTTTAATGAACTTCGACAAGGGTATCTGTTGGCTGTAGGTTGATTACTTCTCCACTTACACGACACGACCTTCAATCAAGCTGAATTTACAAGCTCTGTCATGCCTCTTCAGGCATAAGAACCATAACTTAAAGTTCAAAACTGTTGCTGTCTTGTATGCTTAATTATTTCATCAACGCTTGGCTTAATTTTTGATTGATGACCCGCCCCAATTTGTCCCGCGAAATGCAAAACAGCAGGGCATCCAAAATTATTTCGATACAAGATACAAATTTAAGCGCAGCTGTTCCAGCAAGTGCAATTGACCAAGTGCATCAGTTGCGGGGGCGTTGAAGTTTAAAGCAAATAGATAATAAATCATAATTCACAGCTGAGTGAAAACATCAAAACAAAAATGACCCGCTCTTCGACATTTTTGGGCTTATTGAAAGTTCTGTAGTCGAGTACCACAACCAGAACAACGATTCCGCAGAGTTCTTTCAAATGTCAGAAATTAAGTTATGACAGATGACCATCCTCCCCTCCATATTCATTTCCATTCCCATCTCCACATCCATCCCGCTGGTCAGCTGTCAACTCATCCGCTGCTTTACAACTTTGGGCGCGTTCATAAATTTTTCAAAAGCTCCATTCATTTCGGGCTCTCATTTAAAGGGCGGTCCCCATATATAAAACGTATCCGAAAGGCAGCAGCAAAGGCAACAACAATGCGCCAGTAACATGATGGATTAGTTTTGAAAATGCCCAGCGTTTTTCTACTTAGTTTGATATTCAAGGTGGTTGGGGGAGGAGGCCGCCTTCTGGCCGATGATAATCGCATCGTTTTTGTGAAATTGAGCTGTGAACTTGCTTCCCTCTGTTCGTTTGTTTGGTGGTTTTTCGAATGTGTAGGTTGATGATCCGATATGATGTGGGAATGGGTTAAGTGAAATTGACAATGCAATTAGTGAGCTATTTTCGTTAGAGGCAAGAATCCAGTAGGGGTATAATTAGAAGCGATTTATAATAAAATTAAGGTAACTTAAGCAATTACCAAATTTTTATCGGGCACCTTTTTAGATTTACAAAATAAATATGCGTCAAAGTTCTCTTTCAAAGCAAATTCTTTTATGGCTGCGTAATAAATTCTATACCTTAATACTGTATATAGTTTTTTTAACATAGATTTTATTTCGCTAGTTCTATTTGAATCGAAACTCTGTAATCCAATCAGTTCGGATTTATTCAATATTCTCCAATTGGCTTTTGATGGTGCGCTACCTAGCGGAAATTCACGGAACTATTGACTTGAGTTGAATTTCATTTTATATGGTGGGTTTCGAATTATAATTAATTTTATTCAATTTTCTGACGAGATTTTTCGAGGATAATACACTCTTAAGTGTCTCGTGAGTAGTGACATGCATTTTATCACTTCAGTCAGACCGTATAATTAAACGTAAAATCGCTGAAGCCAAGCAAAACGAGAATTGCGATGCAGTTGCACATGTGCCTGCCACAAATGGTGGCAACTATTAGCACAGTCAAATAACTGAGGCGTTCCCTGTTTTGTTTACTTAGGCACGCGGCCAGATGCAAATGATCACAAGAGAGCACTGCAAAGAAAACATAGTTTCCCCATTTATAAAATTAGAAATACATATTTGCTGTGGCCATTAAAGGGCTAGGAGAAAATACATGCTAATTAGCCAAGCGAATAATAGAAAATAACACAGACATTTGGCTCAAGACAAATGATTGGGGCGTTCACAATAATGAATGTTAAAGTGTTGTAAAAATTAAGCGAAGCTAAAAGATTATGTTTGGCTAAAAACGTAAACGGCGAGTAAAGCATTTAGGCATTATGCTAATTTGAGGGCGTTCTCTTCGTCTTCCCCTCGAATATATACCACTCATTCATAGTTTAACTTCCGGACTTGGACAAGTTTAGTTATTACCTTTTTAGATTTCCGCTGGGGAAACAGAGTCAGGTCTAAACAAGATTTATGTTTGAGTTCAATTTTTAATATGTTTTCATTCTCCAAAGATTCTCTTTTTGGCCATATAATTGCTTCCAAAGGGTGTTTTTTTTTTGGGTCTTCGGTTCTCTGCCTTTCGCTTTTGGGTTTGCGCCGAGGTGTGTCTGCATTTTTATTTGGAGCACTTCAAAGTGTTCCGCTCTTTTGTCTCAGCTGGTTGCTCATCCTCCGCAGAGCGCGGCGATATTTTAGTTATTTTTCCATATTTATTTTCTGAACCGCTGGCCAACAAACAAAACAAAAGTACAACAACAACAGCAGCAGCAGCAACGAAGGAGGCAGCAACACACATAATTAGTGTAATTAACGCTTTTTGGCTGAGTGCGTGCAGAAAATTGTGTGTGAAAGTGCGTGGCGCTCTTGGGATGTTTTTCCGTTTGTGTTTCCCCGGTTCTCCCGTTTCTCGAGGCATTTTGTTTTCCCATTTTCAGTGGGTTCATTCAACTGATTTATGAGTGCGCGAGTTCTAGGCCATGTTTGCTTGCAGTCTGCACTCTTTTTCCGTAAATTCCTCGTGTTAATTTGTGAACAATCTATGCTGCACGATATGCAACGGCAACGGCACTCGATGGCCACTAATTAGCAAGGCTATCACTAACCTAATCAAATGGCAAATAAAAAGATAAGTTGGGGCCGGGGAATATCGAAGAGACTCCCGCAGCTGTTGTCTGTCATCGGGGAGTACGGCTAATAGAACCAATATATATTAGGGCCCCAACGTCCAGGCAACAGTGCCAAGTATAATGGCCCCTTGTGAGAAATAATTAAAAATGGAGCGGCGACAAGTAGGAACCCTATTTCGGGGACGACAAATATTAATTGCATATGAGTCCCGAGGAGCAGTCGCAGACATGAAAATGAGCAGCAATTAATATGCGTACTGCATATTACTTTTCCCCGACTCCCAGGATCCGACATATATATACATAGCTCCCACCTGAACACTAAAAGCAATTTGCAGCCAAGTCGCAGTGCAGTCTAAACGAAATCTAATTTACAGTAACATCGTGCACGCTGCTGTTTGAAAACAAAAAACAGAAAAATTTCCCTTTTTGTCGCAACTGTGCTCCATTTTTCTATTTTTCCCTTATTTCATATTTTGTGTCTTTCTGCGGCAGCCAAATGCCATGGAACCATATCATGGCTGAGTGTCATAAGTTTGACAGCACACAATTTACACGTTGATGGAAAAGGATACTCGGGACACACCATACTGCATACAGATACAGATGCAGATGCTGATGCTCATGCAGATACAGATACGCGATGACGTTGCGAGGTGGGGATTACAGATACAGAATTAATCATTACATTTCCAATATATAATTAGTTATACTATTTGCTAAGGATGCGATTGGTGTTTCTTGGGAGTAGTAACTTCATTCAATTTGAATATATTTTTATAAATTGTAGACTGCGTAAGAGCAATTCTTTTTTTTCCAGTGCTCGTCTACGCAAAGTGTGAAAACTCATTTGTATCAAATTTCCCATATGTGGACCGCGGGGGAAAAAAGGCAAGTGGAGGGGATTTGGAAGGGCGCATCGCACACAAATTGATGTAATAAACTCTACGCGACTGCGGCGCTGACAGGACAAACTTGTCGAACTGGAGTCTGACGATGACGATGACGATGCCGCTGCCCTGTGGGGGTGCAAATCCAATGCGTTTCGGCCTATGGAGCCAACCCCCAAAGAGCCGCTGGAATACCTGAAATCCCCGACCCTGGCCAGTCAGTCACTCACTGGATTTGACACTTTTGACATGGTTTGTAATTGACACTTGCACTTGGAAGAGCAAAATGCGTATCTCCATTCCATCATCACGTGCATGGAAATGATTTATTTCATCACTTGTCTTGTTTGTGCCGAAAGATGTGATACATCTCGTGTGTTTTAAGGGATACGAATTTCTCTTGCCGTAAAATTAAAAGATTTGGCATCGATGCCAATTGAATTTGAAGTGGCAAACCAAGACAATTGAGTCAACTGTGCTAACTTCAAACCAATTACCTCAATCGCTTTATAAGCACAGAAATATACAGCAAGTACATTCCCTTGCAGTAATTTTTACGGTTTCCTTGTCGCGTTTAAAACCAGTTCCCCAACTCCACCCCCACTTGCCCGGGGCAATCAGTCAGGATAAAATCGAGGCGAATGCCTGTGAATTGTCAAAGTAAAACTCGCTACTTTGGCTAATTAATGGATCTGCTGCAGACGGAATATTCCCTAGGCGAAAGGCGTTGGAGCTCAGCAGGAATTCTGCGTAAATGCCAACTCAACGACGCCCCGGTAATGGACAGGTTGAAACTCAGGGGTGTGGTGCTACCAGGGATTTAATTAGGCCAGGCTAAGAAGTCCTGCCCGTGGGTCATTCATTTTCGAAAAATTTTCCTCACTTACCATGGCCGCGCCAAACAACCCACTGCAAGTGAAATGCACTTATCGCTGATGGCAATTTCTTCTGCTCGTGTGATCCCAAAGTGCACAGAAAAATATTTCGTATACTTAGGTGATTTTTACAACCATAAAGATTATATTGAATTTGTTATTAACTAAATAATATTACTTATTTCTTGTAAGAGTAATACCCGAATGAGATTTCTAAAATACATTTTAATAAGAACGACATATTTTTCTCCGTACACTGCTGTACAAGCCTGATTATTGATCGGAAAGTGTTGGAATCGGGAGCCATTATGTTTCCGCTTTGGTGATTCGATTCAATTCGAAAGCGCTCGCGCATGCGCGCACCTTTAATTTGGCCAAAAGAGGCCGAGAGGCGTCGCAGTTGCAGTTTCAGTCGGTGGTGCATTCGCATTTGGGCTTACTTGTCATTTGATTAATGAGACCACGCTCAGCCATCGATCTCCATTTAGCGGGGCAGTCAAAGAGTGAATAATGGGGGCGTTGCCAGTTATACCAGGTACACCAGTTACCCCAGGTATACCAAATACATATGTTCGTGCTTATAGCGATGTGAGAGCCCCTTTAATGGCGTTCTAATTGCACAAGTGTGAGGCTGACTGCCCATCCCGGTTTCCCCCTCTCTTTGAGTTGCCATGTTGCCGGCGACTGATGCGTGAAATTTCCAGAGCGCGACTCTTTCGGGGGCCGGCGGGCTTAAGGGGCGTGCCCACTGACCAGTGACATGTCTTAACTGGCCAATACACAAAAGTCATCACACCACGTCACACGGGACTTGAGCCATTGTCCAGTTTCAGCTCACTTATTGCTGTTGTTGGAGTTTCGGGGGGCAGGACGCAAATTGCATCAAGAGTGAAGTTTCAGTTAAACTTTAAGTTGCAGCTGCTCAGCGACATGCAACTTGGCGATGCAGTTGGTTAAATACAAGTTAGGGCTGCAATAAATGGAGTTTTACTCAGATGTTTACATCACTCTGGCAGAGGGAAGGGTTACAGAATATTGTAATACATTTTAAAAAAGGTACTTAACCACTTCTTTTAAGCCTAGTACCCTAAATAAAATTGAGACTGCCTTTCCACTCCACTCATTTTAGTGACAATTTCTACGATTCATTTAACCCCATTCCCAGGGTGCAGCCCAGTGCGAAAGTTGAGAGCCAAAAATTTGTATTTCCCGATTCTCGCTTGTATTGATCTGTAATTGGCTGGAGGGCAATATCTCGGCACTATATCATTGCTGTCTCGATTAATGACAGCTCATGAACTAAGCCACAACTAAATTGTCGCTTTGCTGTTGCTCCTCCTGTTGTGACTGTGCCATCCCAAGGTAGTAAACTAGGTCCCTGTGCTGACAGTCCCGCTTGTGTGCCCAGTTACCCACTAACACAGACCGCAGCTGACAATTAAGATGCACATACATAGATTGCAGCCGGAGCAGGAGTCTCGGCCACATCCAGAGCCACATCTCAGGCACCGACTTCTGGCTGCGATGGCACCTTTTATCCAGTCCAATCCAATCCCAATCCTAGACCATCCCATACGCAATTTGGGCGAACTGACAGTCGGGACTAAAGAGCCAAGCGGATGTGGCGAACGGGGCGAGAAAGTAACGGAAAAATTTAGCATCGACGACATGCAACCAACAACACATGAGTGAAACATAATACACTGAGAACTATAAGAAACGATATTTTAAAAATAATATTAAACTATTTTAGGAACTTGTTGATTTCCTTCAATAGATGTTTCTTAAAAGGCAACCAAGCAATATAGGTCTTTTTTATTCAATCCATCTGAACTTTATGTATAATTCAATATTGGTTGCTGTGATGATTAAGTTAGGTATTAATGTCAGGGAAAATTTTTGCTATATCTCATAACTATTTTTAATTAACTTAACGATCATCAAATATTATCCAAAAATTTGCTGTGTGGCAACTCTCGAATAGGCAGACACCAGGCAATTGGGATTCGTGTCAGAGTTGTGTGGAAGTTGGGGAAAATTGCGCAGGCGCACCTTTCGCCACGGAGGGAAAAACAGAGACAATTGTCGCCCCATCGCCATCGTAAATCGTGTAATTCTGCCGATGGAAAAGCCGGCGAGACTTTTCCTGTGAACACTTTGAACTCAAAGTTGGGCCTGGTGGGCGTTGAAAGACGAAGAAAAGCCTGGCAAGCTTTTAATTGATTTGTAGTTGTTGCTGTTACTGTTACCACCACAACTTGTAATGGCCTCGGGTTCCACTTGGATTTCGATTTGGAGCTGGGATTTCGTAGTTGGAAATGCGACTTGGAAACTGGGAGTCGCATTAGTCATAAGTGCGCGGCATGCAACGTCGAGGAATTCGCTGTGCAATTTTCCGCTTGCCACTTAAATGTTTCGGGGCCTCCGAATGTTAAGTTATTGCCAAATCATTAACTCGACCAGTCGAGCATATGGTCGATCGGTCTGCTTGTCCGTCCAACAATTTTGTTTGATAATTTATTGGCACACAGCGCACAACGACATCAATCACTTTGGTTTGGTTGGCCTGGCTTTACTTTTCGGTACGCTTTTCAATGCAGCTTTTCCGCTGAATGAAAACAAATGTTCGGAATTGCCGCCAAAGTATGTAAAGTTTTGTACTCTCTCCCCCATTCTGCCCCTCTCTGCCACTCCCAACAAATACCCTATAAAATACACACTGATTTAACATATCATCTGTCTTATTTAACTGATTACTTAGTGGTTACAATATTCGTTATCCTATCATTCGATCTAAAAGTAGAAAAGAACGAATGAAGTCGGGTGATAATTTAACTAAATAATCCATGATTTTGATCATTATAGTTATCTTTTTTTACAATAAACTCTAAAAGGGCATACATCCTTCGACTGAACTTTTTGAACGATTGTTTCAAGCGCTTGCTGTTCCTGTTACTGTCGTGGGTTTTGTGCTAATGGTTTTGCTTTTGATTTCAACATTGCTTTGTGGGCCATGTGATGCTGGCCCAGCCCAATCCTCATCCCAGTCGAATGGTCAGAAACGCAGCCCCGTCCAATCTCTCCGGCGAACCTGCTTTATTGATGATTGCCCTCGCCGCTGACAGCACAAAGGCAGTTCGAAACTTACCCTTATCCTGGAAGTCCACTCCTCCGGGGTCGTTGTGATTTGACTTACTGCTCGAGTTGAGTTGCAGTTGGTCTCGCTCCGACCGGCCGACAAACAAAAAGCGCATTTGCATACAGTCGAGGCTGGGAGCTGTGAGCTGGGATCTTAGCTCTTGGCTCTTGGCTGTGTGCTGACCAAAAATGGCAGAAGCCGCCATGCAAATGAGAGACCTTCTTCAGTGGCCAGATCCGCATCCATCTCCCGTAATAAAGTGATATGCGTGCCCCGAAACAATGGGGTATAAAATTAGCATAATAAAAGCCAAAGGCCAATGCTCGAAGAAAGTGCAGCTCTCTGCGGAGCACTCAATCTCAGGGCCAGGTCATCGCGACTCGCGAGCTGAATGTCAGCTTGGCATTTTCGCGGGGGGATTTCGCAAAATCAAAAAGAATAAGCCACCTAAAACAAAAAAAAGAAAAAAAAAACAGAAATCTGTATATCACAAAAAGCAAGCGGCATCCAAAGTGTTACACGCATTTCAGTCACGCGCAAAGAGCTACGTGCCCCGGCCATTGGAATCAGCATAGGAATCAGCATCAGCACCAATATCTCGGCCAGAATCAACAGCCGCCAGTTGCGTGCGAAGCTTGGCCAAGGACTTTGGCCCACTGGGTTCGGACATGACACAGTTATGCGATTTATGTAACCGAGAATTATGTGTCAAAGCTGCAAAACCGACAATGAGGCAGTCTCTCTTGCATTTCTGCTGCTGCTACTTTGTCGCTTGCCTGTTGACAAGAAAAATGAGCTGACTCCAAGTCGCTGGAATGCTGCAGTGAAAACGAATGCACTTGGGGCACACAATAGTTATTGAAATCTGTGAAACGTGTGAAATCTCAGAGAACATTCGGATGGAAGCTATTTAATTTCTTTATATTCACAAATCTCACATTTTTGCTTAAGCTCAAACTGATGTGATACTAATAATCCGGACCCTATATTCCACTGCTCCTTGGGCCAAAATTCTGCAATTATGCGTACCATCTAGTTCGCCATCAATGCCACTCTCCATCTGCAGTCTTGCCGTTTTCATTTAGCGCTTTTCAGCCGGCTGCCTGTCCGCAATTTCGTCCTAGTCTCTTTGAGGCAGGCAAGCGGGCGGACAATAAACTTGGGCCAAAATATGGGCGGCTCGAACGGCAATGGGCAGTCAGTTGGTAACCGGGCAGCGACAGACGTGAAATGTCGTTCCATGGCTATCGCTGTAAGACTCGGGCCAAGACAACTGATATGCAAATTGCTTGGCCGGGCTTCGAGTGACAAACCCGGCAAAGAGCAGCGGCCAGGGAGCCTGATAAATCGAAAACGAAACAAAACAGCCACTTCAAATGGGTCAGAGCTTGGTCCACGAAACTACTCGCACTGGGCGTGGACTCCAGTTTAATTACTGAGTCCGGACCACGGAGGGATCCATGATATGGGACTGCAAATGAAATTGAAAGTCGCACAACAAACGGTTTTAATGGGCGAAGTTTAAGTGGGCCTTTTAGACTCTTAAAAACTCTTAAGGAGTAAATCAAATTAAAAATCCGTTTTAATATAGAATAACGAATTGGAAGTGAAGTATTTTTAGGAATTTTATGTTTACATTGGTATTAGGAATATTACTAGCATTAAGACCAAGTTTTCTGTTTTACCACTAGACCCCGTGGCAGAGTATACCCCAAAAGAACTCGATTTTCCGCAAACCAGTTGCAATTGTTTCTCTAGGTGTCCGCAGCTCTGCGTCATTTTCCCGTCCCATTGGCCGCCGACGAGTGGTAGAATGAGGCCTCCATCTGCATCTCGGAGCTGCTGTGTGTGTCATTTTGTGGGTGGCGGTGGGTCAGTCAGTTGGCACCGGGCAGTTGGCCATTGCCAGCTGGCGCTATCACATTTGCTGGCCATTTGTTGCGCCATAATTTGAGTCGCAGAGTCGGAGGCTGCTCTAATTAATAGTGGGTCGTTTGCTGTGGGCTCGATTTTTATCACCGCCCTTTAACAATTTATGCCTGACCGGCTGGCCATTATGGATGGGGAACCCCTTAACCGGACAGTGGGCCGCATTGATAACGAATTCCAAACATGAGGCGGACCCCTATCATGTGCATTTTAGATGAGGAGCCTGAAACAGCGGACGCTTGATGTGCTGGATAAACGCACAACGGCCATTCGCCCAAAATTTTCGTAAATTGAAAATGAAAGATAAAACGCTGTTCATGGCGCCCGGGGGCAAAAACATTTTGGATTTTCGCCTTCGCAGCGGAAATATTGAATTGGTTTGTGGAATGTTTTCATTATGCGCTCGAAAAGCAAAAGAACATCCTTTTTTTTTTTTTTGCTGCACGGGTCAGGACCCAAAATCCGAAATAAGAGCCATTTTAAAAGGATTATTGGCCATCCATTGAAGCCGTATCACCCACCGGCTGAGGTGATTGCCAGATCAATGGGCCAACACCAGTCCGCGGGAGTCTGGGCCACACCCGTTGTCCGGTTATTCGTAATTGGAAATGCAATTTGCCAATCGCATTAAATAGCAGCAATTGTCGTCGCGCACAGTGGCAATTTGACAAATTTTTTATTGTTTTCAGCGTTGGCCATAAAACGATATTAATACCTCAATGCATTGTCCGTGGCGATCGGCGATGTGAGTGTAATGCCACGGAGACTTATTGCTGACACGACTGACCATATCATGATGGGGCCATAATGGCCATATGATAATTAAATGACTTTATGATCGCTGTTTATTCAATTAAAAGTGCGCGACCAGTTATCATTAAACTCATTCCCACCAGTTAGTAGGTATTGTTTTAATAGCCGATTATCTTTAAAGGTATTTTCGATAATTCTAGCTTATGCATTGCATTTAAGAAACTATTTATTTGCAAGTAATAAATTATTATAGCGACACAAATAATATTACTGGCTCGACATAATAATTTTACGTATAGCCACTTGGGGAGTTAATTATGCCAACCTGCTTCCTTAACCTGATTTCATTTCGATGGCTTCCCTTCTGCCTTGTTAATATTGCCGCAGTCTTAAACCAATTATGCGTTATCAAGTGCCGCCGTGAATCTCTTGCCCCACTGAGCACCGCCCAAAGTGCCCCACCACCCAGAAAATGCAGTTGGCGAACAATAAATGCCCGTTTGCAGTGGGTTGTCAATTGCAGAGCCAGGGAAATAAGATAAATCAATATCTGTGCGGCTGCACGCCTGTGACAAGCGTCCAATGTGCATTCGCCAGATATGAATATAAATAAATATTTGCGAATATACAAAAATTGTGTGCCACAAAGGGGTTTCGCCGAGGCACTGTGCCCATGAGTCAGTTCTGGGAACCACCCGCTGCGAAAGACAAGCTATCCGAAGTTGGCGGCCTTTGTTTCTTGGCGTCTTTTGAATGCATTATATAACACCTACTCGGTGACAGGCGTAAGGAGTCACGCCTTCTTCGGTGGGATTGCAGTGGTCCAGAGCGATCACCAGCGAACCTCAAAGAGGGTGTTAAACAGCTGTCCAGTGGGTGACTGGTGTTCTATAAATTTCCCTGATTGATTTTTATTGAAATGGGGCGCAGCTTGAGACCTGCTGACAATTGCATAAATATTTTTCCCCTCATGCGGGCTCCAATTTCAGCACTGTCCGGCGATTTATGAAGTGACAAAGGTATGAGACGTGGCAATACCAGTTTGCTCAGATCCCTCGGCTGCTGAAAAATTAATAATTTCATGGGCAATTTTTAATCTAGTACGTGATTTAATTCGCTGCCCGTCCAGCCAGTCAGCTAGCCACCAAGTCAGGCAGTCAACGGGTTTAAATACAATTTAGATGCTGCATAGTCTAGCCCCAAGTTAATTTGCAAATGGCTTTCCAGGCTACTGCTGGCCACGTCCTGTCCCGACGTTGATTGGCCACGTTTACGAAATTAGTCCGCACCGGGGACGTTGGCCATCATAACTTAGTCCCCGCCGATCTGCACCGGCAACTACTACAGTTGATGAAGTGGTCCTCTGTCCTCTGTCCACCGGTTTAAGCCCAAGCAATTAGCCCCTCCTGAGGGGCTTTCCGGTGTAGGTGGAGCTGCCACCCTCTTTTGGTTTCCATCTCCCTGGGTCCAGCTACCTATATTACAATCGCAGGTGCACAACTAAGTTGTGGCAACATCATTCACAACAAAAACGGTGTTACATATGGCATTGACAATGTTTAGCTGATGCATTTAATTAAATATTGAACTATGTAGCTTGTGGAAAAGTTATCGATAAAGTCATCAATGCTAGGCAGCAGATTACCTCTTCGAACCACTTGGCATTCCAGCGAAATATTCCGAACACTGTCCGCTCAAGGAGTAACCACTTCACAGGAGCAGGAACCGCACGTATGCAAAAGGGATTTTTATTTGCCATTTCCTGCGTGCCCCGCCACCTCAACTCGCATACAATAGGCTTTCGCCCACTTGTTTTGCCGGTTGCTGGAAAGTTGGAAGGCCGAGTAAGCGCCAACTAACATGAGGGTCGCAATGTAATCCTGTTATTTGGCCGAGTGCAGCAATCAGCCACGTGAACAATTCAAACCAGCCAACAGCAGCTGGCTGAGGGACAGTGGAAAAAATGCCGGGCCAAAAACTCTTCGCAAATAATTTTTTTAGGGTTTCAAACATCTTAATTCGACACTGTTTAGAAGTAGAATAAAAGGATTTTTTCCGGTAAAATCTTTTTATAAAATAAAAAGTGGCTTCATGATATTTCCAAGGTTTTCCAATCAGTTCTCCCCTGAATATAGAAAACAGAATGGAAACCAATTTTCCTGTGTAGTTGCGTCAGTTCCGGAATTTGGATTGCGGCTGTGCATTTTTGGGTGGCTCCGGCACTCCACTGGGGCACCGGACTCGAGCGTCATAAGCGCATCACAACGGTAAATGGCACATATAGCATGTTGAAGGGATCGGGATCGGGTTGGGACAGGGACCGCGTCCAATATGCAGTAAAATCTGAGCTGGCTCACTTCATTTCGGCCGCGATGGCTCAGGCCTGGGCCAATTAGAGCGAGAGAAAAGTGCCAACTCGACGTGAACGTGCCGTTAATGCTAAGCCTCCTCCCGGCAGATTCAGATGCAGATACTCGTGGTGGTACTGGTACGCCCCCGTAAGTCCCTGGTCAACCAATCCGGTAGGCGAGGACTCTAACGCTCCAGTTTGCATTGAGCCGGCGGCTGAATGTTTCGCGCTAATCGAGTTGTTACATTTACGAGGTAACCCAGGCAACTCTGGCAGCCGACTAGACCAACGCTGCCTGCCAAATGTCAAAAGTTCAAACGCCTTGAACTTGAAGCGAAAACGTGGCCAAGATGTGGACGTGGGCCATGAATGTGGGATGCAAGTGGCTGCAGTGGGGGAGCAGCCAACACCAACATAAACTGCAGTTTATGGCCTTTACCATCATATACCCTTAGCCAAACTATTTTCTGTCTACATAGAGGGCTACCTTTATGAGGCGAAAATTGGCCTGCGACTATGGAATAAAATGTCTTGGTAAAATATATTACTGGAGGAATGTAACTTAAAACGAAGCTTTAAATGCAGTATAAATCCAACTCGAAATAAGTTTCTAAAGTGACGCTCTCGATTATTGAGTTATTCTATCGAAGTGTCAAAGTAAGAGTGTCTCTACTTCGACGTGGTCACCTCCAACATCCAACTAAGTCCAGATCTCTGGTCTCTGGACTTCTCCGACTGCGATCGCGATCGCAACGTGCGCATGCGCGACGCTTCTGCCTGCGGGAAAACAGCCAACGATGGCTGAAATGCCGTGGCTACGGCACAGCTTGAAGTCGGCCCGGCAAAGTAAGAAATCATAGAGAGCGTCCATTTGAGGCCTTTATAAATGCTGAAAGGTGTTAACTGAGCGCCCGCTTCGCGCAGTGTAGCAGCCGCTGCGGCCCATCAACGCCGCTGATTATGATGCATGGCCACAGGACACAGTGGGCTAAGAGTGGGGCCAAGAGGAGGCACCGAGACCTGCGTGCGGATCAAAGCACATGTGGCGATGTGAAAGAGATGCCGACACCGCGATGAACTGACTTGGACTGTCTTGGCCACGGGACTCCTTGGCGGACTGCTGCAGACATAATGAAAGAGCCATTATCCACCGACCGACCGACCGACCGACCGACCGACCGACCGACCGACTATTCACTTTGTCTAATTACATAATGCAATGCAAATTGCGGCAACCACGCCCCAGTTGCATATCCATTTGCCGCAATATTGCCGTTTAACCCCAGCCAAGACCCCGGGGACCACCCAAAAAATAGAAGAAATAAAATTGCACTCGTTCGCCAAGCCAATGAAAACAAATGGCAAATAGAAATAGCAAACAATGACAGACCGTCTAGTCTAGGTATATGGAATTGTGCAAAAATTTGCACACTCAAATGGAAATGCAGGGAAACACGAGAAACGACTCTGAACCCAGAGCTGTGCCCGAAACCTTGACGTTCTAAAATGCCAATTATAACTAGCGCAAATACAAATAAAAATACCAGGTCGGCACAAAAGCCAACTCCATCCAGCTTCGAGCACTCTTTTGGCCCGAAACAAAAGTCCACTTGGCTGTGGCTGCTTTTGTTTTTCATCAACGGTTTTTCCATTATGCTGCAGGCCATAAAAATGCTTGTTTGGGGGTTGCAGCTTGCCATCGATATTTTCCGACCAAGGTATTAGCTTTTCTCAGTTGATTTGTCAGAGCGGAATCGTGACGGGGATATTCTTGTTTAAAGCCTATAAACTTGATTTGTGTAATGACATTTGTGTAATGATTGTCCTATGAGTTCAGTTCAGTTACATGTTAAATTTGTGTTGAAATATTATCATGCTTATAATTACTAATTTGATTGATTATTCTATGCTTGGCACTTTAGATATGCGTATTCAGTTTATTGACCGCATTTGTATTCCCTTAACTATTTTCGTCTCCATAAATGTTAAGGGCAACCCCTATTCGACTTGAATCTGCAAGGTTTTCGTGTGTGACCCACCTTAGTTGCAGATCCATACAGAATTTGGCCACATGAGTTACAGTTGCAGCTCAAAAATCGACTCGTTAAATATTCGTCAGTTTGGCCAATTGAAATTTTCGCATTAATCGTCCAATTGCCCGAACTCGGTGGCCTGGTAATTGGCAATTTTTAGCCGAGGGGAAAATCAGAGTTTTTGTTTGCCTAATTGAAGTTGCAATTATTGATTGGATGCAAATTGATTGGCAATGGCCCAAACGCTTTTCAGCTTTTGCTCAGCACCTGCAGAGCCACCTGCAAAGGCAAGTTAATGAGGCCCACAAAGTGAGGCAGGCACTCGAGAAGCAGGAATCCGCAAAATGTTGTAACTTCAAACTCCTTCGAAAGGGTCCTCTGGCATTGTGTTTCTTGACAAATTTTCCGCAAGCGGATGGGAAAGTGAAAAGCGTTCTTTGCATGCCGGCGGAAGTCAGCAGAGAAAGCCCGACAGATGCGTATGTAAATGATAGCCAATCCACAGAAAGCAGGCAGGATAGCACGCCACTTTGGCAAGATATATATCTTCTACATATATATGTTTATATGGGTTTTCCTGGTCGTGCGTGTCTGGTTTGTTGAAGTTTCGTTTGTCTGGCGGAAACTTCTCCCTGCAGTTTGCGTAGCAGTCGAAATTCTTATGTTAATTGTTGGCATAGGTGGAAGTAATAAAACATTTTCGTAACATTATCAAGTGGCACAAGTTTTGAGGTAAGAACCAGGTTATCTGAAAGGCTAATGAGCTACTCCAGGATGAGCGTGCTCCCGTTCAAGTATGAGTTTAGATTACGTTTTAATGACGAGCGTGCTTATACGGTTCACCTGAGCTCGGGCATTGTCTAGGCAAATCCCATTTTATTTAATAGTTTTTGTATCTTGAACGGTAACAAATCAAATCAAAATTCAATTCCCCAGCAGCTGCAACATTGCCATTATTGTTATTGTCAATGGTTATTAAAATGTTTTACAAATGTTGCTGTCCGCACAGCGATCAACTGACAAAAACCAGAACCGGACTGTGGGGCAATAACATATAAATGCCTATCTCAAATGCCATGTACCATGTAGCCATGATTTGAAGGAAATTGCGCATTCGCCGCGTTGACCCACATGGGCCCGAAACGCACAAAAATGCTGCACACACTTACCGCTGAAAAATTATTGAAAATGCAATTGGCAAATACAATTATGAACTAGCTCGGTTGTTTATTTTCGACCAAGCGCACAGTTTAATTGAATACCTATCGATTTATCAGCTGCATTTTTAAGTTGCGTGCTTTCCGCCTGAAATCCGAATTTATTTGCTACCGAAAATTGCCTGGCATTTGATTGATCCGCCAGGTGATCCACCGACAACTGCCAATGCCTCTCTCCCCATTCCCTTCCCGCATTTTCCGCGTTTTCCCGTCGTGCCCAGCCATCGTCATCATCATCATCAGACGAGTGCGGTAATCGCCTGCTCAGATCTACAGAGCTCCCGCTCCATTCGGAGCCCCTGGCAGATACAGATTTATTTGCTGCGGTCTAGCTGGAAAGTGAAAGGATTTACATGGCTAAGTCGGCCCAGCATTTTATTGGCCGTTCGGCTTTCGTTACCCTTTTCCATTTGATTGAGTCGAGTCGAGTCGAGTCGATTTGAGACCCGCTTGCATGTCAAATTAATTGATCGCCCAAGCTCCATTGACGTGTTAAGAAACGCTCAAAACGTCGGCAGGTGTCGACTAATGGGCATCTGATCAGGTGCCTCCCGTTTTGGCCCACAGTGTTGGGGGTTTTTTGTATGTACTCGTGGTGCTGATTGAAAATGAAAATCGTCTGTTTTGGCCGTTTGGCATTTTCCGAAAATACTCGCCAAGTGAAAGTCAGCTAAGCCGCCTGCCATTTGGTCTCGAATAGACTGCAAATTTATGGCCCCCATTATCTAGGGTAAACGAACAGTTAATCGCTCCAATAACATATGCCAATCAGGTGGAACTGCTTCTTGGCCAAGCCCGCGCAATGAATAACCCATTTGCTAAGCCATTCATCGAGTTGATGAATGAGGACTTGGGATAAACATTTGCGATAGCCCATGCGATGGGTAATTCGATTTCCATTGAAGTGCATTTCAAAGCAAAGATAATTGAATCCGTGTTTTAATCGAAATGGGCTACTAGACGCGATAAAACTTAAAGATGCCGTTACACTATTGTTTCTATCAAAGAGACCGCCAACTATATTCAGATATTTTAATCGCCTATTAAGACTTTCAACATTATCGACTTCAGAAGTTGCCTAACCATAAGCCCGATTTTCGTTTTCAAACGTGAGCTGAGCTCAGTTCTGTCACCTCTTTAGCCAAGTGTCAAAACTGTGACGTGCTGACAAATTTCTAAGGCGTATCATTGGCGTATTAATATGTATCGTTTGCATAATTTCCACATTTATTCACTAATCACTCGCGTCAGCCTGCGATTTGCCCTACCCAAAAAGGCAGTCATGGGTGCATATTAATTTCCATCATAAATTACCAAAAATACCAAAACGAAGACTTGTCATAGACCCAAAAAATATAAACGAATGTTCAAAGAGTTGAAATCCAACTGGCATTCGTAATGCCAGCAGTTGGAAATTCTAAGGCTCTGTGTGCCAGAATGTCTATAAAATATTAAAATTATATTTCATTTGCAATTGTCGCCAACAGTTGGTGCGGAGCAAAAAGTAGAAGTCTGTCGACCGGCGTTTCACATGAGCCATATTGCAATCGCTTTTTTACTTTGGAGCCTTTGTTTGAAACATAATAAATGTCGGCCGAGAAGCTGAAATTGTGGCCCCCAAAGAGCCACGCCCCGCCGAACGCGTTGAAATTTATGCCACATACGAGCATATTCATTCATATATGAATTGTGCCTTGTCAGCGGCTAAGCGAGCTGCAAATGTTTATGTGTGAATTTATATGCGAAACACTACCAGATTGCCACCAGAAATGATTTAACCGAAAAATGTTTAGCGCTTTGCAAATGACATTTAATGGGCACTTGGTCTAAGTCGAGTTAGATTGAAAATGTAATCAGAGTGGGTAGCACTCATTTCATTGGATCGTTTTCATGGCCTTGATTTATGACGGCCATTCCAGCTAGTTAGAGTTTTTCATAAATGTGCCATATTTTTTCCAACTTTCCAAGCAGCACGAGAAAACTATTTTTATATTTTTTATCACTCGTGAAATTTATGCGATTTATTTGTAGTAATAGGGTATATGCTACAAAGCACAAGCTATTAAATGAACTATTTAACCGTTTGGCATTAAGAAGGAGGTGGTCTCGAAACCATAAATAATATTCACAGAACTCATTATCAAACTTGTTTTTTCTAGTCAACTTAATCAGTGCTCTTTTGAAGCTATTTGGTTAAATAAAACGTTTATGAAATCCATTCACCAATAATGGTGGAGAAAATCGTGATCAACGTTATTGATTCATATATTTCAATTTTTCAATGTATACTTAATTCCAGTACTTTAAAAACTGTACACCATTGGATTCTTAACACCCAGATTGATATCGAATTCAGAAAACCGAGTGTGTTCGATTCCAGTGTTTGGTATACACATCACACAATCGCGTGGTAATTACCTGGGAATCAACCTGAAATATTTCCAATTGAATATGAAGTGTCCCAGCTATCAGAATATACAAGAAGAAATATGGGAATAGCCCTATTCAAAACTGCACTGTCCACAATTATGTTTTGACACCTCGATAATAACGCAGAGAACCTTTTGTTCCCAAAAAATATGTATATATATACACAATATTTGAGACACCAGCGCCGCATTACAATGAGAATGTTCAATAAATATTCGGAGAAATAATCGCAGCAGTTGATGATCGATGGGAAATAGACATGCTTAAAGCGTAGATCCCTTGGAGTGGGTTGCATTTGGAGATACTTTTGAGCGGATGAATTATCATAAAATAACTATAAAACGCTGCAAAAGGGATGTGTCCGCGGCAGCAAGTTGTTCGCTGTCTGCAGTTGTCCTTATGACAACTCTGTCCGCTTGCCACAAAAAGTGGTGCTGAACGAGCTGGCATAAATCAATGTTCCTCGCCGATCGGTTGACATACTCGATGCACGATGCTCGATGCCTGGATGCCTGATGCTCGATTGATCGCTGGCTGGAACGATCGTCGAGTACTATAAATTATGGGATATTTGACAGTAGCGATCGTGTAATGAGAGATCACCAACTGCTTAATTGATAAGTTTCGTCTGTGACCTGGTCTCGGTGGCTCTGTTCCGCAGCCTTATCGCTATCACTGCTGCTGCGTAATGTATTGTTAGCCGTGACCAAATCGTGTAATAAGCCGGCCCATAAAATTGCCAACTCCGCCAAGATAATGCCTTCGACTAAACAACTGTCCGCTGGTTTATCGTCGCTGTTAATCTGGCGACATTATGTCAAACAAGGACAGGTCGCTCTGGTGAATGGTGAGTGTCTTGGAGCTTTTGGATCTGCTGGCCCCAGGTCCTCTGGACGACTGGTCTTCAGAGCAGGCGACTGACTCCTTGGGCCGCCTCTCTCGCCAAAATGATCGATTGCGCGCAAACGCATTGACATATCGACATGAATCTTGCATTATTAAGCAACGCCAGGAATCTTAAATGAAGACCGAGACGGTCGGCTGCCGTTTAGCTGCGATTGTTATCGTAATGATGCGTCCGATGGAGAGAAAACCCAAGGCAAACGCATTCCACACTCACTGTCGCATTCACACGCCATCCTGGAAAGGAAAATCTGGCCAGCAGATAGGCGGTGGCATTGGGTGGGGAAAAGGGGAAAGGGGCCGACGAGCAATGCGAGAAAATTAATAATTTCGCATCGACACCCAATTGGCAAGGCGACCGCTCCGTGCGTCGATGTGACAACCAGCTGATAATAAATTATATTTTATTTCTTTTCGATGCTAATGACAACATCCCGACAGCATCTTTATAGCCCTGTTCAGGTGTTCTCGCTCGCCATTCCTGCTCAAATAACTCAAAGATCTTTGGCACCAATAAAGGGAAGGCGGATAGCCTCTGGCTGCCCGTCAAAATTAATGGAATCTTTCAGGCTTTAGAAAAACTGGTGTTCTTAATTGGCAATGAGTAAAGATGCTTATAAAAAATAAGAAGAAAACAGCCAATGTGTCCAAAGTAACATAATATAATATGATACATGAAATAGTTAGTTAATGGGTTAGATCTTTTGATAAGTGAGATATGAAAAAGAGTCAAAAAAGTTATTTGCACTATAGATAAATCAAAATACCACCTACAATCGAGTTATAACACTTTAATACCCCAACACCTCAATTTCATCTATAAAGAACTTGTTGCTCTTTGCCTTATTCACCTTAAATACTCTCTTATAAGGCATTAAATAACTAATATAAAATATGGCCAGCTGTTGACAGTTTTCCGACCTGTTTAGCCTCGTTTGATGGATTGCCAAGCACAATATTTAAATTGAAATGCAAATCCTAGCTTTAGTTGACAGCTTTGCTACTTCATTCCCGCAGTTTGCTGGCGCAGCACAAAGTGCAAAATAATAAGCTAGCCACAATATTTGTTTCCGTAATTAAAATATATAAATACAAATATGGGCATTTGCATACTGGTGTCCGCATTTTGTAATTATTGCGTGCGTGATTTTTGGTCGAAAACAATTTCATGAGTTGAGTTTCCAAGGTAAAATCGGTGGTGTCCTCCATTCATGACATACTGCCTGGACTGGCACGATTATTTCAGTAATACAATAAGTTCAATCAATCAAACTGTTAATTAAGTAACCCACAGTCGATTCATTTTTAATTTTTAATTAGTTTGTCTGCCAATTCAAAATTATTGAGTTATTATACAAAATAAATAAGTGCAGGCATTTAGATAAATTTAATGCTCTTTACTCACCGGAATCGATTGGGGAAAACAAATATTAAATAGAAATTTGATTGGCAAACGAGGTGCAGGAACATGTAATGAAATGTAAATAGACCAACGAACTAAATTGCTGATCAATTTTTAAGTGGAATTTCTTGTGCAATAATTGCAAAAATTACTTTATACTTTTTTTCGGTATTGAACTATCTGAAAAACCCCATTTTCCCGCCCATGGGGAATTGGTAATATTTAAGCGAACCCAATAAAGTCAATTCTAGGTACAGACAAAAGAAATCAATTATGCAACTGGCAATTCAGTTCAGACAAACATCAGGCTCAGTTCAATTTTGGTCGGCTGTGTTTGCTGTCAAAGTTGGCCAACTGTGTCAACCGTCAATTACATGGGGTTAGGCAATACATTCTCCTCCTCGCTCCGGTGTCAGTAACCAAATAAAAGCTACTACAGAATGATTCCAGAGTTATATGCAGTTCGTAGTAAAAAATTAAGTAGCTCGGGGAGATTTATGGGATTCGCCAGAAAGACAAAAGAAATCTTAAGCGAGGCAAAGCAGTTTTTTGGCCAACTGTTATGGTTTTTTTCCCCCTTTTTTTGGGCCCTCTCCCTGTTTTGCCTCGCCATTTTGGCTGACTCGGGAGCACTTTGCGATTTGTCAGAGTGCAACGTGGCCAAGAGAGAAATGTCAGTGCAAGTTGCCTGCAAAAGTTGCTTGCTTAGAATTTATCTACTGTCAGCTGTGCGACCGCCCCTGTCCAGGACATTAAAAAAGTTATGACAGTGTCCTTGTTGACTGCGTTACAATTTTTCGTTATTTTTTTTCCAGCTCCTTGGCTTTTGTTTGGCGGCAAACTTGGCCAGTTGTTCTGCAGCTTGTTGTTTATTTGTTTACGGCCAGTCAGGAGCAACTTTTGATGTCCTGCTGGACTTAAGCGCGGGCGTCTGGCTCTTAATGTCAGAAGTTTTATGCATCCTCGACCGGCATTCACTTGAGATTTATGGGTAGCCATAGTCCCCGTTCCATTTGCCAGCAATAAACCGTTTTATATGAGAGGGCCCCTTTAAAGTTGCAACGCCCTCGAAGCTCATTAGATGGCCAGGATTGGGCCGGATTGGAGCGAGATCTCTGGCAGAACCAGTTGCAGAACGATGTGACATGATTGTGGACAGATTGCAATATAAGCCCGACTGCAGCAGCCGATGGCACATAAAACACAGGTCCACACAAGTTGTCAACCAGTTGGCAGCTGCACGGAAACATTTGCTTCCTTAAACAGTCAGCAGTAGAGACCAGGACCACGGCCAAGACCAAGTCCAAGTCCAATGCCAACGGCTTAAATTATGGTCAATGGAATTTTTATAGATTTTCCAAAGACCCAAAGAGCTGCGGAGCTTTGCAGCTGAATCCGCTGGACCGCACAAAAAGTGTGCAACAAAATTAAATGCATTTCATAATTTCTGCGGCAATGTCTGGGTCTGGGTCCACAGCCAATTCCAGATCTGCTCCTCCTTTGGCTTTTGGCCAAGACCGCGCATTTGGCCGCGGCAAGTGCAACATTGTCTGTCTGTTAACTTATTGACACCCATATTTGGGATTGAATCATTAAAGCCAGTTTAGCTGCGGCTATACGAGTATGTAGCTGCCCCATTACCGCCGCTCTATCCACCAGTAGCCCCTCGCTTAGCCTTTGTTTATTTGGCTATTGTCTTGGCCGTTTTGGACAAATTTTATTGGTTTACGCACGCGCAGTGACGTTGACAATGTGACCTTGTCAGCATTAGTGACAAGCGGCCGTAGCTGTTATCATATATTCCACAGCGGAATTGGATTGCTCTGATCTCTCTGGCATACGTACGGGAAAGCGATCCACATGGGTTGTCTACTCTATATAAGCCGAATTCGAAAGCGACCTATATTAGTGTTATATTACTTTTGTTTGGCAAATTTACCTTTAAAGAGACCAATATCACAATAACATAACACTAAAATACTTAATGGTGTAAATGTAAGAGAATGTATTCGAAGTTGAATATCTTCAATCTTTCCCTTTATTGCCAGTAAAATTGTCTTCTAATAAGCCTTTATGGGAAAAACTCATGCATACGGTCTCAATCACACGTTCGTTTGCATATTAATTGCATATCGCGTATTGCAGTGCCGCCCACAATGGAAGCCACACACCTATCATAACAATCTAATGAGGCACTTAATTCGCCGCTGCCATACTCGAAATCGAAATCTCGCACGGCCTGACAATCACACCCATCTAATAACTTCATTACCCAATCAATCAAAGTGGAAACACGACTGGTGGCGGCATTAATACGTCACCTGGTCAAAACAGCTGCGCGACGGCATTAAATGAGGAAAATCGCAAACAGAAATAAAAACACAGAATAAATATATAGACAGAAGCGTCGACTTTAATATACACTACTTTATATTAGGATTATTTAGGGCACTTTCGTTGATCAATGCATATATTAAAAATTATGAATTGTTAAAAGTTGTTAAAGAACACTTAAAAATTTATATTTTTTTTAGATGTAACATATTTATTTACGAATAACATATACTCTTTTATACTACAAAAAAGTGGTGGAGGTTAGGTAGGGCGCAAAGCTGTCAGAATGGTAATGCAAAAAGCTCGGGGAAAGCTCGAAGAAGTAGCTCGGAATTTTCCGATTCGAACATGTGTGGAAAAGCTTGCTTGTGTGCGAGAGAGCCGTGTGGGTTAATTTTCCGGCCAAGCTCATTTCCGCTCACTCTCCGACGTGCTCACGTCTCTCAGCGGGCGGATGGGTGGCCCAGTGGGCGTTGGTGCAAGTGGGTGGTGCGGCTGCCGAAAAGACACCGGAAGTAGGAAATTGGGTTACAAAATGCATTTCGTGTGTGCGCCGTAACATTTCCGCCTACGGTGGCCGGCTAACAGAGCCGCAACAGTGCCGGAGAAATGAAAAACGGAAAACGGAGACCCGAGAGCAGGAGCCGAAAGCCAGACACGGACACGGACCCTGGTTTCCCGGAAAAACCAAGATTGCACTGCACACACGCATTTCCCACATGACGTATGCCGAATATCAGCACACACGAACTTGGAACTGGTTGCTCTACGGGTTCTTGTCTCCGCTAGGGCGCCACTGCATTTTCAAATTGCAGCAGCTTGCATGCAAACCCTTAACCCCCCTGCAGCCTTAACCCTCGGCTACCAGGTCGACTGGCTCGACATATGAATGCCTCCAATTGAGTGCAGCGCTAACAAGCTAAAAGCCTTTGACGAGCGAGTTCCCCAGTTCGAAGCAAATTGAATGCCACGCTAAATTGTGCGACAAATTGCTGGTGAAGGGTGAAGGACGCGGCAGGTTCACCTTTTAACTTTGTGCATATTCTGGGAAAGTTTTCGGCATGAGCAGCAAGTGAAAGGGATAAGTTTGGATATTTAACTAAGCGGTAACAACAAAGCCACTTTGCTTAAGGCTGAATTATATCATAATGTGCAGATTATTTTAAAAAAACCAAATAGCGGCGACCATACAGACTTTAAAACTAACCAGCTGTTTATCAATTGCTAGTAACATTCGCTATATCTTATGATTAGTTTTACTTAAACTAATTCAAATAACTTCCTCTATAGCAATGAAATGTAAGCCAATTAAGTGGCAGTTTTTTCCCGCATAACCTGCTGTATGTATTAGCCACCAAAGGGTTGATTTTTCGCCCCCGCTTGAAAGCGAAAGACTTTCACTGCCACCAGCTGTGCTTAGGTGAAAACTCGCTCAGTGCCACCCAACCCACCTCATCAGCCTCCGGGCTCAAGGGTAAAGCCTTTAAGTAGTTTTGTGTAATTTAAATATAAATACTCATTTAATTAGCCTCGCTGCTGCGAGACTTGCTGGCAGACCTTTGATCTCCGGCAAATGTGTAAATATTTGACATTAATTACAAGTTGAATGCAGCACTCGTCGACAGTCTTCGGTTAACCCGTTGAGGCACAGACGCAGGCAATAACTGGAAAATTTATTTAATATTCACTTGTGAAGTTTCCCCCCTTTTCGTTGGCAAACGGTAGCAAATTACTTAAGCGCTTATTTGTCAACTGCGACGCGGGTGGTGTGCTGAGCCAATGGCAGTGCCATATATATTTTATACATTATGCATATAGGCGGTGGGAACTCATTAATAGCGACTCTGTTCCTGGATCAGTCCTTAACCCATCACAGCCTTTCGTGGCATCAATTATTCAGGCGGCACGCGATGGCAGACGAGAAATGGCCGACGGCAAAATGGCGTCACAGCCGCTAAAGTACCGTTACCCGCCTGGGAAATTACCTTGCGTTTGCGGGTGTGTGCTTGTGTGTGTGTGTGGATCAAGTGCGTGGCTCGCAAATAGCTTGAAAGCCCAAAAACTTTGAATCACTGCCCGCAGATGGCACAGCAGCAAATTTATATCCAATGTTAAAAAAAAAGTATTGAGATAGTATAAATTAAAACAAAATGTATGTATGCCTGCCTTCCGCTTCATTTATGTATGGCTTAACTAGCTGAAACTTGCAAAAATCTAAGCTAGACACAAGTAGATAAGATATCCTTCCCAGTGTACCAAACATCAACTAACTAACAACATCTCGGATGCACTTTCGCAATGATTTTCCAAGTAATGGAATTTCAATATGCACAGCTTCTGGCAACTTTGCAGTAGGCAAACAGAATAGAGTGAACCTGGTAACTTTCACTTGACAGTCGTCATCTATACACATTTTGCATGTTATCTGGCTGGCTTGTGTCCTTGATGTTTAAAGTAATCTCTCAATTGTACAATGACCGAAGCACAGACAAACGAGGAACTTTAATTATAAATAATTAGATGCGGTCGACGCGGAGGCAGAAGTGCACTCAGTCATGCAGAGTTAAGGAGTAGTCCAGCCCAATTTCCCAGAGCATGTGTTATTAATGATGACTAATGTGGCAGTAAATATTTGTTTATCCAATTAATATTGCCAGGCCTACAGAGCCGAGTGTGAAATGCACTCAAACCTATACTGATTAAACATTAGACTGATAAGAACTACCTTGCTTTCCATATAAAAGAACGCTGCCCAAGATAGAGCGTTAGAAGTAGGAGAGACTGGACGACGTAAACAATGTTACCCAATTGGCTTACCGAAGAATATTTACAGCCGAAATTGAGGGCTTACTACAAGGATGATCAGCTGAAGGTCGTGAAAGTCTGGGCAAAGCCAGCAACCGAAAAAGGTCAAAACTACATGAGCCTTATGACCCGTATCCACGTGGAGATTCAGCAGGGCGATGGATTATTGCAAAATAGAACCTACATTATCAAGGAATCCCTATCAGAAGATTGTCCCCAGGCGAAGGTATTTTTGGAGTATGATGTGTATAACCGGGAAATGGATATGTACGAGTTTATCCTGCCGAAAATGAATGAACTTCTTCAAGAAGTTGGCCTTACTGGAAAGTTCACTGCAGATACGATTTTCGTAGACCGGGAATACAGAACCATAATATTGGAAGATCTGGCGCAGTATAACTACGTGAATGCGGATCGGGTGAAGCAGCTGGATCTGGCTCATACGAAATTGACTTTGGAAGTGTTGGCAAAGTTCCATGCAGCATCCATTGTCGTGAAACAGCGCCATCCCGAACTCCTGACCAAGAGCCTTTTTATTCACTGTTTTTCGCGAGACAATAAAGGTTACACGGAGGTGTACGAAGGTGTTTTATCGGCTTTTATAAGGTTCATAAATGAACAACCAGTTTTAAAGAAAAAGTACGGTAATAAATTACAAAAAATACATGAAAATATCATGGATTATGGAGCCAGGACCTTTGAGGTCGGAGAACAAGAACTGCTGACCTTAAGTCATGGTGATTGCTGGACCACCAACTTTTTGTATCAGTATGATGATGCGAGCAATCCCCAATCAGCCGTAGCCATAGACTTTCAATTCAGCAACTTCACCTCCCCTGTCAACGACTTGCATCAATTCTTCACCGTTTCACTGCGAGATGAAGTTCAGGACATGGAATCCGTTCTTGTTGAGAAATACTACAGCGACCTCAAAACGAACGTGGATACTCTGTCCTATAAGGGAATATTTCCTAGTCTCCAGGGGTTCCAGAAACAGTTCGAAAGTCGTCGATTCATGTGTAAGTACCTAGAGCTAATCCATAAAGCTTATACTAAACCCTTTTCCTTTTTCAAATAGGTCTGTTAGCCCATCTCTTCAAGCCCGTTATAATATACGACGGCACTGAAGTGAGCTCAGACTTCTCAAGTGTCTATAAAGATACCGAAGAGGGCATTCGATTCCAGAAAGCTATCTATGCCAACGAAAGGGTGTTGAAAAGTGCAACAAAATTATTAGCTATGCTTGATGCCAAGGGTGTTTTGAATCTTCAGTAGACTAAGCTATTCGAGTACTTATCATAGATTCATTCAGCTATATCAGTAATACATTTTAATAATATACATATAGATTTTACTAGTAATATTCGTATATATTTCGAATGAAAAGCCATATTTTCCAAGCTCTGCAATCTCGAATCGCATCTGCTACATGGGCAAACACTCATCTGGAGTTATGCTGGTCAGTATTTTCCAGGTGCAGAGATGCCAATATCGTGTTATCCATTCTAATTAGCCCTGCCCATGCTCGTGGGCCATCATTCGTCCGCTCTTAGCCCCCGATGGTCGGTACATTCGAGTCGGGCCAAGACGGCATAGCCTTTCGAAATTTACATTGGCCATTCGGCGCCTAGCATGCACTAAATTTAACGTCAGTGCCCCTTGGCCAAAGTCGAAGCCACATCCGAGCCCCATAAACTTGGTCGGCGCTCTTCTGAGATGGGAACTGCATATATATTGTACATACATACATATACGTACATGGGATAGCCCTCGCTTTCTGGCCAATTAATTTACGCGCACTTGGCGAGCACTTTGGCTTAGAGAGATGCGGCACGATGCTTATCGCCGGATTAAACCTATATCATTTCATTATTATTTGCCCGCTAACGGTGGACCAAGTGGATATGGCGCTCCCTTTGGTGGGCTCGTCGCGCTGATGCTGGCAACATTTCTAAATTAATTAGCCGAGGACGAGGGGCTTGGCTGCACTGCAGCAACTCCCGGGTTGAGCAACCAATTTTGACAGCATCAGCCAAAAAAAAAAAAAAAAATCGCAAAAAATATAAAGAGTGGAAAAGAAAAGCCAGTTAACATTTCGGTAGTCGTCGGGGGCCGTCTTATCTTAAAGCCACACGATGCCAGGCGACGTCGACGACAACGACAATTTATTGACAAGACAATGGCGCTCAGCGTATGTAATTAATCTCGACATAATCTGAGTAGATAATTTTTGCCGCTCGTTGTTTGTTTGCTGTTGGTTGGCTCAGGCTTGTTGGCTGTTGCATGTTGCAGTTGCTTTTGTACTTTTTGTTGCCCGTTTGTGGCGGTCCGTTGGCGGTCTATTTTGGTGTGTTTGCGGTGCTCGCCTCCTCGAGAGGCGCTTCTTTGGTCATGTTCTTTTATAGCCAGCCCGCACCGATCCGGGCCCTGTCAGCTTTATGAAGTGCACAGGCGGCCCATAGAGGGCTAGGGACAGCGATATTGTCCTTTTACGGCCTTCCTCCACATTGCTGGCCTTTTTCAATTAAGTAAAATGCAACAAATGCAATCTGCGGAGCATTCCATAAACCTTACGGAATGCCCCTTCGTCCCACTTCGTCCATTACATTTCGTTTAGTTACCCCGTCCTATATACCATATAGCCCGGACTTTGGCCTACTTTCCACGGGGTGCTAAAGTACCCTTGCCATTAATTCAGCGAAAAAGTTTTTACACTGAGGTGCGGCATGTTGGGCGAAATGAATTTTTCCCAGCTGCGGGAAACCTTGCAACTAGTGGGTACGTAATACCAGCAGCGTTTTAAAATATAACCAACTTAATTAATTTCAAATGTCTGTAACTTGTGGCCAACAATCATTTAATTTTGGATCACGTCCTTTCAGTTAAGTATACAAGTTTAATATGAATATTTAATAATCTGCGATACATTTTAATGTAACAGGTCATAGCCGTGGCTCTTTAATTACTGTAGTTAGTATTAATTAGTATCTGACTAAGCATTGCAATCATAATCATAGGGTGTTTCGCATTCGAAAGCCTCCCATATCAAACTTAATGGATTATGCGTACGTGGGAAAGTTGAATTCGTATCAAAAATTCAGTATGAATTGTTATAATGCAGGCAGTGGAGCAGCCCTCGACCCACCGCTTACCCGACCATCGTGCAACATGCAACAATGAATTTACATTAATGATGAGACTGCCTTATCCCACCCCAATCCCCCTCCCCGTCCTAACTTGTGTGCATCCACAGCCAAAGTTTCGCCGAATCGTAAAGCAAATGAAACTATGCGAGGCACAGTTTTATTTTTTAGTATTTTTTCGCCCTCCCAGCCTGTATGCAATTTTAATGCTTATGCCCGAAGCTTCCATCTAACCATCGTGGCACCTCCCCAAGACCCAGTCTTCCATTCCCATCCCATCGCATCCCGTCCCGGCGATGCCTGTGCATCCTTGGCTCCCATGGTGGCCATTTGGACGGCGTTGGCAAATTTTACGACCATGCATATTTCAGATAGCGAAAGTGAAATTATGAGCCGCAATTTTTGGCAAACTTTTAAAGTGGATGGATTTCATTCCAGCCCAAACCACACCCACTGGCGGTGCATCCACCTAAGAGCCAGGCGACGGCTTTTTTGACAACTCATCACAAAGTTGATTGCCATTTAAGAGCCGGGATGAAAATGCCTGAAAACGATATTAGAAGACATTGGCTGGCACTCGTAAAGTTGTTAAATTAAGTGGAAGTGGCACAGCGAAATGTCAACTGCTGTGACGAGTTTGCCTGGTTTTCTTACGGCTTGTGGGCAAACATTTGGGAGCGGCGCACCGATAATCTGACTTGATGGAGCACTGTCAATAGCCTGCGAAATAGTTATCCATTTTCACCGGCGCCCAGGGGAAATTCTTAAAATTCGTAGCCTTATCATAAAATGTAGTAATTCATTTAGCGTATATAAAAACTAAATGTTCGGAAGTACAGCAAAAATTTAAAATTAGGAATAATTTACTAAAACAATGAAATCTACCCAACTTTTGGAATAAAATTAAAAGTAAAAAAAAGTTATCAAACTTTACCCCAGATGGGACTCGAACCCACAATCCCCGGCTTAGGAGGCCGATGCCTTATCCATTAGGCCACTGGGGCTTGTTTTAGTGGCCGGCAAACTGCTTCTATGAGTTCACGGCTCGCATGTATGAGTCAGTCAGCGTCAACACATGCACTGGGTATATTGTGTTTGTTTTATGAATAACGTTATGGGTTGGAAATATGTAGTCCTATAACGAAATAAGAGAAACACGGGATTTTTGAAGTTTATAAAAACTGTTCCTACTTAAGCATTTGGAAGACATTATCAACAACATATGCCTATAAAAAACACACTTGTGCGAACGAGTAAATATTACCCAAATAAGTAGTCAGATAAATATGTTTGCTTATTTAGTTGTTTCTCTATAACATATGATGTTTTAACAGTTGTTTTGCCACACAATTAAATTCAAGCAACACAAATTATATTTTAACTTTCATTGTTCTTATTCTGCTTATTCCTAAGACTTGAGCTTTATAATAACGTTCTGTCAACGAATATAACACGCCCCAGTGGCCTAATGGATAAGGCATCGGCCTCCTAAGCCGGGGATTGTGGGTTCGAGTCCCATCTGGGGTAAAGTTGTTCTCTTTTTTATTAAAATTTCTTTACATACTAATGTGTAACAATCGCTTACGTTTTGTATTACGTAAATTAATTCTAAAATGTTTTATGAATAAAGGAGCCGTCGTTTGACTCATTCGTTATATGCAAATGAGAATTACGTAATCTGGAGCAGTGACAGCAGTAGCTATCTGTGGTGTCTGCCGCCTGTCTTTTCGACCATTGTATTGATTTTTTATACCAAACATGTTTATTGAGCCTTTCTGTTAGTCTATGGGTAAATGGGGCCTTTATTTATTACAACTACATTAAACCGAAAATGTCACGACATTAATTTCGCAAATGCGATTAATAAACGTCAGCATAATGTCATTGTTTGCAAATGCCCCAAGGAGCCAATAGTAGTTGTTGTTTGGGGCCAGCTATTATGTACAAGCCATTGACCACAAGTCAAGTAAAGTAAAGTCAAGTCAAGTCTGGTCCAAAAAGTCAGCCAGACAGCGAGCAGCGCAAACATGATTTACACCCAACCATTGTCTGTCTTCCCAAATGGCTCAAAATAGCAAATAGCAAACAGCGAAAAGCCGCCAAGGTGTCTGTTCGTTGCGTGCCCCACAGTTTGGGGAAGCTTCTTGAACCGACCCAATTCTTTGGCATCTGGGGCTTGTTTGGCCACCCGAAACGCGGTCCGCTAATGAGAGGACCAGGGGAAATTAAAAACGGGCAAATTGCAAAACTGATGAGAAAGAGGAAAATCCGGGTAGCTGCTGCTGTGACAGAGAGCCTTGAAATGTCGCTGGGCGCAACAGTTTTCCAGACCACAAATCGCTTTGGCAGCCGGGCGCATGCAAAAAGCCAATCTTGATTACAATCAGTGCGGATATCAGGTACGACCAAGGACTTTTGGGGCGGCTTTGGCAGTGGGTGTGGAAGGGGAGGCGGTGCCCGTTCGCATGTTGCGCGGCGATAAAGATCAAATGAGAAATGGATGTCGCCGACGCAGAATCCAGATGACGGCCTGGTTGCATGCTGCGTAGATATTTGCATCGCTGTGACAAGATTTGTGAGCGCCCAGCTGCAAATCGGAGCATGGCAAGTAGCTGGCGGCCCGCCATTAACGAGCGAGCATACTTCAAAAGCATTTCATACATCCAAAAAACAAGAAAAAATAATTTAAAATGTTATTTTATCAATACTAAAAAAGTAAAGGAGAATGAATGTACATATTTCCTTCTATATATAATTTAACATAGAAAGTTTGTCCATAATGACAGCAAGTTTTAAAGTGCTTATGCATTTAAAATTATATATTTTATCCAAAATTATTTAATATTGCGAAATCAGTTAAGAAAATCCGTTCTTCATCTCTAAAGTTCATATCGATTCCGCCTGGCAGGAGATTTTGCACCAACACAATTGAGTACTCAATTTCAATTTCGATTCGATTATGGCTAGGATCGATTTTACTTGATTACCTCCACCGAAATTCAAATTTTCTTGGCTTGTCAAACTGGTTTCGGGCTTGAGTATCGGTAGACGTGTTCGGTTGATGTACCTACAACTAATTGACAGCTTCCAGTTCGATTCGAAAAAGCCGTTAACAGCATTTCGTGATATGTCACGCGCCGGGCAATAAGCATATGAAAAGTTGCAGCCATAAACCTGCCCACATCTTCGGTTCCTCCGTAGTCCACCTCAATTACTCGGCCTCTGCGCAGGCCGTAAATTATTTTGCCAGGCTGTGCAAATTAATTTCAGCTAACTGACAGACTAGCCAGAGACTCCAACTCGGAGACTCTCGAACGGCATTCGATTGGTTGTGTATATTATGAGCGGAGCCCCGCCCACTTGGCCGCCAGCACCGTCACCTGGCCGCCAAATTTGGCTATCAATTTGGCCAAATTTCTGGCCGCCGTCCGCTTGTGACAGTGACATTTTCGTTTGGCCGACGCGTGCCCAAGCCTCACAAAACAGCAATTATGGCGAAGCCTAAAAACACTGCAAGGCAATTATAATTAAGAAAAATTAACTTAATAATAGGGGTATTTTGTAGTCCGAAAAACATTTATTTGTCTTCGTAATTCATTGACAAAAAAGTGTTCGATTTGATTAACTTTTGCTGTGTAAATGGGAATAGGTATCTTTGAGGAATGTGAATGCGCTAGGATGGCCTCACCGTTAGGCCCGCCCTCGTGACATTGCAACAATGCAGGAGGTGAACTTTGACATGACCTCAGCTGGCATAAATCAAAGCGCAGTTCGGGCCATTGTAAGTCGTCTAGGAGGCACATCATCGCAGAGATGCGACTCTTGCATCGAGGAGATTCGGTCTGGAGGAGTAGGTTTGGCTTTCACGCCGAATGCATGGGTCACACCTGAACTGCGCAGCCATCAACCCGCTAACTAAATCAACAATCGTGGAACAATGGAGGGGATATACTATATACATATACCGTACATACGATGCCAAAAGAGCCGCGCAAATTAAAGTTAATCGAATGCCTTTGACCTTTTCACACAGCCCTTCTCCTTCTTCCTTGTGTCGAAAAGTGCATTGCATTGCATTCGATTGGCAATTTCAGATAAGGGCAGTCGAGAACCTTTGCCATTCGCTTCATACTGAAGCGGGGAACACCCTGTACACAGAGCTGTAAATTAGAACGTAGCCATCTAGCGGGGAGCGGAGGTAGCTGCGAGAGAGTGGCGCCCTCTGCTGGGCGTAGGCAGTTTGGGAATTGAAAGAAATCTGATCGATGATCGATTGGGAAAATCTAAACAGAATTAAAGCAGAAAAAATCAAAAGTATAAGCTTAAATTAGCCGGTCAAAGTAATCTTTGTTATTCATAATCCTACCATATATTCTTTTGAATATGCCATTATTTAGTTTGAAAAAAAGCTTAATTCCTCCCGGAAAAATGCATATGTATACTGCAAACAGACTACTATGCCATGAACTGTTATGTGAACTAAACATCAGACGGGCTAAAAAAAGGAAGGCCAACTGAATATTAACCTTAATTAAATTTGTCATATCTGGGGTCTATGATCGGGCGGCAACTTGGGGCTTGTGTGTGGCCGGGCAGCTCTCTTTGGCCCAGGGTTCAGTTTAGAACTCCAGCTAATGTCACCGTCACCGGCAACATGACGGTGAACAGCCAGACAGCAAAAACAGTGTTCGAACCGGGGCTAAAATTAAACAAAAGGCGGGCAAATAAAGCAAAGGCGAAATCTATGTTAAAACTCAAGCGATTAGAATCGTTTTGGCCGGCTAAAACACACCTAATTGCCGGACAAGTTGCTAGAGGACGGCTAATTGAAACGCCGCCCGTTCGTGTTTTTTACCAGATTCTTATTTTTTTCAAGGTTCACTGTGGGTAATTTCAGTGTGTGTGTGGCTGTTTTACTAGATTGCAAGACTTTTTTCATCAGTTTTGCTGCACAGAATAATTTCAATTTTATTTACCTGTCTTGGGAGCGGCCGTGGCCAGACACGTTTTGCTTTTGGGCCCAAACAGAACACAGAGACATGGCTGAAACTGAAATAGAAAAAATGCATTTGCTGAGCATGCAAACCGCGAATCGAGCGGACAATAAATACGGGCGACCGCCCATTTTTATGGCAATCAAATGCGTTGTTTAATTCGAATTGACTTTTTGAACTGGCTGGGAACTGGAGAACTGGGAAACGTGTCGCACGTGCCACTCCTGCCCCACTGTGATACTTTATTCGATTATTGGTGTAGGGATTGTCAACTGTCATTTCGATTATTGGGATCGCAGGCCACCAAAGAGTGGAATTACTTGCAGATAACAAGACACAAAAGAGTGACCTACAATTCTGATAGTGCACACTCGAATTACCGGTTATCGTTATTTAATGATTGATCTGCTGGCATAGATAGGAATGGCGGATAGTCATTTTATTTTGTAATGTTAAACATATCACTTGTCCGTTTCACATAGTATCTAAGTTTTCCAATGATAGATACATATTTAGTTTAGTATATGGACCTAACAAAAGTCTAAATCATTTTCCAATCCAGCAAAGGAAGAAGAAGTGCCTAAGTACTTTCCGATTAAACTTCTGAACAAAGCCCATTTGTAAAGTTTTCAGTGTAGGCTGCCTGGCAATTGATAGTTATACCATAAACTTGCTTTTAGAACTATTGCACAACACCCGAAAACAAAAACCAGCCCATTTGCCCGAAAAAAAAAATAAATGCAATCAGCGGAAGTTGCCTTCTTCTTTTCTCTTGGTCAAAACAAGTTGCAGTTTTGGCTTGGGTTGAATGGGATTGCGGTGGGCGTAGGATAGGGGCGTGGCATCGGGTCGGGTGCCAAACTTTGTGGCATAAACTTTTAATGAGTTCTTTTTATTTGCGATTTGCATGGCCACGCCCCCCATTTGTCACACAAATGAAATCTGCCAGACCGAAATTGCATTAAGTTGCCGCTTGTAGGGCATTCATATCCACCACCAACCGAAAACCACCCACCGCCCACCACCCGATCTCAATGACATTGCCTACTTGGAGGAGCCAAACTTTGGTCAAAGACACTAGCCCCGCCTCGACGGACTCAATGATGAGCAGAAAACAAAAATTGCGAAATAAAATAAATAAATATGCCCGAGTGCAAAACTTTTAAATTGAAAATGCGCTTTGAATATTTCAGCGCTTCAGATTCTCCGGATCCTTTCGCCATCTTGTGCGCCATTGCACTCGCTAACTGCACTTGTGCTCATCTTTGTCTCCAGCTCTGGGCTTCCTGCCACGCCTACTTTGCCCACTTCCATCTGTCGACGTCTGCGAGAGGCGAAAATAATTTGAAATTTTAATTAAAAGTATTTGGGCAAAAGTTGCTGCGCTGCCAGCGGCTCTGCTTTTCTATCACCAGACAAATACGACAAAATCAAAAACACAAAAAACGAATAAGCGAAATCACGAGCGCAATTGGCAAGACTTGGAGGAAACTATTTCCGGGCCTGCTTTTCAGCCCGGTTCGCTCGATGGCATTTCAGCTTAAATTTTAATATCCCCGCCGACGGCAAAAATTGTGCACTTGAACATGCAGCCGAAAAAAGCAATTGTTGCGGATGCGACAAGTGTCGTCCTTACAAGGGCTTTACTGCTCATTTCGTTTCATGAAGCGTTTATGCGCAAAGAAATTACGCAAACAAAAAGCTAACATAAAATAACAACTGAAGTTGCTACTTCTGCACATGATGAGTGCTGCACACATCATCTGTTCACTACTCCGTTCAAGTTTATTAACTATTTTGCTCATTTCGTAATTTATGTATGTTTGCAACAAAAGGTGCGTGCCCAGCACTTTGTTTTGAGTTCCCGAACTGTGTTTTACGCATGAACGTTTTGTTTAACAATATGCGTATGTGTAACAAGCGAAAATAATAAAAAAGTTTAAGCATTTGCCTTACTTGAAGTCCACTACTTTCTTGTAGCCATAATTAAACCCTAGAAGCTGGTTGGCCAAAAAGGGGAAAAGAAGCCTCAGGAGCAGAAGCCTCTTCGTGTTTGCTGCCAGAAGGACAGAAGGAAAGAAAGAAACTTTATTAATAAAAGTTTTTCCTTTGGTATTTTAGCCAAGTATTATTAAAAACTTTGATATACGCAACGCTGGCAGTTCCACACACCGCACACGGACACACTGACACACGTGGGCCCCAACATATGTCGACGTCTGTCGGAACATTCAAGCGTTAAATTGTGGAGGCCCTTTTTATGCATGCGACATTATTTGTTGCTCGTGCTTTGCTGTTGCTTTTGATTTTTGGTGCTTCTTGCTTCTGGCTTGCTTTTATTAATTTCGTTGT
The DNA here is from genome assembly GCF_000001215.4 of Drosophila melanogaster. Lineage (NCBI taxonomy): Eukaryota > Metazoa > Arthropoda > Insecta > Diptera > Drosophilidae > Drosophila > Drosophila melanogaster. The sequence continues at coordinate 19,994,476 of NT_033778.4, read as the reverse complement.
CATGACATTGAGTTTGGCAAGTTTCGGTCGTGGGTGTCGAATCAGCAGCTAATTTGCCGTTGTTTTGAAGTCTTCTCACACGTCAATATTGTTGACTGAAAAACAGCTGACAAAAAATAAGTTAAAAATTTGAAGTTGCTTTCCTTACAGGAAAATGGTAAGCATGCATAAATATACATGCATATAATTTATACATAAAATTAGACTTTTATCATGTGCTAAAAATAAGTTGTCATTTTTAAATTATACAAATAAAAAGGATTCATATTAACCGAAGATGTTCTTAGGTAAATGAGAGAGAGTTTTTATCACAGTTGAATAAGAATTCTTTGGCCATGTGTCAATTTGTTTTAATTAATGTGACAAGATTATAACAGCTTTCCTCAGCCCCTTCAAACTGATGGTTACCGTGGCTAAGTGGCTAGTTTGGGAGGCTCGTAGCCAGACTTGTCAACCTCTATCCGCCTTTCCAAAATGACTGGGAAAATCTGTACTAGCTGCTGTGTATACTGTATCTATTCGCTGATGTCGGATTCCGGCTCTCAAACTATTTGCACATTGAGTGCATGCATATTAGCATTGGAAAGAGAATATCTAATGAAGTGCGTCCCGTCCATTAACCGGGGAACGCATTTTCTCTTAGTTTAGTTCCATTAGAGCGCAGTCTGGCTTTGACTGGTGCCCGACCCGAGCGATTCGACTTGTTTTTTTACGGCTCTCACTTAGCTAGACAAACTAAACAACTAATTAAAGTAAACCAAAGGCATTTAGCCAGAAAATTCGTTGACCAGATGGGCGGAAGCAATGGCTTAGAGCACGGCAGTGCAGATTCTCACTCCCGACCATGAATATGCAAATATGAGGCTGTCATCCAGCTCATTTCCATTTCCATTCCCGTTGTACTCGTACGCTTTCCCATTTCCCTCAATTGGGTGAGTTGTTCATTAATTTGCTGACTGGGGAAAAGCTGGATCCTGAATGCCGGGATGTCATCACAGCTGCTTGGTTGACATCGATACGGCGACGGTTGACTTTGTTGGCTCTTAATTGATTGCAGCCATTTAGGCATCGTTCCCCTCACACCCAGAGTCATCACCCTCCGAATCCTCGTCATCGTCCACATCATGGTGGTGCGAATCTTTGCACTTGTCTTTGAATTAATTAAAGAGCGTGTTTTCAAGTCGGGGTGTTGGCAAAGCAGTTGCCATCGGACGAAAGTTATGAAAATTGCCTATGACTCGAACATACTAAGTTGAATGCATCGACACTTTTTATCACATATAATTAACACACAATTAATAACAAAGTGCACTTTTCTTTTGCAAGATTATAGTAAATTATGTTTATACTCCGTTAATATACCTTATTTTGCATTGAGTACTTCAGGAAAATGTTTTTCCAAGGATTTTATTATACTTGCTGTACTTATCTGAGCAATTATTTATTATTAATTAATTAATTATTCATTTGAAACCAGAGTATTCTTGTAGGATCTTACAGTTCTCGATATCGTCCTCTTGAATCTGTGATTTTTTTTTTTTTGAGTTTTTGGACACTACTTGAGTGTTAATCTTGCTTTTTTTTTTGAATTTCCTTACTTCTTAATTCGCCCATTTTTTGGCTACGGTCTCAAGTTTTTTAAGATTGTCTATGAGAACGCCTTGAACTTTCATATTCTTTTCAAGTTCCACATACCGCTCTGTAAGCCTTCCAAGTAGGCTAACCAAGTATCTCAAAGTAATGGATCCATTATCCCCGGTCTCTAAAATGAGTTACCTGACTTTTTGAATTTTCTCCTCTTCGAGTGGCGTCAGTGGAATCTCGAACACAAGTTTGTAAGTAGACAAGCGCGAGGAATGGAATGGCACACACTTAATAAGATCGCAATCAACACTAGCTGAGGTGCAGCTCCCATTGCTTCTTCATCGCCAATAAGCTGAGGAATATTTTATAGTCATTGCGTGAGGCTATCAAGGGTTTGCTCAAAAGTAACGTTTAACTGGCAGCTATACATTCTAGTAATAATAAAATTACTAAGTATGCACTTCTTTATATAAAGATTTATTACTTAAAAAAAAAAAATGTATACATTTCCCCAAAATGGATACATAAAAATCCTTAAGATTTCCTTATTGAATGACAACTTTAAGTTGGAGGCGGGAAGCGGTAAAAAAGCAGCTTCCTACGGTTGCCACACCAATTAAATGGTTATATTTTATTAAAAGCGCGCTACAAAAGACACATTGCCTTTGCCAGTGGTACTGGCAATACCATTGCCATGGCAAATAGACGCTGCGACTTTCGCTCATTTTGCGGTGCAACTGAGCGTATACGCAACGCGGGGGCAAAGTGCCTGGAAGAGCCACAATGGGCAGGTGTCTCGACGCCGTCGGTTGCCATAACGTCCGTGCTGACGTGGCACTACCCTCTCCTGGTTCCAGACTTCAAACCCCAGCCCAGTCCCGAACCCGAACCCGATCCCGATCCCAGTCCGGATTGCAGACCGCCGCAGGACGGGCCAGACAAACGCTGTTATTTATTCCGGATTTGTCTACCTGCCCCCTTTTTATTTATGTTTGGCAGACGCCAATTTTCATGGCGGTGGATGCAGCTCAGCTGCGTTGGTCTGCTGGTGGCCGCATCTTTCCCAGGGCAGCAAATCTGGCGGATTCCAGCATCCGCATATCCACGTGACTTTGGCTTCGCCTTCTGCCCCTACTCGCTGCCTCGGCTCGTACTCCAACCAGGCGGAAAATAAAAGAAACCCAAACCCTCCTGTCGTCGCAGTTGCCAGCTCACCTTTGATTGTCTTAGAGCGGCATGCTGGTCAGCCAGTAATGAAATCTGCCCTTAAAAAGGCAAAGGTTGGGGATGGCCATCCCTTTGTTTGCTATCTCTGCACAAAACATTTTTGCTGTAAATATTTTAGCTGAAAATGCCTCTGCTACAGTGGCTTTTGTTTCTCGGTCTTTGTCTTGTGCGGAATTGAAACGTTTCGGATTGTTGCCAGTCAAAGTGCAAGCTGCTGGACTCTGTCTGTCATTTGGCTAAACACTTTAAGCGAACTATTTTCGGGAAGGACTTTTGATTAAAAAACTTTTTGGCCAAAACAGAGCAGTGCAAACAAATTCAATAAGTGGCACTGCGAAAATCAATAGAAAATCGCCAGCAGATGCCAGAATTGCTAATCTAAGCCACAAAACACAGCCACAGAATGAGGCTCGCACTCCGGCTGGAATGTCAGAGGGTGCGGGAGGCACATAAATTCAAGATGTGGCCATAAGATTTATGACGATTGCGAACGTGAACGTGGAATTTTCGGGGAAAGCCCCTGAATAGACACCAAAGTGGCAAGAAAGAAACGGCGGCAACATTTGTGAGCCTCTGGCCTTTGAGCTTTGGCGGAAAAAGCCGCGAAGGATGGGGGAACGCGGAGCAGGACTCCATGGCAAGATGGCCGGCAATTTACAGTAGGCATATAAAATACACATAAAAATTGAAACTGCTCTTCAGGCAACTCCAGACTTGGCGGCCGGCGAATGGGGCGTATACTTTACGCATTTTAAGTTTCAATTTCACAGTCGAATTTATGGCCAAAGATGCGGATGTGGATGCGCCATGGCTATTTTATGGCCACTTCCGCTGACCAAAGGTCTCTAAGTGATTTCTAACATAAAAACATTACCTCCAGTCAGTCGGAGTTGGCGCCTCTGATGAACTTCACACTACGCTAAATCAAATTTTTCACTTGCCCATTTCCGTGACGCTTAATGAAATCCGGCAAATATTTTTCCGTGCCATTTCCATTGCCAGCAATCAATTGTCAACGTCATCTCACTCCGCTTTATACAGCTCGAGGGGCCGCCATAATCCGGCTTATTATGCAAAGTAAATGCGCCGGAGTCCGGAGTCCGGACTCCGGACTCCCCGGTCCTGATAATCTTCGGCGATATTTCATTGTCGTCGCCGAGGCTTGTAAATGCGTTAACAGCTCTCGATTCGTCTTCGCCCGGGCTCGAAATACTTCGGCTTCCGGTTGCCGCTTATGCACTTCCTTTGCTCATTTGTCGCCAGTTTGTAACTCGCGGCCATATCTGCTTTTCTCTGAGATTTTACGATGTCTGTCGTATATATGCGTCACATGAAAATTTTCTTCTTTCAATTGTGCCACATTACAGATAGGAAATGATATATAACAAATACGCTTTTGTGGTTTTCGTTGGCACTTGAAATCAGATCAATTTACTGAGAAACAGGAAAAACTCTTAGGCTCTTTATCTGTGAACAATTACCAGTGTAAGGAAGAATGGATAGATTAAACGTTTTTTTTTCCGTGTGCCAAGTTCTGTAAGCCTTCTCGATTGCATATCACATCATGTGCCCTTCCAATTTGATTGTCGGACGGGACTTTCCCCTTTCTGAGGTCATTTCCATATTAAATGGGTTTTTCTTTGAATTGATGAAGTATCATATTATACGGGGCGCCTTTGCAAATGATAACGACTCAGATTCAACCCCAATTTCGGACACGTTTCCATATATTGGGGTCTCAGCTGGGAGTGCGTCATATCACTCCTTCTTTATTTTTGTAATTTCATTGCAGTAACATTTCAATTACGATTTCGTTTGCGTATTCAAATTGATGGCCAGGTTATGGTTTCCTTAGATAAGGGACTAAGTATTAAGCAGTGATTCTTATTGTAAAATTGTATACCAATGCATATTAGTTTTTACCTTTGTTATATTGTTATAAAACTGCAAGAAATGAATTGAGACTTGTAGGACTTCTTCAGGTAAAATCTAATTAAAATCTAATCTAACCTACAACAATTTTTTTTTTGTCTGAGTAGAAGGTATGGAATAAAATCTGATAATACAACCCCTTGATGATGCGCCTTATAATCTGTGCACTGCATACTGAACAGCTTCCTCTCGCTTTTCCAAGCTTTTCCGCATCAATTTTTCCCATTACGCTTCCACCGCCCCTCAAGTTTTGTCATTTTCGGTTTGGCATTGGAATGACTTCATTTTGAGCTCGTCCATGCAAATTTTCAACTGATTTCGGGCCAAATCACATTGTCATGTGCGTGTGTGTGTCCGAAGCGAAGAAAATGCAAAAGCGATCTAAAACCTCTAAAATTAAGCTATCATAAGGTTTTACAGCCGGCCATCAACATGGAGTACAAGGTGGTATCTCCGCCAGAAAAAAGCATAAGTATAAAGAGCCAAAAACGAAATAAGTGCAGTGCAATGTCATTAAAGCAGGCAAGCAGACAATGAGCGGTGGAATGGAACATGGAGCAGCGAAAAGGACGTCCAGGATGACTATGGCCAACATAAAATCACAACACACTGAAGATACGGGAAACAGCAGAGCTGGCAATGCCAATTTGGCTACTTTTGGATCAAAGATATATACGAACATTTTTAAGCGAAAAAGTTGTAGAATATTCCCAGTTCTTCCGATATAGGTCGCTCTTCTTATGATTAAAGATTTAATCATACATGTACTCATAGTATAGATATTTAAAAAAAAAACCCAATTTAACCACTTTCTATCGTTTGCAGTCGTCACCACTGATCCAACTATTTGAAGTGGAGTCCTCCTAGTGCGCACCGCTTATCGGACCACGATGGGTCCTGGCTGGGTGTCCCCGACCCGCCCACTTTCCGCCCTCGTGCTCTCCTTCCAGTGCGTTACGTATACGGAAAGCTGTAATCTGTGCTTATAAAATGGCAAATGGCAGAGCTGCAGAGGGTTTTTAATTGTCTGTGCCGGATGGCCAGTCTTAAATGCTTCAAGGAGGGCACACACATGGAATTGCCAACGACTTTGTCGAGGATTGCTGGCAGGCAAAAAACAAAAAAAAAAGTAAATAAAGAAGCGGAAGGGGCTGAGAAATAATAGGGTTGAGCTTCGGGTTTTTTAATTAAAGCCCTCTCATAACATTATGGTAATGTGTGCGGTTCCCTTTGTCGCCCACGCACCTGGACCACCTGTCGTCAACTCTTTGGCCAACTAATTACTGGACGAGATTGAAGTGCCAGCTAGAAAGTTATAAAAAGTAATTGGCTGGCAGTCATTCCACTTGATTTCGGCCAGCGTGCTCCTCCATCTCCACTCGAATGCAAATTGAGTGTGCTATCAGTACCTGTCAAATGGCGTTTCCCGCAACTCTTTCCAAAAAAAAAATGTCATTTGGCCAGGCCAACATCGTGGCCCACCTGTTTTGGCCCTGCCGTGCTTCACTTTGTGCCCTTTTCGGAAGCTTTTTGATGTCGGCAGATTTAGCGCACGTAGCACATTTTAATATTGTCGACAATTGTCATATTTGTGCAACCAAAAAGGCTGTATCTGCAACGGATCTGTAGTACGCGATCTGTCGCTTTTCCAAAATTGCAGCAATTACTTTCGGCCAGCATTTGCAAACAGAGTCCGCAATTAAAACTAATGGAACTCTAATCACCTTTCTTTTATAGTAGCTTGTGGACTAGGACGCTTATTTTAAAGCCAAAAGTAGGATTAGGGAAAAGGAAAACAACGTATATTATATTAGGTTTATCTTTAAAGAAGGACGTGTTATTATTTTAAGCAAATTTATTTTAACGTTATTTTCTTTGGATTAAGTAACTCTCCCATTTCCTATCTAGCCAATCCCAGGACATTCATTCTCAGACCCCAGACGAATTCATTTTATTGCCAATTTTTTATATACCCGCCACCCGCAAGTCTACTGTATGTCATATCAATTGTCAATTTTAATTGCTGGCAGTTGTCATAACTCGGTTGTTAATTTTAAAACTGTTTGGAACCACAGAGCTGTCACTTAATAACGCCCACGACACATTTTGTGTTGCTTGTTTCTACTTTTGTCTGTTTGTCAGCCAATTTTATGGTTATATAAGAGAAAGCATCGGAATCGCCGAGGCTGTGGCCATATTCGATGATGAAGCCTAGCTACTTAATATGCAACTAGCGGCCATATTGAATCATCTGAGGGGCCGGCCGCCCGTGGTTTCTGTCATTAATGAGTTTGCAACAGTACAGAGAAAAAACTATAAATATCAAAAACAAAAATGTGCATTAACGTATCCTTATTAATTAATCTCTGCCTTTTATTAACATTTTAAAGTTAAATAAGAAGAAGTTTCCACATACAACAATTATTTTAAGAAAATTGTTGATAAAATACACACTTAACCTTTAACGATAATTTTCTAAATTTTATATTTCTTAGTTATCTTGGTTCTATTTACTTGCTTGATTTTTTTTCTGGCTGTCCTTAAATTAAAGTGTTGCTTATTTTGTCCCAGTGCAACTTGTAGCTGGGGAAATGCCCATGCTGATAAGGCTGAGCCACAGTCACGTAGATATGATTTAAAAGAAATCATACATTAAATCGCTGGACTGAACGACGGCACGTTTAATTGCGGCCGATAAGGTGTTCCGCGGAATCCTCCGTCTGGAATACCCACACCCATTACCACCATTACCATCTCCATTCCGCTGCCCCATCCAAGTACTACTCCCATTGCCCGGTCGCAATTAGTCAAACGAATTTGTAGCGCCCAGCTGAGGAATTAATCAGAAGTCGTCGCCGTTCGCTGCTCGCATTTCAAATGCAAAATGCGTACGCTAAATTACGGCGAACTGTGAGCCACAAAAGCCTAGGCATTTTTCAGCATGTAAAGAGCCGGCTCGGCTCCTTTGTGGCCAAAGAAGTTGGCCCCTTCCAGAGCTCATAGCTCTGAGCTCTGAGCTCAGACCTCAGATCCCAGTCCAAGTCCAAGTCCAAGTGTCGTTTCCTGGCAGATGATGATGACTCGTTTTGGCGTCGTGCTCGCTGGCGCGTCCACATTTGAATACTAATTGCATTTGGCCCGGCTCATAGTCCGCCAATCTCTTTTTGCCGGTCTTGCGGTATATATGATAAACAACAAAGCGCGTCATTTTGACATTTCCCTGCCTTATGCGCCCACGTTGCCACCACACCGCCTTGGAGTCTGCGATCCGAAACTCCCACGATTCAGGCCAGTTTTGAGCTTCATCCTCTTGCTCATCCGCATCCTCGTCTCGAGCCAAAACTGAAACTCAGGCTGAGAGCCAAGCCAGCTCCTCGGTAATCGCAAATAGATATGCCGCTCAGATAATGATCGTCTTGTCGGTTGGCTTGCTTTGAACTTAAATGGGTTTTGTCTCCGTGCTGCTGCTTCTGCCGCTTTTGCCTGTCTGCGGTTTTGGCCCGGCAAATTTGCCATGTGCTGTTGGCCAAAAGGTTGCCTCTCGTTGCATTTTTGAGTGGCAGTTTTGCCTTAACAGCTCAGCTCAAGTGTCGCGTTTTTTGAATGGCTGAATATGGCAATCTATAACCCTGTTGTTGCTGTTGGCATACCCTTTGTTTATCAACAAAATGAGTCATTTCCGCGGCCCTTTTACCTTTTTTTTGAATATTCTGTTCATAACTTTGTATATTTCATTAGGACCAATGTCTAATTTATATTTATTGTAGTTAATTGACTTCATGATTTTATTACTATATGCAGAAATACCTATACAATTATTAAACAATCTTAAACTTTGCAAAAAATAATTATATCTTATACCGTTTGTCTCTCAGGGACGGTTTGAAGTAACACTATGCCGGAGAGCTTTTGTCTTTTTGGGGCTACTGAGGCAATTAACTTTTATGGCATTCCCCTCAGCGCTGTTTGTCGCCTGTTGCTCCTTAATAGCTACCAGAATATCAACAAATTGCTTCGAGTCGATGGGAGCGTTGTGGGAGGAGCATTGGGGGATGGGGATTTCAGGCAGGGCGCAATGAATAATCATCGAGCGACTACAGTGATGCCGCTCTGACCATTCATTTGGCCACATCTCACAGCATCAGCGGGCGGCTTTGGGGAGCTTCAATGCTGCAAAAATGCCCGGTAATTATCACTGAGACACGCCGCCGCTGATTAAGTATGCGACACCGCCAGTCGGTTCGAGGAACCATCCAGCTAGGAGCTCCTCTTGAATTCTGACAGTTTGCGTACTGCTGACATGACAACCTGCCAGCGCCGATGACGCTAAAAACTTGGCCCGTTCTGGACATCGGTTTCGAACCCAGTCCGAATCCGCAATTGCAACTGCAGCTCCGGGCTGAGTGGCGATGCAGTTTCGAAAGATTGGGCACCGCTTTGTGTTGCCAAGTGCCGACGACTGATTGCTAGATGCACGGAAACAAATTTCGTACAGAAAATATTAAAGAAATCAAAATAGGTGTTCGAAACATCAACTCTTCAAGTTTTTAAAATAAAATCATTTTAAATAAAGTCAAATTATCCTACATCAATGATTTCTTTAATGTTCAAATTTGACTAGCATTTAACTTTTTATAATCAACTATTTTTTTTTTTTCTAATATAACCAAGTACATTTTCACCTATTTTTTCTTCGTGGAAAAGGGATGTTGAATGAGGAGCGAGGATCCGAGCCAAGAGCCGCATACAAATGAGGCGTACCCAATGTTGACAATGAATATTAACCTTGAGTGGTGCCCCAGCCGGTTTTTGCCTGGCCAAGGTCATCTCATCCCATCGCGATGCCAGAGGATGTGGATGCGGAGATGGTGTGATGAGATGGTTGCCGATAATTGCCATGGGCATCGACTGGAGTCGACCTAATGGAAACGCGGTGAATGTCATTCGCGTTGATGTGTGTAATCGATTCTGCAGAGTTGTTTTATTAAATGAAATGCTAAAATGCAATTTATTCGATTCAAAATTACATTGCATGGCTCTTAAACTATTAACGTAACAACCGAATAAATGTTTCATACGACCTTGATGGTACAGATTTCTCGGGACTTATAGCGACAGCTGATACAAATATCTCAGATTGAAAGCCTCGTGTTTGCCCACAGAAACTTTATGAGATGCACTTCGATCCGGAGAAACAGTTTCCACTTCTACTTGAATTCTACTATATAATTTCATTGGTCTTAGCTGCTATCGATTGGGTTCACATGCGAAGTTTGCATTCACAGTCACTTGGCTGGTTTTCCAGTTAGCTATTTGGCTGCTTTGCACCTCGACATTAAGGCAGTTGGAGAACAGCTACGATTGAGACTGGATTCAGACTGCTAACCCAGTTTTAATAATCACGAAGTGGAAGTTACTCCGCGGTAATTACCTTTTGCATTCGCTAGATTTTTCAATTTTTTTTTGCTTTTCGCCTTTTGTTTGCGGCACGAACGGCAGTTTAGCTTTTCGGTGACTGACATATCGCATCGTATAAATCTCAACTTAAGTCGAAATTTAATAATTTTAGAGCCCAGGCATTAGGAGTTTTGCTGGGCTCGAAAATTTTAAATTCTCGCCTTGCTACACCGATGCAACACTGGGAGAAAAGCCCTATGCCTGGTCCTTCTTTTTACGCCCGAATGTCTCTCCGTCCTCCAGGGTTTCCGGCAGTGGAGTTCCACGTGTCTCCGGCAAGAAAATTGTGCCGAGCATTGCCAGAATGGAGAAAATTCCAAAGATCAGGGGCGCCACCCACAGACCGTATGCAGCCAGATCGACGATGAGCGGAGCAACAATGGAACCTATTCGACCGACCATCGAGCAGAGACCAACCCCACTGGAACGCACAACCGTGGGAAAGAGCTCTCCGCCGTACAAGTAGACATTCGGAAAGGTGATTGATGCGCCAAAAAGTCCAATTGTGGCGCAGGTCACACGCACAGCCTCTGCCTGAGTAGAAAGGCATGCCAATAGGATTAAGCCCAAAGCACTGCATCCATTGGAAAGAAGCAGGGTCTTCTTGCGTCCGAGGTACTTGGTCATGAGCGCACAGAGGCATGTGCCTGGAATGCCCACTCCGGCGGCGATTGCATTGCTGATGAAGATGTTGCCGCCCAGCGCGGAGACATACTGAGCGGTGCCGTAGTAGACCATGCAAACCACTAGCCAATTGTTTGCCATGAATATGGTCTTTATCCGCATATAGGGTGTCCGGAATAGATCCACGACGGTGCCTTTTTTGACCGGCTGGCGGGCTGCCAGTGCCCCATAGGCAGCTTCGATCTCCGGCCGAATCGTTTCCGTCGGAGCCTTATTACACTTGGCGATCTTCTCCAGAATCTTTATGGACTTGTCCAGCTTGCCGGTGGTAAAGAGCCAGCGTGGCGACTCGGGAACCAGCCAAATGTAGATCACGAACACGATAGAGAAAATGGTGATGCTGAACTGGAACCAGCGCCATTCTCGAATAAAGTAGGCAAACAGGGCCAGGGAGGCGTGGCCGATGTTAAAGGGGATTTGGTAGAGAATGGCTACCATTTCGCGCTTTTTGGGTCCCACGATTTCCATCAGCAAGACGAAACTGCGGATGGGATTAGTCATTTATATTACTGGGAATATCCTTGGTAGTGCCTTTACACCCACCTGGTGGTCATCGTTCCCGCCGTGGCCACAGCCACCAGGAACCTAAAGAGGCAATAGAACCAGTAGTAGGGGGATACGCAGACGATGAGGCCAGTGATCAGCTGCATGAAGCAGCACGTCAGGAAGGCAGGGCGTCGTCCATACCTGGGAATTGAAAAATTCTATAGTAGGCGGACTAACTCAAAAACAGAAAAATTGTTTTAAAACTAATAAATAGGTGTTCGCTAATGGTCCACCAGTTAATCTAGTGGTTTAACTAGTAAGCCAGCAAAGGCTCTATTTTACCGACTTGCTTTCAGGTTTCTTTTAGCATAAGAAAACTTATTAATAATCTTGAGATACTCACCGATCAGCGAACATGCCAAACAGAATACTCCCGAACAAAATGCCCAGCATGACGATACTTTGGGACAAGCTAGCCAGCTGTTTGCTTTCGCAGGTGAGATTCCACTCGGTTATGATGGTGGATTGGAAGACGCTAGTGTCGAACTCGGTCTCGGAGCATTCGTCACTGCAGGGATCCGTGACGTTCTCTGTCTTGCAGGATAACGGCGTTGGTGCTGCGAGGAATATGTGGCCGAGGGTGTGCCATCCCGTGCCAAATTTGCACAGTAGAACGATGAAGAAAAAGAATAACTGGTAGCGCCGGAAGTCGCCGATCTGCGAAATTATCGGATCACCTGTCTTGGTGACGGGTTTCAGTGGCTTTGGAGCCTTTGGATCCTGCGGTCGATCGGCCATGTTGCTGAAAACTAATGATTTTTGGCTGTCAGTCAAAAAAAAAGTGTATATTTTGAGTGTTTGTAAAATATTCTAAATTTGTTTTTTTCAGTGCAGTGGCCTACCAAGCCGACTGGTTTCTTAGTGGGTGGACTTTCTCAAATATTTGCCGGCCTCAGAGCAAATTGGACATATCGACCGGTGCGGCTCAGTGCAGACTGGCGTGAAATATGGAACCCGGGCAGATGGAGATTTCGTTTGCGACCGGCCACCAGAGAACCGGTTTTCGCGGAGAGAGAGCTCCAGTCTGTGGCAGCGTGACAAGTTGGAGCTCAAAGACATAGCAATCGGCGGGGCTGGGGGCATTAGCACTTGGCCGCTTGGATCCACCGCCAAAATGGCATTTGAAAATAGAAATAGGAGTACGGCCTCCATGCGCCGCTGCAGTTTGTCAGCCCAAAAGGCCAAGAGACTGGGGCTAAGACGCTAAACTTTTACTCTTTAAGTAGGTAAATGAAGTTGGCTGCCTGGTTAATTGAAGGAAGGTGCGCCCGGGGACCCGGCCCGATGATGCTGGGATCTAGCTGGCAGATTAAGCCATTGTCTGCCCGCAGATAACCGAACGAGCCCCAGTTACCCATTAAGATGGCTTAATTAAGGAAGCACTGCCTCAGTGAAAGTTGAACCGGAGAGAGAGACGAAGGTCTGAGATTTCTGGTCGGAGATTCCGCCACAAGTTCCCACGGCAACGACAACCTGTCTGGCGAAGGCATTTGGCGCAATCGTCAGTGGCTGGCAAAATGTCACAACAATTGCAAATAAATTATATATGCAAATTGGCTGGCCAATGAATGACAAAACGCAGCGTTATAATACGATCGCCACATGCTAAATCTGGCAAGACACAAAGCGCTCACTTGGGAACTAAACAAATGCCCAATGTTTAAAGCAATGCCATTGTCTGCATTCATGGCATTTGAATGTTGTCCTGCTCATTTCAATTGCGATTAACATATTTTACCTCATTTATATATGTGAGGCAAAAAGCACTTACCTAAAGAGCCGATTTAAATGGCAATCAAAACAAAAACAGTTATAAGTAGGTCGAAACCAATTCTATTTATATTAAGTAATCGGAACTTTTCGGGGGCTTGTCTACCGCCCGAGTTATATAACTCAGCAAGTTGATTGATAATACTCTGTTCGCAATCTCGCACTTTTTGAACTACGTCTGGTGGGCTTCGACGCTCTACTATCAATGGCAGAAAAATCTCATCTTGTCTCGCCGGATGAGAAAAGCAACTGAGATGGCGATAAAGTCGTGTGTACTTTAATCCCAGATGATAAGAGGCGTTCGACAAGCGTCGCGAATATGACAAATAATGCCAAATGCCCTGAACTTCTGGCCAACTTGTGCGAGATAACACGTATATATTGTTTACCTGCAGAAAGCCTTTGGGCAAATGTTAATCATATAATCAGTTGAGCACACATTCAGCTTAGCCTACCTTATAGCTCCTGTATTCCAAAATAGATGATGTTTTGTATAAATTAATAGAGATGTCTCGCCGTGAATCCGATAGCTGATCACAATGAAATCCAAACATAATCACGCAGTGTTCATCAGTTTAGCACGCGTTTATCAAACTCCAAAATGTTTGGTTTACCCATGATATTGAAAGTCCAAATATCAATAAAGCGAGTCGCATTGTTGACTTATTTGGCAAGACGATAATTGAGTATAATTTTAGTAATATTTTTAGTTCCTAAACGTTTCCTGTAGATACAAACTTTTGATTTGTGCAAATCAACTTATTAATATGTTAAGGTAATAAATTATCCTAAAAAGACACATTTTAATTACACGTGACTAATTTTTAAAAGATGTATTGATGTTAAGAGCTACCAGTTCAGTAATGTATTAATATAGTATATATTAACGATGTGTTGTATATTTTGTATGAGTCACATGCTATTTTGAAGTTGAGAATTCCACCAAATATTTACTATACCCTTTATTAATATTATTTATTTATTTATTTAAATCTGAAACTAAAATTTCAAGGCCCAGCCGATATACTGTGTATTTGCGAAACTAAATCCATTTAAATGGCCCCGTTTAATATTTACATTTGGTGGGCTGACAAGTGTTCTAAGCCGATTTCAGTGCCCCGAATGGGCCGGCAAGCGGACTGTTTGGGCCAGATATTTTCCAGGGGATATATATATGGCCCGGCAACGCTCCAATTAGCACACAAAAGGATTACAGGGGAAATGCCAAATTTCTGGCGCTGCACAGAGAAGCACTTGGCAAGGCCAACAAATGTTTTGGGCCGGCTTTGGAGCGCTTTGCGGTTTTTCTTCCATAATTGCCGAACGGGCTAGGTCCGAACAGGCCAGGTCCGAGCTGAACTGAACTGAAGTGGACAGTGGTCGAGTGGACGAGGATTGCGAGGAATCCACTTGAGGTCCAGCGAGCAAATCAAGCGGCAGGCATTTAATTTCAAACTGCCCCCTCATCCGAACACACCATGGTGCAATCAAAATATTTTATAGGTTGGCCATAAAGAAATTCATAAAGCGAACGGCAGCAGCAGAATCAGCAGCAACTGCAACTCTGCCAATTCATACGAAAATTGCTAACTCAGCGCTCACATATATCATTTTTATGCGCGGCCACGCCCCTTTCAGCTCGTAGTAAATTGACAAATGCAGCGCGCCAAGTCTGTGAGATGTCTTTGCCACTATTTAAGGTCTTTCACGAGGGGATCGAGGTGGAGTTGGAGGTGGAGCTGGATGCTGCATGGCAATGAAAAAGCGCACCGAAAACTATGAGCAACGCTTAGCGAAATAAAAGTGCTTGTAATATGTAGTTAAAATCCAAGTAAGGCGATTAATGCGAGAGCATGGCGACTGGGAGATGCTCTCCAATGATTATCTCAGAAACGAAATAGATAAATATTTAGTGAATTTTAAGACTTCTAATAACAAGGTAGAGAAATTTCAAGCGGAAAACTTACCTGTGCCAAGACTAGCTCCTTTCTGGATCAGCACTTCACACCTGCCAAGTGTTCGCTTCCAACTGCGAAAAATCAATATACTCACCTTACTTTATAAATGGAAAAATTGCCAAACCACCCTTGAAGCAGAAACACACCTTAACCTGCCTGTTTACTTATCGAGCATCTGCCTGTCTGTCTCACTGCAATTAGCTACCTGAGTGAAGGGAAAATGCATCAAAGTGTTTGAAAGTAATGAAAGTACGTGTTTCATTCATTAGAATTATAAAAGTATGCCACACCATATGATTAATAATATGGATACTCGTACACTTTTTGTATCGTACACTATTATATCATCTTCTTTACTTTATTAGCTTAGATTGCTGAAATGCCCAGTCTGAGATTGCAGGGTATGCGTTGTGAGAAGAAGCAGCTAGAAACAAAGAGCCGCATCAACGGTTTTGGCTCTGGTTGCCTTGGCTTTTTACCCCGTCCGTCCTCTGTAATCGCCCCTTAGTTCTTCTCTAAATCCTCTTTGATTAAGTGCTCAGTCTTTTATGTGGAGATTTTTTAATCGTTACCTCGTCCTCCCAGCAACGAGGAGGACCGCAGTCCGCAGTCTGTTGTCCGAAGGGCGTCCATGTGACCATGCCCCGTAGATTAATCGCTAATCTGTCCCTAGAGGGCGTACTGACATTTTTAAAAACTGCGCACTGTCCAGCAGAGCCAAGGAAGCTGCCTCATGGCTGTCCACTTCATCCCGGGCCATTTGAAGATGTCTTTGGTTTTTATTGTCGGACGGCACTTGGGCACTTCCATCATTCCCATTCCCATTCCCGTTCTCGTTTTCTTTCGAGGATCCGTAGGACTCGCATTCGGACCACGATTCGCACCTCTTATTCAGTGCCTTTTCAGCCGCCCTTTTTGGCTTTATAAATAAATTAATAAATTTTAGCCAGCATTAATTATTGTGCTGCTTGGTCGGGTGCGCAGATTAATGTTTTAATTTCGCTAGCCTAGGCTTCGATTAATTTATGCGCGCCCTGTTTGCAATTTGTGCGCCATTTTTTGAGTAATTTCGCCTGGCCGGGGGCGATAAAGTGCATTAACATGGAATGCGGCTGCCGCTGCGGGCAGCTAAAATTGTTAATTTCGAAGCATCATAAAACGCGGCGATATGTTGCAGTTTCGTTGCCGGGCCCCTTTCAATTTACACTGGACGAACTAGCCGGTCGTCCTAATGTGTGTCACATAAATCAGCGGACGGCTCATCCAATGCGGCTGCCCATTTCGGTGGTTTCGGGGCTAGGGATTAATCCCAGAAGCTGGTGGGGTTGATGATGAGCGGTCTGCCAACACTTCACAGATTGATGAGTGACCTGATCATTAGTTGTTGGCCGACTAGGTCGTTGCTGCTTAATCGGTTGAATACTTCGTTAAGACCAGATTAAATTCAGGTTTTTATCGCACTTAAGTCATTTATACACTAATCACTTTCAGGAAAAGTATTAGGTTACCCATTAAACAATTTTTAGTTAATGAGCTTTATACCTATGAAGAACCATTTATCCAGCTTACTAAATATGGAAGTAGAAACAGTATGACTACTAGTTCAGGGTTCATAGAAACTTTTGGTTTTTCAAGGTACATATGTAGGTATCGGTTCTAATGAATTTGATGGCCAGCAGCCTTGTCGGGCCTTGTGTTACCTGATTTACGCGTGACGGGCACGCAAATCGAGGCGTTTAATTTCCGCCGCCGACAGCAGTTCTCACCGCAGCCTGTCAGTCAGCTGGGCAGCTGTCATAATACCGCTCAGCGAACCACCACCCACGACCGCCGATGACCTCCGACCCAGGAGTACTGATTCTCGGGGCTGTGGCAACATCAACCTCTTGGATGGCAGTAGACCAAAAGGTAAATAAACCCCTTGCCAGGGCCGCAGCTTTATGCATAATTAGCTTTTGCCGAGCGAAACACTGGCTCCGTGCGAATGTTGCAAAGTTTTAATTTATGCCTAGGTTGGCGGGAGGAATCGGTTATAGTTTGCCGTTCAGTTTGCTTTACAAACTGCATAAGCAAACATATTTTAATTTAAGGTTGTGTTTACATGCCGCTCTGTGGCACGCTTCAAGTCACACAACACGGCAGCAGGAAGCACTACTACAGCAACAGAAACAATAATAAGGACAGGACCTAGGACAACGGAAATAACAGGATCAGCAAGCCCACCCAACACTCGGCTACAAAAAGAAATCTCAGAGCAGTTCTGTAGTAGTTCGGCAAAGCTCAGATGTTAAATAAATAAACAATCTAATTTAAAGTACCCAAAATGTGTGCTGATTTTCTAACTGTAAATGGAGAAGCGTTTATATTTTCTAAACCTTTAGCTTGTTGATCAGTGTTCTTGGTTCGGGGCCGTAAACGCATTCAGTACATTATCGCCAGTGCCATATCAGACACAAACATTAATGCAAACAACAATATTTGCTTAAAATTGGCTCCGCCCTGGACACAAGGGGGCACCAACCGATATCGGGGGCGGGATTGCCGATGGCAAAAGAAATAAGGGGTAACATGTGTTTTACATGAGAGAACGGACTGGAGTTGAGCCACTGGACGACATGTTTGCTGTTCAATCAGTCGTTCAGTTTATGGATCCCTCGAATCCCGATTCCCCCTATATTCCACCCTATGTGCTGCATACTGCATGCTGTTTGCTGCAGCCCCGAGTGTGCAACTTCACAGCCTTGTTTACTCTCCAGTTTGTTTTCGCTGCTGCTGCCGCTCGGCACACTCTGCATTGCGTATACGCCGCGTTTGCTGTGGCTGCCCATTTTGCACCTGACATTTGTGCACTGCCTTTGCTTTGGAGCTGCATCAGAACTTTATGCAAATGCAGCCAAATATTTTGAATGGCCCCAAAACGCTTGCCACTTTTTCCCATACGTGAGTGCGAGCCCCACCTCTCTTTGGTTTTGTGTAGCGAAAACTGTACCTACATGCATGTCTGCTTGCAACAAAGAAACCAGTTCAAGTGCCAAGGCCTATTGTTGGTCTCAGCAAAAGAGTTGCTTTTTGCCGTTTGTAAGCAGAAATTTAAGATTTATGTGAGAAATTAAGCAACACATAACTTAAAGTATCAACAGATTGGTATTTATTTTGGGCAAACTTTTATGTGATTTCTAATTAAGTTAATATTTCCATATATATGGTGTGATTATGAACCCGATTATTTAAGACAAAGCCAGAGGTTTTATTAGCCATTAAATTATATTTATTAAGTATAAATAAATCTGTTATTCCTGTGAGTTTATTGAAACGCTTTAGTAATATATAATCAAGAATTCAGTCATCTTATAAACTTATTTGCTGTTCCAAATGAAATCTCTCTACCGGCAGATAATTGTTTGCAGCTTTTCTGTTTTCCATAAATAGGTGCTCTGACAAGAAATTGGCGGAGAGCGGTACAGTACACGGATGGCAAAGTGCCCAACAATGATTTAATCCCTTGTTCGGGCAAAATGCATTTTAATTACGCGCACACAGCGAGCAGTGCACTTTAGCATACTTAACAGGGCCACTTGGTGAGATTTTACGGCTCCTGGATGCCGGCACTCTAACTATCCTCCTTTTCGGTGGCTGCGGGATTTTAAAATGCATTCATTTGTGACACTTGATGTAATTTGTTAGTGCGGTAATTACATAAAAGTGCAATGGCCAAACAATCACACACTTAAAAGCCTTTCCCCGGGGAAAGGCAGAAGAAATGCGGATGGAGCAGGGAGCAGATTGGGAGCACTTCCGGTGCATGCGTGTGTGCGAAATCGCATTAAAATTAATGTAATTTACAACAATGACCATTAACTTAAATTAGCGATGAAATGCAGTGGCTTCTCCCAAATGGGCGTGGCTGGGCTGTGGCGCGTCGGTGGCGTAGGGGTATTCCCGCACATGTCCTTGCGGCATGTGTGGCATGCAGTCACGTGCATTGCAGTCCGGCATTTTGGCCAGTGTCCCGTTGTCGTTGTCTGGTCAGTCAGCAGCCTTTGTTTTCAAACAGGCGCCAAGGAAACAAATCATTTGCACACACACACAATGGAGTCCTGTCCCTGCCCCCAGTCGACCCCTCCCCCGCCGTTGCCATGGCCAACAAATTAACGACCATAAAGCGATTTTCAGCGGGCGGCAGTCGTCGTGAGAAGGGGGAAATTTACGAGCCAGTTCGCAGTGTCTACTGCCGCCCCAAAAATTATAGCGTACATAAATTGTTAAATGCGAAATCCTTTGATTTTAATTACGCTGAGAATTTTTATTGCCAGACATGCGGATGCCGAACTCGGACTTTTGCAGCATTTTCCAGCTTCCGGTGCTCCTGCCTTTGGCCGAAGATACTTTCCTCTAGACGGGCAAATTAATTTTAATTGTGGTTTGGCTGACGTAATTAATTGCAAGTAAAAGAAGGCAAGAAGGAAGAGAAAAGAAATTCATCTAAAATATTCGGCGTGCTTGACGGCCTATCAAAACAAATCAAATGAAACGCATATTTCTGCTTCAATTAATGGAATTAATTGAAATTTAATGAACTTAATTGTTATGCGGCGCCCGTAAGCCTGCCTTACCTTTTCACCTATAGGCCTGACTCGGTTTACACGGGAAATATGCAAAACGGTGGAGCGGAAATGGCAATGGCTTCCAAAAATGGCGGCGAATCGAAATCAAAGGCGGCGGCAAAGTACTCAAAGCATTTCCTGTGCTGAAAATTTAATAAAGTCCCCTTCGAGGCGCAAAGACAAAATGGCCACGCGCCTGTCAACGATTCCCACAGGAATCTCTTGGCAAGACTCCTCTTTTGGCCCCCTCTGTTCTCAGCTCGCCCGGTTGCCGTGGCATCTTTTTGCCAGGACCCTTCCCAGGACCACCATCCTCCATCCGCTAAAAATATATGTAGCTTTCCCTCGGGTCGCAGGCATTTTTCAATTTCTTGTGATTTTTAGTATGGCCGAGCAAATGAAAAAGTCTCAACATTTTAACAACGTATTATGGCTAAGCAGGATAATAACACTTGGACTTCCTTTCCGTCCTGTGCGAGTGTATGTGTGACAGTATCTGTGTACCGAAAGTGTCCTGCCAAGTGTGTGTGTGCAAGTGCAAACAAAGCTGAAATAAAGATACTTCCGGGCCGTGACCAGTGACAAGCACTTTAGTTGCGGCCAGCGGACAATGGAATCGGATCTGGGACCCCAAACGATTGGAGCTGGGAACTCGGAGGATTTTCAGCGTAAATTCCCAAGGAATTTGGCCAGCAATTTATTCGCAAAATTTACAAGATTTTTGGGAGACCAGAATATCTAAGCAATTTGTATTATCCTATAAATTTGCTGGTTAAAGTGCAATGTAATTTTTAGCTAAGCCTTAGAAGAAAAAAATTAGTCTCCAAAATGGGGCTAATTTAAATTTTTAAAAATGTTGAAAAAAAAACAGCAGTATAAAAAAAAAAAAAATCAAAATTTTGATCAGGCAAACACATGAAATTAAAAAGAATTTCTTGTTCTCAGAGCCTCGACCATTTTCTAATTTGTTGATTTTTCGTTAAGTTCATTGTTTGGCTCCTTTGCGCTTAACTTTTGTTTAGGCTAGCGGAATTCCTAGACGCCAACTTGAGTTGGCCCGACCGTTTGTTTGAGTTGGCCGGAGTGTGTGAGTTTTTTCTTCTCGAGCGCTTTTTTTATGAGCTGCCACGAGGATGCAGGACTTTGCTGGTCAACACTACACAAATTGTTGATGTGACCGGGTCCCGTGTCCTTTGTGTATGTTTGTTGTTGTGCGTCATCATCTTCTTCTGCTCCTAGTGGTTGTTTGTTGCTGGCTCGTTCATTGTGTTTGCACCATAAATCGCTTCCGTTTATGTTTTAGAGCCACACAATGGCATGGCCAAGTTGGGGGCATCGGGAGCGGAAGAAGGCGGCTAAAAGAGGAGCCACCCTGATCACTAGCGTAAACAATAAAGTTTAAAACAACTAAGCAAGATACAAAATGTTCTACGGAATTTCATTTCGGACGGATGCAGTGAAGAAGTCAGAACACTCTTTGACGCACCTATGTAATAAATTTGTTGTTTACATTGTTTATCTTAATTTAACAAATTTAAAATATAGCAACTATTTTATTTTATATTAAAAATAAATTAGACATTCTTAAAGACATGACATTTCTTGGAACTTGGAAATTAGGAACCTGATAACTATTATAAGCTACCTCTTTTTGATAGCAGAAGTTTTGCAATCCTGAATCGCCCTTAGTTATTTTCAGTGTGATTCATTTTGCCCGGTTCTCTATGTGTGTGCTTTATAGCCATGGCTCGCTTCACGCTTTTGACCATGTGACCAGCTAGCCGTGTCAGTCATTTTGAGCGCCGTTCCGCTTTTGTGCCCCCGGAGAAGAACAAATCTCATCTTTGTGTTTGCCCCATCTCAGCTCCCGTCTCGCTCACACCTCCTGCGCCGTCTCGCTTGCTCGCATTATCATTGTCCACGCCCTGGACCGGCATGAAATAAGTTAGTCCTGGGCAAACGTCCTGTCCCCGGACACGCAATGGCCCAGCTCATGTTGACTTTTCCTATTTTAAGTCCGTTTATTTCTTTTACACTTGCTCCATCTTGGCGCTCGCCTCGCCGCGTCCCCTTCGCCATTCTCTGACCTTTTCCCGTTGTTGTAGTTGGTGGAAAAGTTTTCCACTCGCCTGCCAAGTGCCAGGAAGCAGAGCAGCGGCAACAATGCCGTGAAAAACTGTGTAGTGCATTCGCTTAGCGAAAACTTTTAATGATCCGAGGCCTTGGAGATGGGTTTGATACTAAGCCGGAACCGAAATAGCATCTGCATTATAAAGGAAGCTAAACGCAAGCGACCAATTAATCACCTTTGACAGTCCTCCTAAATTTTTGTCTTAAATGTACTTTTTCCCAATAATTTCAAAACACATATCTTTCGTGTTTAACGTATTCTATTAAAAAAGCGTGCGATTAAAAATTCTTCTTATTTGCAACATTAGGGGAATAATGCCAACAAACATTTCTTTAAAGCGACATATCGAACATCTTTATATGCACGACCCAGTTTTTACTTATATGAAGCTTATTCCTGGCCCCAGTTTTCCATTGCCTCGGTCTTATCGCCTCTTATGGCGATGGTTTTTAATGTCTTTTTGGGGCTAGGATCGTAAGCCACTTCTATCTGCGCCGTGTTGTCGAACATAATCGAACTAATCAATTTGCGTAAATAAACTGCTCTGGGTTTATTATCGACAAGGTGCCACGTGCCGAGCTCGGTGGCGTCCCCGTGCAACATAAATCTTTATTTACAAAAGTGTAAACAAAAATTACTCACTCACGCGCATTCACGAGGGAAAGCGCAAAAAAATGGGTAAGCGGAAAAGTGGGAAAATGCATGGAGAGGAAGTGTGTTAAAGGCTGAAATGCGAAAAATCAACGACTTCGACGCAGAGATAACAATGGGGGCTAACCTCTCGAACTCGAACTCCCCAACGGATACGAGTGGGTGTGCGAATTAGCATGTGAGCCCTTACAAAGGCCACCCCCCTGGCGCCGCTAATGGCCCTCCCGTGAGTCTGACGCTCCCGTTGAAAAGTCAACGATTGCCGCGCTGCGGAAATTAACGGAAAATCAGCAGCGGCGCACAAAGAGAACGAAATGTGGGCGGGCGAAAGACACAGCGAAGCTTCGCTAAGGAGACCGAAAAGGATATTCGTAGCAATCTTAACGAATTCGTAATAATGTTTGACACTTTTTTTTTAAGAATTGTGTTAGGCTCTCTAGGGCTAACTATAAAATTTTTCTTGGGTAGCAGAGAAGAGATTATTTGGAAAATATTTTGAAGACTCCCTTACAGTTGTTCCACTGTAGCTGACGTTAATAGCAACAAATGGCAAAGGATGCTTGATTTAATGTACAAAAGTTTTTGATGTTTCTCCGTAGGTGGATGATGGCGGCGACGTGGGGAGCCTTCGCTCCTTTTGCCTTTTGGCCCCTATGTCTGTCTGTGGGTGTTGGTTAACAGTCTGCTTATTTCAAATTGTAATTATGGGCCGCTGTTCCGCTCGTCCTTTCGCCAAACGTTGGGTGTCAGTATCAGTCGGCTGACACTGGGGGTCCTGCGCGCAGGACTCAGTGGAGCAGAATGCAGCAAATCACGGGGTCCCGAGCCTCTATGTTTCGCATAAAATGTATACAAATTATGCGTATTTATCGGGCAAATTCAATGAACTGTAAATGGTGTGGAAGTTGTTTGGCGCTCGAGTGTGTGTCGGCAAAGGTGTTTGGTGTGCCATTGTTGTTACGCGGTTGTCTGTCACAACATTAAGCCTTGTGGATTGGGTCTGAGAAAGCGCACAGGTGTGTGTGAAAGTTGGGGGCTGGAATGGGTTGGGTTGGGGTTTTCAGGGTGCTGGGTAGGCGTAGTGAATCGGGTGCACTGAACCATTCTCATTAAGATGGTTGGGGGTGCTCAGACAATTTGCTGACGTTTAATTCCCTAACATAATGTACCCCTTTGGGCATTCGATTCCGCCCAAATCTGTTTAACGATTGGGCCATTCCACAATTAATAATTACTAATCGCTTTGGCAAGCAACTAGCATAGAAAAGTGAAATCACGATCTATATTTGTCCTGATTTATTTCGGTATACCATTTAGTCATTTACCGCAACCCCAGAACAGTTAACAGAAGCGAGTTCATTGACAACCTTGAGCCTTGACCCCTGACCCATTGACAGGTGGCAGGCGCATAAATATTTCATTGGCTCGCTCTATTAAGGGGGAAATGGGGAAAACTTTTATGGCCAACACATCGGTCCACTGCCGCGTGCCAGTTATTAGTTAATAACTATTTGCTCTTTGTTTATTTATAATGTCTTAATTGTCGGAACGTGGGCCCAATCCATCCAGGCATGGTAATTTAATGGTCGTCGCACAATTATTTTCCAATTCACAGCCCAATCGGGCAAAGGGATCCGGATCCGTTGGATACGTTCGTCCAATTTAAATCCCCAGTTTCCCAGTTTCGGTTGGGACGCCTCTCTTCCCAGCTGTCAGGTTAATTTGCTTGCCGCACAGCAGGTGTTGAGTTTGGCTAATTAATAGGCTGTCCGAGACTGCCGGGCTGGCCCACAGATTTTTAACGACAGGTTTCAGGGGGGATCGGGAGAAGGAACTGGGGCTGGGAGCCCGGGAACGGGTAACGGGTCACGTCCTGGACCGTAAACGCATCCGTTTCCGCATCGCAAACTATGCGGGCGACAGCTGCTGCTGCACGGGAAATAAGTTCGGTAGAGGTAATTTCTATTTTGAATTAAAATCCAAATCTGAGTTGTGCAAACCCTTCACAATGTAGCCGAAACTTTCTAAAGACGTTATTCATAAACGATTAATTTTCATATACATTTTGCACAGCGAAAGAATGAATTAATTCGAATTTTCTCTCAGTGTGCTCCTCCTTTTTTATGGCTTTGCGTGCTTGGCATCGTTTTGTTTGGGGTCCGCGCGTTCCCGAGTTATTACTAATTTTTAATTTATGTGCATTTAATTGAAATTCGGCAGAGGCCAGCACTCAGCGACTCTCCCTCTGAATTTGGCTCCTACTCTGACTTTGACTTTGACTTTGGCTTTGCCCCTGCTGTGGACTGTGGCTCTGACCCACTTGCCAGACAAACACGCATCGCATCGCATTGCATCGGAGGCTTGGCCAAAATCGCGCATCGAACATGGCCAACAAGTTGCAAACAAGTCGTCGCCAAAATCGCAAGCAACATAAATTTTCGCACATTTTCGGGCTGCGTTCGACGGGCACATGCAACCAGAAATCAACCAGCAGGCCAGAAAAAAAAGCAGGCAGAGTTGAAACGTGGAAAGAGTTATATGGCCTCACATTTCTGCTGCCTGCTGGCCGCAAATTTATTACGTTAATTAAAATAATTCTTAATTAATCAGAAGCAAAGATGCGGGCAGTGCAAATGGCCACAGAAGATGACCGAGCCAAGTTCAGAGATGGGGAAGAACCCTTTTGATGTCACTCCTCTTCTGCCTCAGCTGCAGACAGTTTTGTCTAGTAATGCATGGCGCATCAATTATGGAAGAGTTCCCCTATCCCCAATAATATCCCCCGATTTATACTGCCCACTGGAGACTCGCCCACTTGCCGAGTTTCTCACGGGACTCGCTTAAAAATGAATTTAATATGCTCTTTAGTTGAAGTGAAGAAGCTACGGTTTCATCAGCACAGTGGAATGAAAAATGAGGAATGCGGTATGAATCTTATATAGAAAATCAAGGTTCATAAGAATTATGTAGTGTTATAAATAGTACTCAGCTTGTGCCTCGTTAATATTATCTTTTAATATATTTATAATTGGATTGTATCAATTGTCGCGTAAAACATTTGTCTAGTTATTTTCTTAAATTATTTTCTAGTAACTGTTTTTTCTTTAACACGATCTCCCCACTGTACCTTCATCGAGCGAGCAAGCTGCACTTGTCCTCCATTCGCTGCAACTCATTACATTATTTTCGTGTGTTTATTGTTTCTTTGCAGTCTCTTGCCGCCAAAGCAGCAGCTTGGCTGGCGCCCTATTGTTCCCTGTGGCCCCCAGTCTGCCGGTCCACTGGTGCCCGATGCCCCGATGCAGGATTCCCGCCTCCTGGCCAGCAGTTTATTATGCAGCAACGCACCCCCAAAGCGGTTTGGATCGGTTGGTCGGCTGGCAAACAGACAGCGCCTGACAATGAGTTTTTAGTTTGTGCAGCGTTCATTTCGCCGCTTATCTGCGCCCTGGCAATGTTTGCTGTCATTGCAAATTTCCGAGTTTGACAGCTTACAAGCAGCCAGAGTCGAGAGTCCCCATTTGCCCCTTTCCTTCCCGCCGTCTATGGCATCCTGCGTTCCCCGACCGCAGGCTCAATGTCCGTCGGCTTTGGGCTCTCCCGCCGGACTCTGTGGCGCTGCTAGACGCACAGCGTCTTCGTTTAAGTGGCGCTATGCGTCGGACGTCTCATCGACCTGGTACACGGAGAGAAAAGGCAGTAGTTCTAGAGAACAGCTTTTCAAAAAGCAAAGTGTTAAGTATCCGACTTGGGGACCAATCAGAGTCATTGATATAACAATGCTTAATGAGACACTCCCTTAGTTCGAAGTTATTAAAAATTCCAAGCAGAAATATAATATTTTCAGTGCATCCACTCCTCGCTCTCATTCGCATTCTCATCGTCGGCGGTTATTAGTTGGCCACTGCGTCGAGTGGATGTGGATGTGGATCCGTCGTAGATACGTGGATATGTGGTCTTAATGATGTCAGACCGACCGAGCGAACGGTACAGTGAACAATGCCAAACAGCTACGGACCTGATTAGCCATGTTGGCCCCTTTGGGTCTTGGGGATTCGGATTGGGCACTGTGTCTTAGCACCGCATCTCGTATATTGTTTGAAGATACACGTAATTAATGTGGACTTAGCAGTTTGGCACTCAGATAACAAAAGATATTGGCCAGACGGTACGAGTGGTGTTGCGGGAGGATGCCATGTCGGCAACGGGTAATGAGTTCAATATCTTTCCATTGAGTCCTACCCGTGGCTCTTTCAAATTTAAGTTCTGCAGTATGTTTTTCGATCGTTAAACGTACTGTAAGATAAGATCGTTTAAAAAATGTTAATATCATCATAGTTTGTATCAATAGCTTTCATAAATCCTAGAAAATGTAGATGTTTACATTACCATTGCTAGGTATGGGGGATTTTTCGTTTACCGAACAGCCTCTCCAGTTCTGTGCTAATAGTAATGACCATGCAATTCTGCAAACCCTGCCGATACTCTTGAAATATTTCCGGTTAAGGAGTAATCATATTAGCAGCCAGCCTGGCCTCGAAACCCAAATGTTCGCCCATTTCCCCCTCTTAATATATACGTCGATGCCAATTTAGCTATTACATAAGTGAGTCAGCTGAAAAGGAAACCAGCTCCAACTCGACTACAAAATGATGATGGAACGCAAGTACAAGTTGGTTAGACGTCTCAAGCTGCGTTGTCAGAAAGTCGAGAAATTGAGAAGCGGATGGAAGGGGCAGAGTCATCATTACGTTGATTTGCGGTTCAAAAATGCTTGCACTTAGTTGCTACTGTTCATGATTTTAGCTGATTTTCCTTGTACCGAATCGGTATTGACTTGGTCAAATCCCTTAGGACTGGCACATTGACTGACTGACTGGCTGACTGGTCCTTGACTTGGTGACCCAGTTGGCCTTTGTTTTAGCCCCGCCAATATTGTTTGCCCGTAAGATATTTATTTGCTTTGCTTTTCTATTTGGAATTTCCAATTTTTCCGCTGCTTCGTCTGCCATTTATTGCTCTTGAGATGTTTTCACTTGGGAGCTGGATGACGACGGGTTCTCCAAAGGTCACCCGCTGCAGCAACACAGCAAGACAGCAACAGTTCCGACTTCATCCATCCTTTGCCAGTCATCGAAATCCCCTCCAACTTTCACATTAGTTTGTGTGGGTCGACGTGCTCTATCGTTCATCGTTTATATTATCGGCTCGGCATCAGCATCATCATCAGCGTCGTCGTCATCTAGCCCGTCATCGCTTTTGGGCCATGGCGCTGTGTTGGCTTTATCCGCTTGGCCCAATCGCCTCGCCCTCTCGCCTGGCCAATTCCTTTGATTACCGCACCCTTTTCGCTCTTTGTTTGGTCTTAGGTCATCATAAATTGTTTGCTTTCAAGTCAATTATTGATATAGGATTTGCAGCCGTGATTAAGCTGCCTCTTCCTTATTGGCCAAGTGGGTCAGTGGAGTGTGGCCATGCCCGTTCAGGCCATTGTTTTAGGCCTGGTCTTCGTTACGGCGAAAGTTCAATGCCAACGCCAAAGGCAACTGCACGCCAAGTGCATTAGCTGCCCCCATAAACATTGATAAGCCAGAGATAAGGAGGCAGATACCCACTCCTAGACCCATTTCGATCCCATTACGATCCGCATTCCCCGGCAAATTGTAGCACTCATAATTTGTTTTTGATTGCCTGGCACTTTGGCCGCCTCCTCGGACCTAAGCAAACCGAAATATAAATCCAAACAAGTGCTCTCTGAGCCGTCTAGGGGACACTCGAAGCGCCGGGGCAAACAAAACAGGGCCGGGCACAAGGGTCTCGGAATGGGGAATCAGGGGACAGGGAATCTGGGACCGAAGTCCAGACCCTTAGCCCATCTTTTCCTGTTTTGTCGGCATCTTTTACTCCACACTGGCGCTTCCGTCGCTGCAACGAGAGATGCAAATGGTAATGTCTGGTAAATTGCGCTTAGAGAAAATTCATGCCCTAAGCAGGAAAACTTAATAAATCCTCTGTTCAGAGTTTAAAAAGTGGAAGTAAGTGCGTTTATGCGATTATTTACTCCGGTTTACTCTTGCTATTAAATAAAAAAAAACGTAGAAAATATGAAATAATTTGTTGCAATGATGTACCTATTTTTGTTGTGTGTAAGGTATAGTGGAATGGTTTGAGTATGCTCGAAAGTCTTTTGACAATATTTGCGCGCCCTGACAATAAAACGCAAAGTGAAGTCTTGAGCTGCAGTTCCTCCATGTGCATCCCCTGGATTTTAGTATCTCAGTATTCATGTATTTGTGTATCTGTGCGGCGGGTCATTTAAATTTCATGCTAAATCAAAAATGCTTGTGTTTATTATTTGTTTTGTGTGCTGTGCCGCGGCCGAGGACTCCGCGTTTCGCTTTTCCTGTTTGTCTTTGGGTTCCAGTTCATTTCAGCCGAGCGGCGCTTGTATACGAGTCGATGTCTTTCCTTTTGTTAGCCATGAAGGCGCCCTTTCCCATCCTTCGGCCCTCATCCGCTGCCCCTGCCCATGCCCCTCCCACTCATCGATTGCCGGCGGCATCCTTTGTGGCCTACACAGGATGTCGATTACATTTGTTTACTGCACTCGGCGCACTATAATTTCCCCCTCGTTTAATGAACAGGTGCCGTGTTGTTGTCTCTGCTGGAACTGCATCCCTACTTAATTTGCCCAGTGCAGTGTGCACTGGAATCCAGAGACATCGGAGACAAACATGGCCATTCCATAGCCGCACAAATGGCATTTAATCTCTAAAGCGCATCACCAGATTTACGCTCAAGACAAGATCAAAGCGTCAACTTAGCATTCAGCAGCCCACCAATCAGATGAACTGCGAAATCCACTCGAGATGCAAGTGGATATCTGGACTTCTACTCTGCAATCCAGATCCCTTTGGTTGTGT
Organism: Drosophila melanogaster; assembly: GCF_000001215.4. Classification (NCBI taxonomy): domain Eukaryota; kingdom Metazoa; phylum Arthropoda; class Insecta; order Diptera; family Drosophilidae; genus Drosophila; species Drosophila melanogaster. The sequence goes on along the minus strand of NT_033778.4, from coordinate 19,965,009 downwards.
CTGGGGCGGAGAAGTGGAGTGAAAACCACGTGATTTGCATTTAATTTAAAGATTGCTGAGATTTATCGGTGAACAGAGACTTTCAAGGATAATTGTATGTTTATATTTAATTCAACAACAACGTGCAAGTACTAAAATTCTTTGTGGTTTCCTTAAGGAAGTTCTTAAATCTTCTTACTTTGTTTCAAACCTCATCCTTCCACGCAGATGTAAATTACCTCAACAATGTTGCAACAGATATTTAGCCAAGTTAAGACCCGAGGTATGCATCTCGGTGACCACTCTCAGTCCAAAGATAAAAAAGCGATAACATTTTAATGACGAGGACTCAGATCGCTGTGATCGTGGGTGTCGGTGGAGTGGGATTTCAGGCATTACTCAATCAGCGGGCCATAAATGCAAGCTGATTAATGCAGCTGCCTGTCTGACGACAAGTGATACATTTCCGGTGACAATGATGGGGACTTATTATACGCTGGAAAAAATGTTTATACTTTTCTCTACTAATCTTGGATGCATTCGTATGCATCTAATTGAATTCAGAGCGTTACTGCATGCTGTCTAAAGCCATCTAAGTAAACTGCTGACTAACAACAATTAAGAAATTATCCCTCTGGCTAAAAACTTTTTTTATGTGTATCTTGGGGATGGTCCTCAAGTTGTCGGCGATGTTCACGACGTCATGCAGTCTGCGGATCACGGAGTGGCAATCAAACGGAGGCCACATTTGGGGTCCATGACAACGACAAGTGTCAAAACGCAGGTTGCACTCATTTAAATTGGCATGATTTACGTTTGCCCCAACCAGCAACCGACTTGCATCTCAACGCATTGCCTGTCATCCATGTGGATGCAACTGTGGCAATATGGCAAATTACAACAGCACTTAACAAGCCGCAGCCGAAGGAAATGACAAACAGCGGAGACAAGACGCTGACATAGCCAAAGGGTCTCATCCGGGAACGAGTAAAGGGAGCTGTAAACTGGGAGCTGGGCGATCCCATCCGATCCGATCCGGATTCCATAGTGGGCATCAAGTCGAGTCGAGTCGAGTGGGGGGCAGAGGGTCGCCAGTCGCCGGTCGCCGTCGCCTCATGTTTATTTACAATTAGTATATTCTAGATTTTCCTTTACCTTTTTGTAAGCTTTGATTAATACATAACTACCTAATAGTTTGGGCCCTTTTCATTTTATGTGCTTTACCTTAGTATTTTTTTTGTCGGGTGTCCCTCATCTTCGGTGGGTTCTGGCAAAGGATTTGCAGCAAGACCGGCTTGTTAGTGTGCAACATTCTGTTGCAACGCCGGCGACTGCAACAGCGACTGCAACTGCAACTGTTGCGTTGCTGCGTAATTAAGTGGGCGACAGTCTGGTAAATGCAAATTTCTTGGCCTTGTCGCACTGCTCGCCGCAGGACATGGCCAAATGCAGATGCTGGCAACCGATATGGACGATAAGCCGTGGTGCGATGCCGCTGTTAGCGGGTTCCTGTTGCTGTTGCTGTTCTGCATCAGCTTGTAGACGGCGATAAGCGCTCGCCTATGATCTATGATCCTGACCTTGGCTGGCAGATCAGAATGCGCATACGCAATGTTGCGCATTCTTAATTAAAATGTCAAAACTGGTTTAATGGCGTTAATGAACGAACAGCACTCAGTTCGTTAGTCGGGCGAACAGGTCGCTAGAGGTTTGACAATATTGCTTGGATTCCTGGGATTCCTTCGGTTTGGTGTTCATGGACTGCGGATCGCTTTCTGGCTTTTGATCTGCCTGGCGATCTGGACTTTGATTTATCTTTAGGTTTGCTGCGTTTACAAACAAAAGCTGCCGCCGCCAGCGCCGGAAAATGGAAAGTTTTCCGTTGTCTTGACAGTTAGCGTAGTGACGGTTGATTTATAGAAATCAAAGCCTGGTCTTGCAGCCTTTGTTAAGTTCGTTATCGTGTTTGCAAAATTGTTAACTGAGCTATAACAAACTATGGCACACGTTTGGTAATACAACGCAGCGCTGGATGTCTAATCATAGATACTATATATCCAACCGCTGCTGATTTAATATTGATATCGAGATATCTGATTATCATTGGGAAAAATTAAGGGATTTGTAATTATGTTAATTTTTCACCCATCTCCACTCTTTTTTATTGGTTTTAAATGGTAACTCGACCGTGAAGGACCAATGCAAAAGCCCGTCCAATTCATTGCATTCCCTTCTATTCAAAGCAGGCGCCTTCGCAGCACAGAAACACTTGTAAAAATTGAAATATGTTTTCAAGTGCATTTCGTAACTCTTAGTACGCACTACATACATCAAATCAAAATAATCAAAACATAACGTTTTTCCCAGTGCACCGAGCCCAAAGCCCGACTCTTGGGGGTTCTGTTGGAATATACTATTCAACCTACAAAAATAACGTTAAACAACACTACTTTATATTTGATATGAATGGCCACACCTTTTATGCCATAAAACATATTGTAAGAGAATACCACTCTTTTTATTCCTTCTTTCCTTCTTGTACGTTTTTTGCTGTGAGTAGGTCGTGGTGCTGGTGTTGCAGTTGAAATAACTTAAAATATAAATCATAAAACTCAAACATAAACTTGACTATTTATTTATTTATTAAGAAAGGAAATATAAATTATAAATTACAACAGGTTATGGGCCCAGTCCATGCCTAATAAACAATTAAATTGTGAATTAAAGATTGTGAAAATAAATTGTGAAATAGCATTTTTTCACATTCTTGTGAAATAGTTTTTTTTTTCACATTCTTGTGAAATTATTTCCTTCTCAGAATTTGAGTGAAAAATGGACAAGGCTAAACGTAATATTAAGCCGTTTGATGGCGAGAAGTACGCGATTTGGAAATTTAGAATTAGGGCTCTTTTAGCCGAGCAAGATGTGCTTAAAGTAGTTGATGGTTTAATGCCTAACGAGGTAGATGACTCCTGGAAAATGGCAGAGCGTTGTGCAAAAAGTACAATAATAGAGTACCTAAGCGACTCGTTTTTAAATTTCGCAACAAGCGACATTACGGCGCGTCAGATTCTTGAGAATTTGGACGCCGTTTATGAACGAAAAAGTTTGGCGTCGCAACTGGCGCTGCGAAAACGTTTGCTTTCTCTGAAGCTATCGAGTGAGATGTCACTATTAAGCCATTTTCATATTTTTGACGAACTTATAAGTGAATTGTTGGCAGCTGGTGCAAAAATAGAAGAGATGGATAAAATTTCTCATCTACTGATCACATTGCCTTCGTGTTACGATGGAATTATTACAGCGATAGAGACATTATCTGAAGAAAATTTGACATTGGCGTTTGTGAAAAATAGATTGCTGGATCAAGAAATTAAAATTAAAAATGACCACAACGATACAAGCAAGAAAGTTATGAACGCGATCGTGCACAACAATAATAACACTTATAAAAATAATTTGTTTAAAAATCGGGTAACTAAACCAAAGAAAATATTCAAGGGAAATTCAAAGTATAAAGTCAAGTGTCACCACTGTGGCAGAGAAGGCCACATTAAAAAAGATTGTTTCCATTATAAAAGAATATTAAATAATAAAAATAAAGAAAATGAAAAACAAGTTCAAACTGCAACATCACACGGCATTGCGTTTATGGTAAAAGAAGTGAATAATACTTCAGTGATGGACAACTGCGGGTTTGTCCTTGATTCTGGTGCTAGTGACCATCTTATAAATGATGAGTCGCTGTATACCGACAGTGTGGAGGTTGTGCCTCCACTTAAGATTGCAGTGGCCAAGCAAGGCGAATTTATTTATGCCACTAAGCGTGGTATTGTCCGACTACGGAATGACCATGAGATTACACTGGAGGATGTACTCTTTTGTAAGGAAGCTGCTGGTAATTTGATGTCCGTAAAGCGTCTCCAAGAGGCAGGAATGTCGATCGAATTTGACAAAAGCGGTGTAACCATTTCGAAAAATGGGTTAATGGTTGTCAAAAATTCAGGTATGTTAAACAATGTACCTGTGATCAATTTTCAAGCATATTCTATAAATGCTAAGCATAAAAATAATTTTCGTTTATGGCATGAGAGGTTTGGCCATATAAGCGATGGCAAATTATTAGAAATAAAACGAAAGAACATGTTTAGTGATCAAAGTCTTCTAAACAACTTAGAGTTATCATGTGAAATTTGTGAACCCTGTCTAAATGGTAAACAGGCAAGACTTCCTTTTAAACAATTGAAAGATAAGACCCATATTAAAAGACCACTTTTTGTAGTACACTCAGATGTCTGTGGGCCTATTACTCCAGTTACTTTAGATGATAAAAATTATTTTGTGATCTTTGTTGATCAGTTTACACATTATTGTGTAACTTATTTAATTAAATATAAATCTGATGTGTTTAGCATGTTTCAAGATTTTGTAGCCAAGAGTGAAGCTCATTTTAATTTAAAGGTTGTGTACTTATACATTGACAATGGTAGAGAATACTTGTCAAATGAGATGAGACAATTTTGTGTTAAGAAAGGAATTTCTTATCACTTAACAGTGCCACATACACCTCAGTTAAATGGTGTTTCTGAGAGAATGATAAGAACCATTACGGAAAAAGCTCGAACCATGGTTAGTGGTGCAAAGCTAGATAAAAGCTTTTGGGGCGAAGCAGTATTAACTGCTACTTATTTAATCAACAGAATTCCTAGCAGAGCACTTGTTGATAGTTCAAAGACCCCATATGAGATGTGGCACAATAAGAAGCCATACTTAAAACATTTGAGAGTGTTTGGTGCAACTGTTTATGTGCATATTAAAAACAAACAAGGAAAGTTTGATGATAAATCATTTAAAAGTATTTTTGTGGGCTATGAACCCAATGGTTTTAAGTTGTGGGATGCTGTAAATGAAAAATTTATTGTCGCAAGAGATGTTGTTGTCGATGAAACCAATATGGTTAATTCTAGAGCTGTTAAATTTGAAACAGTGTTCCTGAAAGATAGTAAGGAAAGTGAAAATAAAAATTTTCCGAATGACAGTAGGAAAATAATACAAACAGAGTTCCCGAATGAGAGTAAGGAATGCGACAACATACAATTCCTGAAAGATAGTAAGGAAAGTGAAAATAAAAATTTTCCGAATGACAGTAGGAAAATAATACAAACAGAATTCCCGAATGAGAGTAAGGAATGCGACAACATACAATTCCTGAAAGATAGTAAGGAAAGTAATAAATATTTTCTGAATGAGAGTAAGAAAAGAAAGCGAGATGATCACCTGAATGAAAGTAAGGGATCAGGCAACCCGAATGAGAGTAGGGAAAGTGAAACAGCAGAGCACTTAAAAGAAATTGGAATTGATAATCCAACTAAAAATGATGGCATAGAAATTATTAATAGAAGAAGTGAGAGATTAAAGACTAAGCCTCAGATATCCTATAATGAAGAGGATAATAGTCTAAATAAAGTTGTTCTAAATGCTCACACTATATTTAACGATGTCCCAAATTCATTTGATGAAATTCAATATAGGGATGATAAATCTTCTTGGGAAGAAGCCATCAATACAGAGTTAAATGCTCATAAAATTAATAATACTTGGACAATTACAAAAAGGCCTGAAAACAAAAATATTGTAGATAGCAGATGGGTATTTTCTGTTAAATATAATGAACTTGGAAATCCAATTAGATACAAAGCTAGATTGGTTGCACGAGGATTCACTCAAAAATACCAAATAGACTATGAAGAGACATTTGCTCCTGTAGCTAGAATTTCAAGTTTCCGATTTATATTGTCATTAGTAATACAGTATAACTTGAAAGTCCATCAAATGGATGTAAAAACAGCTTTCTTAAATGGCACGTTAAAAGAGGAAATTTATATGAGACTTCCTCAAGGTATATCGTGTAATAGTGACAATGTGTGTAAATTGAATAAGGCAATTTACGGACTCAAGCAAGCGGCTAGATGCTGGTTTGAAGTATTTGAGCAAGCATTGAAAGAGTGTGAGTTTGTAAACTCTTCAGTTGATCGCTGTATATATATTTTAGACAAAGGTAACATCAATGAAAACATATATGTATTATTATATGTAGATGATGTGGTTATAGCTACAGGAGATATGACAAGAATGAATAACTTCAAAAGGTATTTAATGGAAAAGTTTAGGATGACTGACCTAAATGAAATAAAACATTTTATTGGAATTAGGATAGAGATGCAGGAAGATAAAATCTATTTAAGCCAATCTGCATATGTTAAAAAATTTTAAGTAAATTTAACATGGAAAATTGTAATGCAGTTAGTACTCCTTTACCTAGTAAAATAAATTATGAATTACTTAATTCAGATGAAGACTGCAATACCCCATGCCGTAGCCTCATAGGATGTTTAATGTACATAATGCTTTGTACACGCCCAGATTTAACTACTGCAGTAAATATCTTGAGCAGATATAGTAGCAAAAATAACTCCGAATTATGGCAGAACTTAAAAAGAGTTCTTAGATATTTGAAGGGCACTATCGATATGAAATTGATTTTTAAAAAGAACTTGGCATTTGAAAATAAAATTATTGGTTATGTGGATTCTGATTGGGCTGGTAGTGAAATTGATAGAAAAAGTACAACAGGGTATTTATTCAAAATGTTTGATTTTAATCTCATTTGTTGGAATACAAAGAGACAGAACTCAGTAGCAGCCTCATCAACTGAAGCTGAGTATATGGCCCTATTTGAAGCCGTGAGAGAAGCTCTATGGCTTAAATTTTTATTAACTAGTATTAACATTAAACTAGAAAACCCCATTAAAATTTACGAAGACAATCAAGGCTGTATTAGCATAGCAAACAACCCCTCATGTCATAAACGAGCTAAACATATTGATATTAAATATCATTTTGCCAGAGAGCAAGTTCAGAATAATGTGATTTGTCTTGAGTATATTCCTACAGAGAATCAACTGGCTGACATATTTACAAAACCGTTGCCTGCTGCGAGATTTGTGGAGTTACGAGACAAATTGGGTTTGCTGCAAGACGACCAATCGAATGCTGAATGAAATTTTTATATATATTTTTCAAATTTAAATTCCTGTAAACATATTTTGTTACAATGATCTGATCGGGTTTTTCTGGGTTTTCCCCGTATCCTCGCAGCAAATGCTGGATCAGTTAACACTTCCCAGAATGCACACCACCCACATTTGATAGTTACTAATGAATATTATTGTTATGTTTTTAATTATAGACGTTATTTTTGAGGGGGCGTGTTGGAATATACTATTCAACCTACAAAAATAACGTTAAACAACACTACTTTATATTTGATATGAATGGCCACACCTTTTATGCCATAAAACATATTGTAAGAGAATACCACTCTTTTTATTCCTTCTTTCCTTCTTGTACGTTTTTTGCTGTGAGTAGGTCGTGGTGCTGGTGTTGCAGTTGAAATAACTTAAAATATAAATCATAAAACTCAAACATAAACTTGACTATTTATTTATTTATTAAGAAAGGAAATATAAATTATAAATTACAACAGGTTCCCTTGTCTGCAAAGTTGTGTGATTTATTTGGGCGGCTCGGGTGTTTTTTGCTCTTTGTGCGCTGCGCTTTTTATTATGGCACAATTTTTATTATTTTTATTGGTGCGCACTCGAGTGGATTTCGCCAGAGTGCTGGAGTGGAGCTGGAGGAGTTGCAGGCCCATGACGCACCACCCTCACCACTTTCCTGAGGCTGCAAACAGAACTGCATTGGGTATATGGATATGCATATCCAGGCGGGCACACACGAGTATGTGCATTTATTATTTTACTTGGCTTGCTCGCATTTTGCAGCAACGATCTGTAGACACAATAAATTACCAATTATATTTTCATTTCATATTTCTGTCATTGATTTCGCTTCCAGACTGAGGCTCCATGCCTCAATGAAACCAAAGGGGGTCGTGCGCCCCGCCCTTCAAGTCAGGCGAAATTCATATCCAATGTAAAAGGCAGTTTGTTTTATCAATCAACAGACAAATTTGTATAGCTTTTAAAATGGTTTCGAAAAGCACACATACAGTTTTACAAAGTACATTTAATATACATCGAAATATTAAAGTCAAAGGCACCTCACAAAATATACACCCGCACGGTCTTCAACTTCACTTCTTGTTCTTTTCAATTTCAATGCGTATACTACTGTTCTGAAAACCTGATACAAACAGAAACCTAAAACAAATTAAACAAGATTAAATAGTTACACGTGTTATTTTGAAAGTCGAGTAGCTCACATGGACAAATTATTAAACAAATAATGGTGTATATCTTAGCCCGTTCTGTGATGATCTCCCATTCTCTGCACAACTTGATAACATATGCGGTAGTAATTGTAACAACTACCGGGATCATTATAGCCACCCAAATCCACACAAGAAAACGATTTTCCTAAAAAACAAAAAGGATCAAAATAAAATGTATAAGATACGTAACACTCAAGTACCAAGATGGCACCAATCAGAAGGAATATTGCAGCTAAAATTGCAAAGCTGCCTCCCCCAATTACGATTTTGTGGTATATGTTTAAGGTTACACCTGTGCAAAAGGACAGCTCTTATAGTTACTCGTTTTAAATGTATGTATTCTAAGGTATATTTACGAGTAGACACGTATGAAATAATAACGACACTTAGTATTATTATGGCGATGGCCCGAATACCGCATTCTTTACGACCGGTAAGGTCTCCACGACAAAATTTGCACATTTTGCTTTTTCATCAGATTAGAATCTAATAATTTTCGTTAAATGTAACAGAAAACTCAAGAAATTGATGATTCGTAAAAGTAAATCAACTTATCAAGTTCTTTTTTCAGCCAAATGTTTTAATGTCGAACTTTAATGAAAAAGTCGGAAAAGTGCAGTCTTAACTGTAAAGCAAAACCACCCCCAGAGTTAAGTTATCAGAAAGAAAAGCGCGAAAATCCCTTTGTTGGACTGTTTTTATTTTCGTCTGCAGCCGGGACCGTCTATATTTATTTCCTCTGCCGTTCTATAAGGCCGGCCAGCTGGCTTTGTGCAAAGCCTGCCGCCACATTAAGCCCTCAACCCAGCGATTTGGGAATGGAAATCAAAAGTCGCCGTTAAAGTGTCTAGGAAATTGTGCATGCATTAAATAAATGAAACTCCCTTTATCCCGAAGGACGGACAGAGTGACCAAGGGTCGGACCAGGAATAACCTCGGGTCCATGTGCAAATTAAAATGGGAATAAGAGGCGAAGGCGGGTACTTTGTAGGGGGAGACTTGCAGTTGTGGGTTGAGCATAAAAAATTAAAACAGACGGGCTTGGATAACTTTTAGGAAAGGGAAGGCAATGTTGAAGCCACAAATGCAATCAAACGTAAACATTTAAAACTAGTTGAATATATATTTAATGTATTCCTTAAAGGTTTCTTTAAACAAAGCCAAGCTGATAATGCATTTAGATTATAAATTATTATTAGTATTTGGTATTTGGCTTACTACGCAATATATATTTGGTTTCTCAGGCCCCATATGCAACGCACCGTTCATCGCTCTGTTAAATTCAGAAAAGGATTCTTGGATATTAAAATGTGAGCAATTTCTTGACCCCATCCTATAGATTTGCCAAGGCCAATTATAAAGTTTGGCTGGAAATCCAAACTAGCGCAAAAACTATGGAAAAGCCAAAAGGAACGTCGATGAGCACCGCACGTAATTCAATCTGGGCAGCTCAGTTTTGCTGGCCTCTTTGAGTAGGCTTACCTGGAAGAGGCGGGCAGGTGGTATAATTATATTCTCCAATTTTCATGGGTCGAGAGGATTCGTGTTCCTCTTTTTCTTTGCATATTTTACCATAATTTGCTGTTCTTGTTTGTTCTGCCAGTTGTCCTGGCGAACAAATTGCGAATTGAAAACTTCGAAAACTAGCGGCAATTACAGAATTTTACGAAAACCGAAACCAAACGAAACGGGTACGAGCCCGAACCAGAACCCAAAACTTGGACTATTTGGCTGACTGTGCGTGTAATTATAATTTTCTTTAAGTCGGTTTGCGCAAACTTTCCTTTATGTCAAACTTTCGTCCTGCTGCTCTTTCCATCTTTGCGACCGCAAATAATTTTGTGGAAAAGTTGCCGCTCTCCGCACTCCCCTTTTCACTGAATTACTGAATTTTCCCGATTTTTCCATGTTGTTGGTAATTATGCTCTTTGTGCGACGCAACCAAACTTTTGGGTACATCGTCTGAGTGTATTAGTTGTAATGTGCTTCGGTTAGCCCAAGGAGGAGCGCAAGTTGCCAAACTTACGACAACAATAACAACGAAAACAAGCGTCGTCCCCTTGCCGTTTTTTTTTTTGTTTGTTTGGGAACTTACCTTTCGTTTTGGCCATATCCTTCGGCTAGACAATGTGTCTTATTAGAAGGGCTTGCCAGCGGTAAACTTTCCGGTGATTTTCATTCATCAGAAGTTTGGCATCAAATTTTCAGCTAATCACGTTGTCGATGAATGGAATTGTAACTTTATAAACTGTTTTCCGGCATAATTGTTGGCCCGAGCGTTCTCCTAATATTTCCATTAGCACTAGCCGGAACCATTCGTTTCATTTAAATAGGTCAAAATGAACAGAAGCCAAAAGCATGAAAACACTAATAACTTTAGATATTTGATTACCACAACATAATTGCTTACCCAATAAAAACGTCAAATGCAAAATTTGTCCGATTTTAAAATATATTTGAAAAGACCTCCAGTCCTTCAGTAGACTGTTTATCTTCAATAAAAATACGAATGCACCGCATATTGGTATGACAAAAATAGAGAGCAGAGCAAAATGGATATGCTCCTAGAAAATATAGTTTGGGGCTAATCAGTCGCAAAAAATACTAAGTATTTACCACATTCGACATCAGTTTTATTATAGAGGCAAAGCCAATGACAATAACAACCGGAGTAAGGAAAATAATATCGTATGTGCTGACCCTAAATACTGTAGAAATAAAAAAATTAGGGACACCCTTTTCAATAATTATGTTTATTTATCTACCGTGTCGCAGAAGTACGATCATCATGGTCACACAAGCAGTACCTCCAAGAATCCATAAAATAGGCGACTTTCTTTTACACATTTTTGGAAATTAAATTAAATAACATGTTTTCTTGACATTAAATTCCATGGTATTTCTTCCTATGTGTCCTTTCTAAGCCTTATTTAACATATCTTTCGCATATTTTCACCTAATGAAATCCATCCATAATTCAGGCAAACAAATGAAAACTAATTTTTGTTGGCTGGCACTTAACACCAACTCACGACTTGTCCATTCCGGCTAATGACCAGATATATTGCCATACTGCTGCTGGGGGCTGTGATTTGGCTAACTACCTCTGCATGATTCTCCCTTTGTGGCGTATGAAATGGCATTTATTGGATTACTCAATCAAATATGTGATGCGGCAACTCAGGTTACCAAATAGGTAAATCAGGCGAGATTTAGACACCGTGTAGGGTAATATGTTGCAGCGAATCAAAATCCTCATCCTTCTTGAACAAAGCAGATTTTGTAATTATTTAATTAAGTGTTGGCTATTGAATTGAAGGTCAATGTACTTAATGACATTATTTGTATAGAAAAAGAATTTTCTTGTGGAAAATGATTTCCAATTTTTTCTCTTTATATATGATATTTAGACCCCGTCACCCCAGCATTCCACTGGGCAATGCTAATTCAAATGCAAGCCCTCGAACATCCTTGAGAGTTATGCAAAGCAGGAGCTGCCGAATGCAAAATGTGTTTTCACTTTTGTTCGTTTATCAAACGGGTGTCGGACTGACTGGTTGGTTAGTTGGTTGGTTGGTTGGTTTGTTTGTCGTTTTGTCGGACTTGTGGGGATTGTTGGCAAGGCGCCATGGTCGGGCTCCAACTCTGGCTGCAATATGACCAACGGCAACAAATAGCTGACAGTAACAACGGCAAAGGCGCTGGATACAGCTGAAACCTGAAAAGGACCCGGGGCAAATTCACGACTCGCATATTGAAAACAAAACTGCAGTCTGAGAGGAGTGAAGACAGGCACACGTGATGGGGGATATTGTGTGATTGTGTTTACGGTGTGGCTACATGGCTGTATGGTTGCATGGATGTGGAGCGGGTCCCTCCCCCCATGAAGTGAAGCCAAGTGAAAATGAAAACAAAGTTTAACAAACCGTGGCTAACGAGCTACATTATTAAAACTTCAAAAATGCATAAATTTGCCGAAGACGAATGGAGCGAACTGCAGACTGCGGCATTATAATAATATAATGCATATCCTGGGCAGGCATTTGAAAGTTATTGACACCTCCTCCTCTGCTCACCGCTCTACCTACTCCCATCACCCAACAGCCGGTAAAACTCGTGACGTGATCGGTTTTGAGGCACCTACGAAGGAGAGTGTTGCAACACAGGCCAGGTTCCACAAAAGCTGCACGATCTGGGCACTGGGCACCCACTCCCCAATCCACAATCCCCAACCCCACTCTCCATTCCAATCCTAGCTTCAATCCCAGCCCAACTGGAACTGCGGATCGAGTTCGCGACTCGGCTGCCAAGTGATTCTGCGCATATTAGTTGGCCATTAGGCGCACACCATTGTCAGCTGTGAACGGCAGTCGAAAGCGCATTAAAATTCAGACGGTGTTAAATATTACAAGCGCCCCCTGTTGCAGAAAAGGGGAAAAGGTTTCGCGCTGATTTGCAGCTGCCACTCAAGAGGTTTTTTGGAGGGGGTGGTGCTGCAGATCGCGTAGGAGCTTGTGAAACGTATTGGCGACGTGATATGTTAATCTTTCAGGCGAAAACGTGGAGCGTTTTGGATGCGGATGTTTGGCAGACAGAAAAGCACTTGTCGGTTAGACATGGTTGGAAATGAAGATTCCTCCTTTTTTGATCCAATGAATGCAATATAATACTTTTTTTGGGTTTTACGAAAAGCGTTCACTTATCTTAGCACTTCGCTTTCATTGCAGACTGGACTCACTAAATATGTATCTTAGCTTTATAGGAAACATTTTTCCGCAATAGTTTATGCTCTTCAAAGGCTTTCAGTTGGTAATAGCAATCGTCCAACTGAAAACTTTATTTAATACTTGTGTGGCAATTATAAACAGCATAATATGTGCTAAATGCTAACCCTTTATGTTAAGAAAAGTATCTTTGGCATTCTGAACCACCAAAACGGTGATCTTGGCATCTGGTGTAATGAGCACCTCGTGATACTTGGTACGAACTCTCAGTAGAGTCAAATTTTGGGCTGGCTCCATTTTGGAGAGGAACGCCTGGCACTTCTCCCGCAAATTGTCATATAGACAGGCGTACTGCAAGCCCTCCTGACGATCCATCGAGGTTTTCACCGGCACACCCGAGTGATTCATGATCAATATGTCCTCCACGCCGGGTTTCTCCTGCACTTTGCGAAATACTTCTTCCACGTAACTTTTAGTTCGCTTTGGCTGCGTAAAGTTTAACTATCAGTTAGGATGTAAATACATTTAACATACTTACATCTGTCTCTGCTTCCTGCATTTTGCCTACAGTTTTTTTTAAACGTCCACCAAATGTACTTTTAGTTATAAATTTTCTAAGTCAGTAACTGCTTGGGTTGCTTAAATTTGAGTTTATGGGTATGACATTAATGTATTGGAGTACCTTGAATTGATTGTAGTTACACTCGAGTAAAATCGCAGTAATTGCGCACCGTTATTAGTATCCAGCCAGAAGCAAAGTTTAATAAATTCCTTGGGTATCATCCTGTGACGTCATAATCACGGGCATTAGATGATTTAGTCGGATGCCAAGCAGGGCCAAATTAGGCGGGAGTTATTTGCCAAAGCGGGCTGTAAGTCTATGGCCAACTCTAATCGTCTCCTAACTCAGCTGCCAAGCATCATGGACGGCCCACTTTCGAGGCGCGCTCCCAGAGCATAAAGTGCAATTATAGCGGTGCAGCGAGGAGCAGGGCCATGAAATACCAACACCCGACAGCTGTAAACAACAATTTGCCGGGCGGCCGGCCATAAGTGCATCTCGCATCTGAGACCAAATGCCAATAACTCGCCGTGCGAGAGCGCTTATAAAAAAGTTATTTAAAAGCCCAGCCAACTCGGCTGGAGTCCAAGAGCCAAACTCAAGCCAATCTCAAGCCAGGCCAAACCAAGCCAATCCAAGCCAACAATGGCAAATGATGATGAGACGTCCAGTCGTTTCACGTTAAACGCTAAGCGTTTCGGCAAACGCGCAAAAAGTTAGACGGTGCCAAGGAGCCGACTTCACTCAAGACGAGTTGAGGATGGAAACTTGAATGAAAATACCTCGAACAGGAGAAGCGAACGTAATGAGCAAATTTATGGTCAATTGATAATTTAGAGGCATTCGGTATCATCAATAATGGACCCAACCGCTGTGGCTCTGGATCGAAGATGAGGCATTGTTATTGTTACCAATGTGGCGCAAATTGTGCTAAATGTTTCGGCAGACCCTACGCACTCGCACATGAAATATATTTATGCGAGCATCTTAAAGGGGCCCTTGGTCATATTTTATACAATTCGACTGTCAACCGGAGAACTGGGTCAGAGGTTCGTTTCGAGCTGGAAATCTCGCAGCGCTTTTGTTGTCTAGGCCTTCTTGCCGCGCAATTTAAGTCGCTAATTGAACGCTTTGTCTGACACATCGAATAAATCACACGATTGCCAGCTTGCACCTTGCAAGCCAGTCGACGGAGGTCTGAACCTGAACCCGAACCCGAGCCGCGTTCACCAACTGCACGTCGCCATGTTTATGCCAATAATATGCCATAAAGTATAGAAAGGAGCCGGCACAATGGAGCACAGTGCACATGGGGTCCCAAAACGGCTGGCTGCCGAAGAGCGGCTTCCTCTGATAAACTTTATGACATCGAGAGGGAAGTGGAAGTGCAGCCACTTTGTCAGCGGGCATCCGCCAGTCCCTGGTCCCTGGTCCCAGGTCCGTGGTCCTCCGAGTCCGATACCAAGCCAATCCCTCTCCCCGTCCTTGAGCACGGCGCTAAAGTTTAAGCATTGCCCGAACTTTACGCACAACTTGCACACATAATTTACGTCCCATCCTCTGCTCCTCTGCGTAATTATTGGCCAGGAGCCGAGGTCTGAATGTCGAAGAAGTTCGGGCCGAGATGGGCATGGGTTATATGTGAGTGCATTAGAGGCGACCACAAATTGTTTGGTTTGCTTTGGTTTAGCGCAAATTGTAGTCATAACTTCTTCTCCGGCTGCCGTCAGTCGAACAATCGGGCTTATGATGGCTCAAATGCACCTCGTTTGGAGGACGGAATGCAGGAAAGGTTAACTGGTCTCGAACTCCTCTCTATTACGTCGTCATTCGATCGACTTCGAGTGATGGTGTCTCACAAAAAAACATAACCATTAGCAAGTAGCTGTCCATTTAAGTGGTATTATCAATCCCCAGAAATATTACTTTTGTATATCTAAACATAGTTTTAGGTTTTGAAGTGAAAATCTCACAAATCTAAAGTAATTACAAACTATTTAGATTTGGTCAATAGCGTTACCAACTAAGCCAAGTGCTAGGCGTATCCATAAGCAGATTGGCCCATTAGGAAGACCCTCTTGGCGGACAAGTCTGTTTGAGAACGCAACTGCCGCAAATCCCACATCAATCAAATTGTCCGTTGCCCTAACAACAGCAACATATTAACAACTAATGTATCAACAAAAGCTGTGTGTGTGTATTGCGGGTGCAGCAAAGGCAAATTAAACCCGGCTTAAGTAACCGCTAAGCACAATGGCGCACAGCACTTGGAAATAATATTGGCCAATAATCGCCCAAGTCAATCGGAGTAGAGCTCTGGATTTCTACCTTTAGAGTGAAAGCAAAAGAGATCCAAAATAAATTTAGATGTCATATAGATATGTCTATATGGGTTTATTAAAAACTAATTTAAATTTTTATTTTCTTCAAACGGAAAAGCATTTTGTTACGGGTTCGTTCTACGGTATTTTCAACCAGTGTTTCCCGTTTATTGGGCCTGCAAATGCCGTGCATGCAGCATATAATAATGTGACACGCCCTCCCAGCACTCATACATGCCCAAAAGGACACCTGAGTCCTTGCTCAGGAATATAAGTTGTTATGAAACAGGGAGCGGGACTTGGCTTGGACCTGGACAAACTTCCGAGGCACCAGGATGTGTCCTTTGCTTTCTGCATTGATTTTGAATTTCCAAGGAAGTAGCGCGGAAACTTGTTAGTCGGCCATCCGCCCATCCAGCCCCCATTTTACCCCTATCCACCACCTCCAACCCCACATAATTCGCTTTGCATGCAGTTTGCAGAAAAGCTGGGGAGACACGAGCCTGGCCCGGGCTATTACGATGGCAAATTGCAATGTAATTAGTTTTTACATTTCTATATAGTCGGCGAACGTATAATTGTGGAAAATGGCATTTCTAGTTAATTAATGGCCTCCTGCCCTCGCCCACTGCAAATGCCAATTGCCCCGCAGCCCCGTAGCCACGAAGTCCCGGTGCTGTGCGAAAACTTTCTGCACATTTGTTGCCGCCTCTCGGCGTGTGCAGTCAACAAAAAAAGTGCACCTGCCACGCCCCCACCCGCCCAGTGTCAACCATTGGCAACTTTGCTTGAATTGCTTAAAAAATTTAATTAAAATTCTGGCATTTTTAGAACCTTACAGTCGTAAAAATATCATCTCAACCCACGCACTTACTAAAATCATAGGGATATCCTGGCAGGGTAGAGACAATTCAGAAAGTGCCTCGAAGTGCAGCAACAGCCACAGGTTGTTGATTAAATTACAAATATGTTTGATTAAAATTGAAAATTTAATGTGCGAAAATGTGCTTACCGTTTGTGCTACCACTTTACATGTTTGAAATACCATTTGAAAGCAAATTCACTTTTATTTAAGAACAAATTCATCAGTTATATCTTACAATAGTGCAACGAATTTGTGCTACAAAAATTTGATTTTAATTTTAAAATAAAAGAAAATATTGTATTTTCTTTGTATAGCTAGGCTTTAACCGATCAACGTAATACACAGAAACACCTTCTATATTCAAACAATTTAGAAATATTTGAAAAATTTGTAAAACAAACAAGTATCCTAATCCAGAGGAATTGGGTCGGAAAATACAAAATTGCGCTTTGAATTATGTTGCATTAGCGGTATAGGCTCCGAGAAGTAGAATGTTCGCATAACTGGTTTCGTAGGCGATTTCTTCTTATATGTGGTTTCTGGCATTTGTGTTTCCTCCACCTCTTTAATGATTCCTATCCGGGACTCATTCTGTATATTCCGGTATTTGCTATACGTAATTTCTTTCCTATTTAAAAGAGCGTACAGACGACGGCGTTTCATGATCTTCGACTCTAAGGACTCCGAATAAGTTGGCGGTTCCATCTTTTTGTTGATTTCAGAAGCAAGTATTCTGCTGCACTTAAAATTGTTCCAAACGCGAGTAATAGCCGCACTACCGCCAAAGGACGTGGGTCCCTGGTAAAACGGCGAGCTTAACGTGAAAAGTTGCTTAGTCCCAGAGAATGTTGGATGTGCTGACTCGTTACGTAAGTCGCTACTAGTGGCGTCGCTCATACCCTTCTGAGAAAAATCAAAATCTTTCGACATCATGCCTGCTTACTTTCAGAAGGAAAATAATACGAAAATGATTAGTCTATATGAAAAAGATTCAAAGTTTTCCAAAAAAATATACCTTCCGGAGTTTGATATGTTTCAGCTTGCAATAATACAATCACTAAGACTTGTCTTAGATTTCGAAGCCTACTATGGAAATCACCACAAAACAAGAGAGAATGCTATAGAAGATTTTTTTTGGCAAATGGATAGAAATTTACAACACTAATACAATTTTTAAAAAATATGCAACAATTTTTAAAAATGTGGTCGCGGCACATTTAGGCGGTTTAGGGCGTTAGAGTGTGTGTGGCAAAAATTTTTTTCTGCAAATCGATAAAAATTTACAAGACAAATAAAAACGTAAAAAAATACCAAAACATTTTTCAAAAGTGTGGGCGTGGCTTACTCTACGAGTAACGGGTATAAAAGTCAGTATGGCAACCACCTGCAGTGTTACCCATATTTATCGTGTAAAATTATTCATAGAAACAAAGCGTCTTGGCATTAAATGTCACTTCAAATAATAAAGAAACGGAAAATCATGAATATTTTGATTATGTACTATTTATATTTCGGTAAAAGACGTAAATTGCATAATGAAACATTATCATTGTGATTAAAATCCTCTTATCTTATCACTCATTCAAAAATTGAGATGTGCTGCAATGTGAGTCGCCAATACAGTTGCGTCGTTATAGGAGTGCTGGCCCTTATTGTAGCGTCCTTAGATCTAGGATACCGAACTCATCTGCTAGGTAAAATAGTGCCATATTATGCATTTATATATTAGTTAATTTCGTAGCCACATATGGTTTGAATCGTTGGATACTGGCATCTGTGATTGCCTGGTTGCTCATAATCATGGCCGCAGTTGTTCTGATTGTAGGCGCAATAAAGGCAAGTAATTATTAAAGAAACGAAAAGAAATGTAAATTTTTCTAATTGTAGAAAATAACTACTCTTCTGCTGATTTGGATAATAATCGTACTGATTGTCGGAATTGCTCAAATTTTTATAAAAATTGTGTTATTCACTCCAGCCAAAAACATTCATCCAAGTGACGCATACTATATTCTTGCAGGCGGCTTTATAATACTTCTAATACGTAATTTAACAATTCAAATTTTCTTTTTAGCAATATTTTTACGACAATTTTTTTCCAGTGTTGGTATTTTGTTCCGCATACTACCCTTATGCATACAAACGTGAACTTGAAGAAGAGGAATACGAATAAATTAAATTTTCAATATCAACGTGTCTTTTATGAAACCACATTTGAAATCTACGATTTTCATTTTAGCAAAACTCTTGAGCCACTTTTAATTACTACCATTTTCATTTTTGTAAAATTCTTAGTAACAAATGACATAAGTTTCTGAATATTTCATAACTCTATTTTTGGGTTAACTAACATGTTAGTTGACTTGTATATCAAAACCTGTGTTAAATATCAATGAAAACCAAAGTAATTTGGACTTAAATGTCAAATAATTCTGTAGATATTCTGTATAAATGCTTTTTACATAAAATTTATATTTCTCTTTCCCTTGCAAAATTCATAATGGTGAAAAATAATAACATTCCATCGCATCCTGTAATTTTCGGATTTATAAATTTTGGAATTATTATCTACAGAACCGATTGAGATGTGCTGCAATGCCAACCGCCAGCTATTATGTATCTTTACCGGAGCATTGGCGATACTGATATCAACTTTATGTTTAGGATTCATGCTTTACCGGCTAGGTAAAGTAAGGTTTATAAAAAATATACTATTATAACAATGTTTTTAGGCACGACTGGTATAAACCATTGGGAGGAGGCGTACCTGGTAGCCTGGGCTGTCATTATTTTAGCAGCGGTACCTCTAATTGTAGGAGCAATAAAAGCAAGTAAGCGCGAAGTAATAAATATCCAATATTACCCATGTCCTGTTTTAGGAAATTCGCTATCTTTTGGTGATTTGGATAGTAGTCGCTTTAATAAGCGGCATTTCTCTGATAGTTATTCAAATAGAAATGTTTCATAGCTTTTTTCATAAGGATCCTGATACAGCCTTTCATATTCTCGGTGGTATAGTCATTATAGTTTTCGTATGTATGTTAACGTAGTTGTATTATAATTTTCATTTTAATAATAAAAAATTTAATTTTTCAGTATTGCTCTGCTGTTTTCTATACTTCCCATATACGTATGCGCGTGAGCTGGAAGGAGATTAATACGGATAAAACGGATAAAAAATATCCAGTGTCTTGGACTTAAATTTCAAACAAAATTATCAGTTTGAAACCATTTTTTTTTTTTTGTATATTTTTAGTTGCTTAAATCAAATGTTGTTTCCTGTGGATATATGGGAAATACTTTAAAATTGGAAAAATAAAACTACAATGTGCTTGAATGCGAACCAAAAGCCTTGTTGCGTGATAATTGCCTTGGTTGCGATTTTTGTCGGAACTATAGAGACATCTTACGAGTGCTTTCATTTAGGTAAGAATTATTCTACTATAAAGCTACCAAAATAATATCTGCATTATATTTAGCCTTGCATGGTATGAACAATTGGTTAGTGGCAGCATTGATCGCATGGATTCCCATTTTTATTGCTGCAATTTTTCTGATTATTGGTGCACTTAGGGTAAGTATTCGCTAGTAAAGACAATCTATGTTTAATTTAAGATACAAATGTTTTCTCAAGGAAATACCTATTCTTCTGCTTATCTGGGTAATAGTGTCACTGATTTGCGGAGGTGCTTTGATAATTATAAAGATCGGATTGATGATATACCTGAATAGGCTTCGTATATATCTAGATATTGTGGTCGCCATTTTGAATGTAATATTTTTAAGTTAGTCAATTGGAACTAAAATTTTCGCTAGTATATGAATAATACGACCAATTTTTTTTCAGTGCTGGTCTTCGTTTGGGCGGCCTATCCTTATGCATACATGCGTGAACTGAAGGAGCAGCAAATGATTTGAAATTATCACTTGGGCGTAGATGATGGAAATATCATAAATAATGGCAGTGCTGAAATTATTAAGAAATATTACTGAGCCCATTTATAAAAACTTCTTTATATTATGTAATTTCCAAAAAGGGGGAATTTTGGTTATATATTTTTAACAATGATCAATAAACGTTAAGCCACGTTTGTCTGTCCGCTTTTACTAAAAATCAACATACAGACTGTGCGATATTCCGACTCTGTTGCATGACTTCAGTTTTTTTTATTAAACAAATAGCAGCCAGTGACCAGGGGATGCGAATTTGCATAAAATAACAGAGGCAATAACAATGGGTGACAACAAATCAAATGCAAATGGTAAACCGACCGCAAATAGAAAGTGAAAATCAAATACAAAACGCTACCGTTTATTTCTGTGCTTTCGTATCTCGGCACTTTCTGGCCGATTTTTGGGTCTTTTGTGTTTATTTGTCGGGCGACTAATTTAAATAAACATTTGTTTGCACAAAGGCTTTAATACGTTTGGCAAATGACTTCCTGAATTGTGTGCTGCATATACCAGGGTACCAGCCCAACTGTTGGCTACTCGGATTGCATAATCAGTGAGACAAATGCCGTGGATTATGAAATCCTTCGCTCACAGCCTGCAAACCCAGCAGAAAACACGAGCACTGCGGAGACGCCACCGAGCTGTGCAACAACCTGTCGCATATTTAAAGCGATTAACGGCACGATTTTAGCCGCTGACTGCCAGCAGCACCGCAGCAGCAACAGCACAGCAGCAACATTGCAGCAACAACATCGTTGCAGCAACGGTAAGAAAAGCGCAGCAGCAACACGGTGGCAAGGTTCGACCTAAAAATTGAAATTGAAATGCTTTTGGCAGTGCCAACACTCTTTGTCCTGATGTTGGGCCAACGATACTCACTCGAGTTGGGGTATTCCCAATCTGATAATCCTTATCAGTAACTGTAATGGCCGAAAAAATACTAGTTCTTTTAGTTTTTAAATTAAAATAAAAATTGAAAAACAGAAACCTTTACGTTTAAAAAGATTTTACAGTATTAAAATATATTACAGTATTACAGAAGCAATTTACGTAAAAAAAAGTATTTAAAACAAGCATTTTTTAAACGTTTTAAAAGTTTAATGTTCACTTCACTTATATCTTCCAAGCCAAATTAAAGTGTATAACGTAATTAAAACTTTCCTTTGGCCATTTCCTGCTTTTTTGAGGTGTACTTCGTGTCTATAGTGGATAAAAAAAAACATTTGTAAATACCTACAAAGTATTTCCAGCAATGAAACAAATACAAAATAGGCACCGCGTCCGATGCAATTGGAAAATTGTGAAAAATAAAATAATATATTGTGCGCAATACTTGCATACTTGGCCACAAGCCATTGTTGTTGTGAATTCCCCTCCTTTCCATATAGTTCCACAATGAATGACCTATAAATAAAGTTGGCAGCCGAACAACTGAGCCCAGAAATGGCAAACAGCGTGAATTGTGAAAAAAATAAATAATGTGAATATAACAACCACAAGAGCCGGATTTTCAATTGGTTTTCTATCCCTTTTGATTTTCAATCGTCGGTGCTTCGGCTTTCCCACTATTGACTCTTGACCTTACCAGTTTCATTTACAAGTTGCTCTTAAATGGAAGGCAAAGTTAGCAGGGAAAATATATAGTACATAAAGTGGCCAGAGCCTTTATAAAAATTATTGAATTTTCTGGACTCCTAATTTTAATTATTATTATTTTTTTTTTTGTTCTCCAACAAATCTTCGCAATTCAGCCTTGAAATGAGATTTTCATAGATGCAATCTCTTGAGTTCCTGCGCAACGGTATAGAATTCCTTCCCTACTAGCTCCCAGTGACCTCAGGCATTCGGAACGTCCAAATAGCAAAAGCTTTTATCAGCTCCGATTACACACTTTAAGAACAAAAACAAAATTGTCACTTTAAATGCAGTGGAGAAGAACAGGAAGCGTCCTCAAGTGGATGGACACCTGAGCGGATGAGTGCTGTGGTTGCCCCACCGCAACATTGTTGGTAGAAAACCACCGTAACCCAAGCCAGGAGGCAGAACGTAACCCGCCTAGGACATCCAGGACATCCAGCGAGCGCAAGCTAACTCAACTTAAATAAATTTAATTTAATTACCAGTAAAAACCGCATGAGTAACTTCAGCCCGGGATGAGAACATAGCAGAGCGGAGTGGAGCAGACTGTCGTTATCCGGCGAACTGAGATGCCAAGTGGAAGTGGATGAGGAGCACCTGGTGGGTGGGTTTATTTAGGAAATAACATTTTTGTGGCAACACATTTTTGGATTTTATTACGGGGCCCGTGTCAGGATGTTGAGTGCTCCCCACTCTCGGCTGCTCCGTTGAGGTCAACATGCATTTTATCATTTTAAATAGCAAAATGTAGAAAGGCAGCAAAGTTGGAGAGCAGCATCTGGAGGGCACTCGACACTCGGCGATAAATAACCTTAATGTAGTGCCGGGTTACATGTTTAATTACAAGCTGCAAAATCTCAAAGCATACTTTCGGGCGGCGCTGAAAAAAGTGCTCGTGAAAGCGTAGTAGAAAAACGGGCTGCAACGGGCTGTTCGTGTGTGAGTGTGTATCTTGTGTTTGTGCCACCGTTACAGTGTGTGTGTGTGTGACAAGGTCAAGTCGTCACCACTCCCGATTATAATGCAAATTGGCCTCGCAGTGTTTGCACATGTCGGCAAATACTTGAGCAGTGCCACAGAGGTCCTTGAGACGCATTACCCAGTTACACACACACTGTCACAACCCACCCACACAAACACTCATACACTAGGTGAAAGTTCCCGGGCGGCCAAATCAGGGGACTAAGCGGTATGTGCCCATATTTATGACTAGAAAGAATATAGCCAAGGACTTGAGCTAAGTTACCTTAAAACGTTGCAAAAACATTGGATTTTCTGCTTTTGAATTTTAAACTTTCATTTAGCGGTAAGCATCCATATTAAATCCTAATTTTTGTTCTTTTGAGTAATCTGGCTAAGTCGTTACTTGAATGCATTGCATTGCATCGTTTACCAGTCCAGCCTTGGGAAAATCCATTCATCCCTGCCCCGCCTTCACGATCCGTTGCCTGGTAACCTAGTTTAATAAATAAATCGCAGTTTTTTCGTGCCTGCGAATCCCAAATCCCTCCCCCAGGACTCCTGTGTCTTTTTGTCTTCGGCAAGTCATTCATGTGTGCAATCTGTGGGTGTGACTAATTCAATTACAACGCCCAATTGTGCATGCCTCGGTGCTTGTCCCGCCCCACCCCGCGTCCTTCTGCCACCTACCCCCGCCTGGCCCTTCATCTCGAGCGTGATTTTTCATTTCGTTTTCACGCTTTCACCGCGCATGCAGGTATTATTTGGTATGGGAACTGTGAACGAGCATTACTTGGGCATTGGATTGTCGCCTGCTAGCTACTCCGTCTCCAAATCTGAATCCGAGCCACAGCCCACTCCCTGATTTCTATGCAGCGGGACATTCACGTTTCGTGTCACCCCGGGACTTAATTGTTTTTTGTCACACGAGTTATCCTTTTTGGGGCGTATCATGTTCAAAATTGAAATTAACTGACACAGCAGCGGTGGTTGGGTAATGAACATGATTTGTGCAGTGCGAAAATTCTGGGTGGGAGTCGCAGAATCGTTATGCATTTCAGTCACTCACAGGGCTAATAGCTCGGGAAAGGTCTGGGAACCTAAGTAAACAAAAGTGGTTGGGCCTTTGACAGTCACGAAATGGGATTTGTTACACAAACACTGTCAAAAAAAATTAAAAAAGAACATCCATATGACACTAGGAATATTGGCTACGTCAATCAACTGAAAAACCATTAACTAATAGTGCATTACCGACTACCGAACTGAGTTCGCACTGTACCAATGGTTGCGGAAAAGCCTCCGGCTGAGCAAGAAGAAGACCGGTGGCAACACCTTTGGAAAACCCATTTTCCTGGGAGCCGTCGCTGCTGGCACTTCCCCATCATCATCGTCATTATGGGAATGCCTCCTGGTGGGACTATCGGCGGCCCAGCATCTTGATGATCGGAGCAGGAACCAGAGCCATTGCGAAACGTGATTTGTAGGGTCATCATTCAAAAGGCATCGACTACAAGCGCGGCGAGATCTCATCCCAAGCCGAAGCAGTCGCAGCGAAGGAGTCGCTATCCCTGGCCAGCCTGGTCCTAAAATCCAGATGCCCGACGATTCCGAGCAGCAGCCGAAAAGAAAATTAAAATGGTTATACATTCATGTAATTTAACGAAATTCAATTGAATGCCAAGTCACAACAACTGCCCGACCAGGGGCCAAACTAAACTAAAGCGAACTAAACCGAACTCCCAGCTCAGGTCGCATCTGACTTTACAGAGAGAGAAATTAAGCAGCTGGTCAGAAGTGTAAACTATAATATTAAATATTTAAAACACATTACTAAAAAGATTTCATGATTTAAGCCATGTAAGTTCTGATAGGTAATACAAGCTTAGATCCCTATTTATTTGTCAGGAACCAAATATCTCTATACAAGTTTCTCACAGTGCTAATGCGCTGTCTGCGCCGATATTGCCGATGCCAAGCGTGAGATTATCGGCGATTGTATGCAGCGATGATGATGCTGATGAGGATGAGACCGCGGCCGGGACTGCAGTTTTGGCCGGGCCAAAACCACCTTGGCCCATGGCTCCCGTAAGTTGGCAGTGCACTCGAGTGCCGGCTGCAGTCAAGTTCACTTTTCATGCCGGATAAGGAGGAGATGGTGGGCTGGGGTGGGGATCGGATCTCAGACCGCAGTGGCAGTCATTGACTTGGGTTATCGCACGCCAAAAACGACAAAACAGTTGCATGCCCAAGCCCAGGCCCGAATCCATAGCCCAAGTTTAAGCCCAGAACCTTGGTTAACTTGGAGTCCCAGGGCCCAGCGCTATCTGCATGCGATCAAATTTCCTGGGCTTCTGTTGCGGCGAGGCGGCGGTGATCATATTGAGCCCGCTTTTGACATTTTGGACATTTGAACCTTTTACTTTTTGGGTACCAGTATGCGAGCACACGATTTCCAGCTTCGGCTTGGGCTTCCAGGAATCGCGCGAATCAAATCGAAATCCAGCCTGAAAGGCAAAGCGGCTCTCCTCCGACGTATGTTTTGTATTCGCCCTGACATTGATTGAGAAATTGATTTAAAAATCGTTTTTGCTGCGCTGATTCTGATTCCGATTTCGATTCCGACCGGGCCTGAAATGCAGATCCCGGCTGAGATTACATCTCTGGCAGGCGCTTCGTTGACTGATCCGTCCAGTTAACTGGTCGTGAGTGCCCTTCAAATTGCTGAAGTTTTCGACATTTAGCAGTTTTGATTTAAAAACTTTTTCAGCTTAATTGAATTCGCTGCGAATTGAATGTGTTTTAGCCAGGGACTTCCGCTTGGAGGTCTTGAGAAGTGCAATCACCTGCCAACTGCCTTTATGAAGTGAATTAAAATTCTAAAAGGTATTTGGAATATAAATCTCTAAGAGTATAGTTTAGGCAGTAACACATAATTTCATTTATATAATTTAATATAGATTAGATATATAATCTAGATTTATAGAAAATCGATAGATTAACTGTATTACTTTTTATGATACTTGTTCTTATGTTGTGAACCAAATGTCTAAAAATCTCTTTGAATGACCGCCATGAAATGTATCATTAGAATCTAAGTTGTGCTATGAAAAGCAGTTCCCACAAAAAAAATCCCCAAAACGGAAGGTTAACAGGCCGCATCACATAACTCAAACTATCAACGAGTATGATGAAAAGAGCGCAGATACATATCAAATGAAATATTTTGTTATGCTCATTAAGAACGAAAATGCCGCAGACAAAGCCGGACACTCAACACCCCCGGCCCAAATAATTTATAATGTCTTAATTATTTCTTCAGCAGGCCCAACAAATTGTTTATGAAGTCGGTGAGCGGCAAACTAACATGGCAACACTTCCTCTTGTAGTATAAAGGGGCGGGGCAGTAGGTCCAACTACGCCTATGAAAATGATATGCAGCAGATTAGTGGATGTGATAATTCGTTCGACGCGCTGCTCCCTGGAAACTTTGGTTCCCGTTCCGCTCGAGTGCCTCCAATAAGGCCAAGAACATGCCCGAAAATAAACGAAAAATTAAAGAGAAACTGAGTGGGAGGGGTGGGTGTATATAAAACACAATTTTTCCAGAGCGACCAACTACTAAATTGAAAATTAACATATTTCGGCACTAGATGCTATCGCACTTCGGACTCTGGACTTGCATTTGTTTTCGGCCAGCAAACAAAACATGGAAAGCTGGCAAGAACAGAGGGAAAGGAAAAGGAAAAGACAGCAGCAAAGGTTAATTTAATTTTCCATTTTCCGGCCACTGCCAAGGCAGAAGGAAATTTTTCATTTTTTAAATTGATGGCCGGAGTCGTTGGCTTCCTGTCTTTCTTGGCAATTGTCTTGGCACAAATCTCAAGCCCACCGCAAATTGAAACCACAACGAGCCGTAGCCATTGTCCTTAGCGATTGAATAAGAATTATGCCAAGGATACCACACACACACTCAGTCGGGGACCAGGGACAATTCCTCGTAGATGCCTGTCAAGCCGTTTTGGAGCATTGTGATTAATGTGCTGCTGCTTCTGCTGTTGCTGTTGCTGCCTTTGTTGGCCATCCTGCTGCTCCTTTTGGCCATTGTCTAGGGCTGTAGCCGTTTTGGCATGTTTGTCATTTGGGAAATTGTGCGGTGGCTCTAATGGCAAAGACAAACAGGCAGCAGGTAGCCAGAGGGAGTTGGCCACAATGGCTGGTAAATTCAGGTTCACCAGGAGCTGAGTCGTTCATCTAGGCTCCAGACCGAAAGTCAATACATTTGAGAAGATCTTGCAGGACACTTGGGGGAAATTCTTGATGGATATTTTAAGTAAGGCATTTTTTATTCTTATTATACCTTTAAAAAATTTTTATTTAAAACTAGAATAAAACCACCATTCAAAGGTATTTGAAAAATAATCCAAAAAATAAAGTTATTAAAGAGGTCAAACTTTTTTCTTGGCTCAATGGCAGAAAGTTCTAGTACACTTCCCAGCTTTTAAGTCTAAGACCGCCAATCGCAGGGGGCCCTTGGTGAAGAAGTACCCACTCTAGTGTGTTTCTTCCATTCACTGGCCCGTCATTAAGTCGAGCAGTCAGTCAGTCGCAAAGTCGGTCGGTTGACTGATCGCCATTGCCATTCTGATCTCCATGGTCGTTGCGCAAGCGCATCGAGGGCAGTCATCGCCGACATTGTAGACGAAGTTCGGAGCTGAAAGCCATGTTGATGGGGATGAGGATGAGGCAGCTCCTTGAAAGCAGCGACGTCGTTTTGGTGCAAAATGTTTGCAGCGAAACCTGCAATTACCATCGCCAGCTTTGATAGCTTCTTGCCGGCCATTTCGTGTTGCAGCGCTCTTTGCTAGGTTTTGCAGGCATTTAGTCTTTGTTTCGACAGCATTGGGTGCCCCAGCCGACAGCAAAAGCAGCAGGATGCAGTCCAGCTCCTAGTCGGAGCAGCTGGATCTCCAACGAGCTGGAGATGGAGATGGCTGCCTGGTAGCTGGTCAGTTGATGTGTTGTTGAGTACTTTTAATTTGCATGCTGTTAATGGTGTTGCTTCATATTAGGCCATGGTCAGTCGAAAGCAATTCTGCCGGGATGGCACCCAGAAAAATTATATAAATAATGTTTTCGATAGTAAGGATTCGTTTAGCAATAAAACAATGTAACCAATATTGATTTAATATATGATATTTATATATTTTCATGTAATATTGTATTTTTTATTTGCAGCCAGATTTTAAAAATTGATTTATAGATATAGTTTCAGATAGAGTTTTTCTCTGTGTGGAATACCAATACAATATGACAGGATTGCAATCGAAATACCTCAGTTCGAAGTAAATTAAGCAGAAGTAAGAAGTAAAGAACACAGAAAGGAGCTGGAATCCCTATACTACAATGTACTAGGTAGTTGATCGTAAATCCGAAGAGTGGTTCCCCTGCTCTTCTTGTCCGTTAAATTAATCGCAAGGCTCTTTCATTTGCCATTAACAGTTATCCCGCCTGGGGGGCATTATTTCACAGCAAAACGGCAATCGAATTGTGAACCGATCTCCCCTCGCTGTGACAGCCAGATTGCCGCTCTAATGGCCACATTCATGCCTATATGCACATGTCAGTTGGCCCAAAAAGATGCGGCAACGATAACCCAATGGGAATGACACAAGTTTTGGGTTGCAGGAGGAGCCAGAGCGGCTTGAGCACGGCGAGAACAGAACAGAAATTGCAATTGAAGTTAATTTCAACAAATTGCATGCCAAAATGTGTTAAAGGGAAGAAATTCCCAATCCAAGCGAGCGGCTTGGAAAGGGAGCGAAGAAATGGCGATCGCAGCGCTAACTAACTGACTACTTTGGGCCACAAAATGCAGCAGCAAGAGCAGCAGAAGCAGCCGAATGGGCAAAAAATTAAATTACAGGCTTAGTCTTCGATTCGAAAAGTCTGCGAAGTCGGGGAGCTCGGAGCTGCTTCCTCAAGTACACAGAACAAATGCGGGTATCTTAAGAAATAATATATATTTCGTGTTTCAGGTATTAAAATTGGTTTAAGCATCTGAAAATATTTTTCGCAGCTCTTTTAATTCGTTCTCCTGCACAATTATTAGTATATTGGTATATTATATGGGAATTATAAGGGAAATGATTTATATTTTGAAATATTTTTTCTTGTGTGCCGAAGACGGCATGAATGAGTGGCCCGGCCAACTGACTGACTGCCTGACTGACTAACTGACTAACTGAGTGAGTGAGTGACTGGCAGGCCCCTGCGGATGGCCATGGACGTGCAGCGGACTGTGGACGGCGGACGTTGGACAGCGGACTCCGGCGGACGAGGCATCACTTAAGTATCTGCGCTCGCGGTGCCCAGCAGGCTCCGCCCACCAAGCTGCAGCCGTCCTAGCCTAACCGTCTTACCGTCTTAACCCGTTCGCAGGCATCGGGGCGCGAGATTACTCACGCGAATGTAATTTGGCAATTGCTTATTAGCGCTAACGCGCCGCCGCCGCCGCTGACTGCGCCAAGATCGTTGGCACAGTGGTTTTACAAAAAAGATTTAAATAACAAGTCAGTTAAATTGACATAAATTTTGGAAAAACTTTTTTTCAATCTTAGAGACTAGATTATTTTATAAAATCATTCCATAAATGAGATAAACCAAAAACAAATATGGTTTTCCATGTACTCTTTATACTTAAACGATAATTCCTAGCATTCCAAGTTGTCTTGTATTAATTCCAAAGAAATCGTTAATCGAAAGCAGTGTGCAATGGCCCCGGCAATCGAACCACTTATATCACCTTCTTGTTAGAACGAGTGGCGGACCAGCCGACTGTCGATCCTCGATCCTCAATCCTGAGTTCTCGATCGGCGGGTCTGGTCTTCTTGGCCTCTTCCACGATGGAGGCAACCATTGCGCAATGTGATGTGCAGGAGAGGACGGGATGGCCGCCGGCAAAAGATGGCACTGTCCGATGACTGTGAATGTGAAGTGCAATAATTTCGTTTTTTATTATTATTACATTTTTCTTGCTTTTGCATTGCGGCGGTTTTCACAACGGGACGGAGGAGCTGATGCCGAGAGTGTTGAAACATTTGCGCGTCATTTGCAGATTCTTTTAATATTATTAAGTTTTGGTGGCTTTTTGGCGGGGCACTTGAAACGAGATTGCAGCGACGACATGGCGGCAGAAATTTGAAGTAACAACGATCGTTGAACCCCCTGGCAATGGGATAATTCAGTTTTTAGTAAGATCTGAGTGGTAATTTTACGACCCCTTCCCATACAGTTTGATATTTAAGGCAATGAGCGCGGTGAACAAGGATGGCCTTAGTTAAGTTTTACGAATACATATATTCGTCTCTGTCGAGCTAAGCTTCCCACAGAGTTCTAGGCCTAAACAACCCCAATCGAGTTTGAAAGAGACCCCGCCCCGCTATAAAGAATGATATTTCTAGCCGGAGGCGTGGATCCCCCAACCACTGAAGTTCCGCCCCGGAGAGCATTAATCCAGAACAACTGCAAATTATCCTAACTGGTCCACTTTGAACTGACAATTAAAGAGACGATGGCGGCCTGCGGTGTAATTCAATCTGCATATGGAACGGCGAATCTGGATGGGGGGCACTGGCAAATGGAATCGCAGGGAGATCCAAAAATGAGCTAGACAAAAGGAACTTTGCCCGAAAATAGAGCGAAATGCAAAAAGCGTGTACCACAGCCAAAGAGCCAAAGAACCAAAAATCCAACGAACCAAAGAACAGGGCCCAAATGGCTGGAAATTCTGTCAAACGAAAATACGGGCGTAGATTTCTATTAAAGCGATTCGGACGGACAATCGACCTTTTGTCTTTTGTAATTTTATGCGACAATTTTTTCCTTTCGCCCGGCTCCTTTTTCGGAGGTAAATTAGAATAGGGCCAAGGAGGGAGCCTACTACAAAGCATTTAAGGAATGCTGGGCAAAAAGTATTGAATAACATTTTGATATGCTTAGAATTCGGTTTGAAATTCGAATGGATATGCCAAATGTCAACGGCAGCTGCGTGTTTCCCTCTCAACCTGCCCCTTTTATCCAACAAAAAAAAAAAAGAAAATATAATGGAATGAAAAGAAAAACAAATTAAATGGAGAAGGCGGAAAAGATATGGACGCTGAAGTGCAATTGAATGGAAATGAAGGCCACGCCTTCCTTTTTGGGGCGGGAAGCACTAGAAAAAAAAAACTCTAACCGCTGACCACGCAAAACACATTAAAATTCAAATGCTTTGATATACCAATTAATTTTTTACCCTCGAGATACAACTTGAAGAACTTTGGTATCAGAGTTTGGAGCTTGGAGCCTGGAGTTTGAAGTTGGCTTGCCTCAATTAAATGCAACGAGACGCGATAACAAGATTATCCGCCGCAGACATCTTGAGACAATATCTATAAGCCATAAAAAGTCAGGACAGCACCGCAACAGCATTCCGCTTTCCCAGTTGCCAAATTGGCATTTTGGCAATGAAACGCAAATGTTGCCGGCAAAGTTGTCCTCGTCGTCGTCGTTCTCGACGTCTTGTCATTGATTTGAATTTTATGCGCACGCAAGAGGCGACCAGGAAAAAGCGAATTTCCTGGCCAACTCACAGCCTTATTTGTCAGGCCAAGTTGCCCGTTGCCTGTTGCCTTTTGCCAATCCCGGCGATCTGTTTTGACTGCTACAATTTTGGCAAGTACCCTGTGTTGAACTCTGAAGTGGGCGAAAGGGGAAGTCATGACTCAACCGCTGTAGTGCGGATAATTCCAGGCATCACAAACTTGAATTAAATGCAGATTTATATTTGATAAATGTCAATTATTTCAGAATCGATTGAATTGCCTTTTAATATCGAATCAAAAAACTCGGTTTTGGTTTAAAAAATGTCTGATCACTAATTGACAATTTCGTTCGAGAATAAAATAGTTAAATTGTCAATTTATTTTATTTAGTTCATAAATTGTTATATCTATCGATATCTGGTTTTTCATTTGATTCTTGATTACGAAATTTCCCAAGCATTACAAATTATTATTAATAGCTAAATCGAACATGAATTAAATCTAATCTAAAGCTTAAATTATTTTCCATTCTCTCTGCTCGTAAACCAATCCATTTGCCCAAGGTATATTTACCCAAGCACAAATTTAGGCATTATTCTTGGCTCTAAATCGGATTAGTGCACCGGCAAGTGTCATGTGCAATTGTCTCCTTGTCTGCTGACCTTATCGCGGTCTTCCTTCGACTTCGGCTGTCTTGTGAGCTCTGCAGAATGCAGAGGAGCAGTGCTAACAACCTAAGCCAATCCCAGGCTTGCCAAAATCCAAAAAAGAAGCCGACAGACAACCGCGAAAAACTAGTTTTCTGCGACTTACCCAACTCGAGCTGCCAGACATTTCTTCCCTCGAATCCCCTCAACTTGAACTCAGGGCGCATCAAGTGTTCGCCGAGGCTTGTTAAAGTTCATTTTCGATGCAACGAGCTGCAATAATGCATAATTGTGCTCATTAGTCTTTTTGGGGCCAACGATCGTGTATGAATTTAAATTTTAGCGCGGCCAGCCGAGCTGACAAGCCAGAATGCCTGGCAAAAGGCAGTTGAGCGGGCCCTAAATAAATACAATTGGACAGCAATGGTCTGGACTGGATCGGCTGGAAATGAGTTGAGCTCAGCTGAACCAAGCTGCACTTTGAAAAAATATATTAAAACTGTTAAGCCTATTCTCTAAAAAACATAAAATAAATATGACAACAAAATTTTGTAAAAGGTCGATTTAATAGCAACACAATAAATCAAATTGTATGAAAAAAAATCTTGGTCTGGCAATTTTTAAAAATTTAAAACCACACTCTTTACCAACTGAAAATAATTTTCCGTGTGATCTGAATTGGCGATCGCGTCGTCGGCGCGAACTTGAAACATTTGCGCACAGGATTTACGCGTCCAGTTAAATTTACGACTGCGCACCTTTGCATGAAATTGACGTGGCATTTTATTTAACTCCCCACTCCCTCGGTTTTCTGGCGGTCCGGAGGTCAGGACGAATGTGGACCGGATCGAGTGCGAGTGTGTGTGGGTAATATCCGCGGAGTACACAGCTTGTTAAGTGATTAATCAGCGCCAGATATAATTTGTGTCTGCGTTAATTTTTTCTTGCGAATAAAGCCTCCTTGTCGGATGTCTGGATTGGACGATCCGCGGGAGGAGTCTCGTGTAAATTAGGACTTGGCCACCAGTTGGCTTACGAAGTTAAATTTGGTAATGGAGGATTCACAGGCAGAGTGGACGTGTGAAATTACCGACAGAATTATGCCTGCATTTTGGCAACTTCTTAAGCCAGAGCGGCTCTTTTGCAGCAGGGCCTAATTCGAGGAGGAAAATCATTGCTCATAGGATGTAAATGATTTCGTTTTCTTATACATTTTTCCTGTGAGAATATTAGGTATCATTTAATCATAATCAAACAATCAAGCTGATGACAGATGTACAGGGCGCTTGAACAATTTTGATTTCCCAATAAAGTGTGCTAATCAACCACGACTGACATTAACCAACACAACCGGAACAGTATATGAAACGAAATGCAATTATGGACTCCTCTGAATAAATCATCGCATAAGCAATGAGGTTCTCTCGGCCATTCCGTGTACATATGTACGCATTGAGAGGCACTGAACTGCGCGGAGTTATGTAAAAGGAGGTCCTTGCTGGAGGATAACTGCTCATTCCCTGGCCGCCAGCGAGTTGCTCTCGGATCAATCGAGCTTGGGAATTTGCGGTTCCGAATAAAAGGCAACTGAGGCATGAATTTCGGATGCCTTCGAGGGAAGTGCAGTCAGGCGTTAGATGACATGAAATCTTTCAGAGGGTTGCAGTCGCCTGAGAACCGCTGGCAAAATCGTCACAAACAAGCAAACAAAGCCGGGCAATCTTGTTATCGAAGACGAGGCTGTATAAACTACTTCAGGTAATCTAGGGCTTAGAAATGCTAATCGCCTTTATTTCTGTATATATACGCCGAACAACAAACAAAGGCGACCTTTTCGCTTTGTCACCGTCGTCGCCCGGCTTTTGATAATTGAAACCGTAGAGTTGGTCGGGATGGCAAAAGGATTCTTTGGGTTTTTCCTCTGTTCGATGGGGTTCCTCTATCCGCCTACCCCCTCCATTTGAGTGTCGCTCGTCGAGAGTTATTCGTGCGATTATTCCTGTATCTCTGTGCCATATTGCGGTAGAGGTGGGACATTACCAGGACCACTCCATCCCACTTCCAGGCACTTCCTTTGCATAGGAGTCAGCCCCTAAAACGCTGTTCGCTGCTTTTTGATATCGCCTCGGATTTCATGGAGCACCCTTTCCACTTTCCCTCTTCCCTTTTACTCGAAATCGGAAAAGGCAGGCAGTTGTCCTGGCTGCTGTCGCATAATTGCGGGTTGCAGCCAAGGACTTTGATTTTCGGTTGCTTTGCCGCGGTTTTTCTCTTTTTCCGTGTGTTTCGGATTTCAGTTTGTCTAGTTATCCTTGGTCCTGGCATCAGATGCGTTTTTATTTGTTTGCTATCTTTGTCTCTGCGCCAACATCATCAACGACATCACCATCACCATCGTTTCGCTCAACAATTTTCCGCTTGACATTCAAGATTTTAATCGTTCGCGTTTGCCATAACTGGATTCTTGGGGTTTAGCATTTGAACAGTCTCAAGTTTCGTCTGGGGCGGAAGAATCCACCACTTTGATTATTGACAGGAAAACATTGACGCGGTTATATTATACACCTAAATGAATACATATAGGTTATACTTTTATTGCCTTCTTATATTTTAACAAATAAGCTTCTGGTATTATTTCTTTAATTCGTTTCTTTTTACTAAAACAATAAGCTTTCGCTTATGAGATGCATTTTGAATCCCTCACTTAAAGGACCTAATTTGACATTCCGGTTATCCAAAAGTCTTCTCAAGCGTTGACAAAGGATCTGGCGGCTGTCTCATTTAACCCAAGTGCCCATTTCCGCGTTACGTTTTGGCCAAGAGCTCATTACGCGCTCCATTATATAAGGGGAGGTCACAACGAAAGACAAACACAATGCCAAAAAATTAAAAGCGAAATTAAACACATTCAATTATATTTTGAGAGCAATTTTTCACAACGCAAAGTTGGCCGACAACCCCGTGGGCGAAAGGTAGAAAGTTATCCCTGTTGCCTGTTGGGTTGCCATTAACGTTACGTACAGTTCGCCACCCTCGATTCTGACCCGGAATAAAGCTTTGTTTTCGGCGGCTTGTGGGGCAGGTGGGCACCCCAAAAATATGGACGAGTAATGCCGAACATCAGCGCTTATAACTGTGCCGATTATGAAGTTAATTTATCAGCAACGGGGGGGATGAGCAGCCAGCAAGTCAGTCAGTCAGTCGCTCATTCATTCATTCATTCAGTCACTGTCAGCCGGGCGGGGATTATGGCCAGGTTTTCAAAGGCAAAGCATGGGGGGGAAGTGGTTGGCTTTTTGGTTGCCATTCTGGATTGAGCCATTTGCTGGGGCGGACATTCATTAAGCCATCAAATTGCTGAAGACAAATTTACCCAGTCAAATGAATAAGTGAGCAGGTAACGAGGGCAGCTAGTTCAGTTTGTTAGTCACCATCATTGTTTTTATATAAAAGTTGGTAGTACTCCCCGTTCTAAAGCTTAAAGCTGCCCCAAATAGTTGTGTGGGAAGTTCCTTTAACTTGTAAGCAGTTGGCAAAGTTCTGCTCCTTGGTAACTTTTTGCGACTGCTCCACCCCGCTCTTTGTTCACTTGCAGAAATTCCTGCTTCAATTTACTTTCAACATGCTTTTTCAAGGAGTTTTCCTTTCCTTTTTTTGTTGCTTTCCGGGTATCCTGGCGCACACATACATGCGGGGACTAGAGCCTTAACGATAAGACGCACGCACACTAAGATGGCTGGCTGGGTGGTTTTAGTGGGTGGCTGTGTCGTAGACATTACCGCAGCCACGAGCGTGTTTTACGTTCATCTGTCTACTTAACGTTGCAGGACTCATCCCCAGATCCTGTTGGTAGGACCTCCCCTTTCCTCTTACTCATTCCCCCTCATCCTTGCCGTCGTCGTCTGCGTTTTAACGTACTAATCCTTGCTTTTATCTCTTGTTTGACTTTTGCTACGCGCACTCCATACACTGGCTCATTTAATGTCATTGTCGCTGCCGCCTCGCCGCCATTTTCCCCCTTCTTCCCCGGTCTGGCCACCTTTACACGCTTCTCCCACTTTTCCGCTCCGCTCGCAATCCTTTCCAAATATTTGTCAATTTGTATGCGCAAGTTTCTTTTCAATTCGCGCCACACGGCGTATGCGTGTCATAAGCGTTTCTTAAAGTGTTTGTCCTGGAGCCTTGATTTCGCTGCTGCTGGGAAAGTGTTTGTTCGGGTTTTCGCTCATCGCATTTGGATTTTCATTTATTTACCTTTCATCTTTTGCAGCATTTTTACCGTTTCTGGTCGTATATTTCATTAATCAACGGCACGTGACCGAGTATTAATTTTTAAACCCATCGTGAATTCCGGAGTGGCTAGCTGTTTACTTTTCTATCGTTTCTTGATGATGTTAAAGCACAGGTTCTTGAATTCCTTTAAACAAAAAATACCCCTATATATAGGTTATTCTTTAAGTTATTTAATTTCGAGCGTATTAATGTTGATTTTACCTTGGCTTAGCCGGTGTATGCGCGCTAAGTAA
Source organism: Drosophila melanogaster (assembly GCF_000001215.4). Lineage (NCBI taxonomy): Eukaryota > Metazoa > Arthropoda > Insecta > Diptera > Drosophilidae > Drosophila > Drosophila melanogaster. The sequence continues at coordinate 19,927,955 of NT_033778.4, read as the reverse complement.
ACAATTGAACTCAGTATATTAAATTGAATTAGGTTTTTTGTTTACTCCAGCAGAATGAAAGGGATAAGTATAAAAAGTTGGGAATTCATATATTTTCCTCAGTTTCGGGTTCCTTTCCAGTAAAATACCTAATGAGCAACTCTTCTCGTCTGACATACATCCAATACAATAACCCCAAATTGGCGAGATGACAATGACAACGAGCCCTTTTGGCAATCCAAATCACCTTGGGGCTGGATTGCGTATTTATAATTCAGGAAAATTAAAATGGATTAAATGTGAAATTGTGCTGAAAAAGTCAGCCGTTGAAGAGCAGGAAAAGCGGATGTGGATATAGAGTCTCCGATTACCGCTTGCTTATGTGTCTTGCCATTATATAATAGACATTATCAACGCTAATTCAGTTACTTCTTAATTATAAACTACTTACGCTGCGAGCGTAACCAATTTTCTAACTCGGCGGGGGTTGGTAACTGGGATATTCGCTTGGTGCTGGAAAAGCGGATGTTCCGGAAAACTCGGGACACGTGTGCTGTTGTCTCAGCTACAGTTTTTGTTGCATAATTAGCAAACTTGTGTGTAGTTATGATAGATCGGATTACGCCGCCGCTGTGCAACTTTGGACGGCTTCTGCGATGGCCAACCAAATAAGGGAAAACAAGACGAAACTGCCCGGAGGCGACGGGTCGGGACTTTGTTTGCCCAATCTGCTACCCTTTGAGCCCGCGAAACAACTACAATTGGCAACTTACCCGCCCGTCTGGCAAAACACTTCAAGCAGCGAACTTTGATTGAAATATAAAATTTTAATGATGCGGCGGCTGTTGATCCGAGTCCCGCTGCCAGCAGAATAGTCGTTTTATTTCGCTCTTTTATTATTGTAAAAATCGAGGCGAGTACGCAAACAAACGGGCAAACACAAACAAATGGAACTTAAAGAAACAAAGAATATGTACCCAGAATCGTGCTAGGAAATGTCAGGGGGGTTGATAAGTTCCGGGGTTACCCTGATGGCAACTTATAAGACATTTTCGATCAGACAAAAGACAAACAAAACAGGAAAACTGCGTTGTTTTCTATCGCTACTTTAAAATTTATGATGTTTGTGAATCCAAGTAAGGGACAAAATTTCTTTAATGAATTAAGTGTTTGCATACTAATTAAAGGCAATAATACAAGTGCATAGCATCGTTTATTTGTACCTGTTTTGTACATTTTAAACCATCAAATACCTAAAGAAAAAACACTTTATTGCATCGTTTACAATCCACCACTGAAATTCGTTACTGTATTTCTTTACTCGAGCTTTCCCCTCGGTAAAGTACCTTCCTCAGCAGCTGTAATAAAAATCAAATCATCAAACCAAAGAATTCGGATTCTGGTTCAAAGAGCACAAGCGAATGTTAATGGTAAATGAAGTATTAATTAGCATCGAACTACTGTGGGGCACCAATGAGAAAGAAAAACACAGCCATAGAAAAAAACCCGAAATGCGAAAGGGCGTGGCAAGAATACAGTGAATTACTGGAAAGACGAACACACAATACACACAACTGCAAGAAATGATTAATTACGCTCAAGAGTTGCCAGAGTTGCCTTTGAGTATGATTTATTGTAATTTAATTGTGGCACATTATGCGGTCGATTTGGGGTTTGCATTTGAATGGCATTTTTGAGCATGGAAATTGCCAAACAAGATGGAGCAAGATTGAACCGACATCAAAGCCGCTGGCGAAAACTTTTACTTCTCCTGTGGGCAGAGGCGAAACAAAAGCAAATTATCATATCAACGGAACTTGAAGGACCCACAGGAGTTGCTAGGCAGCAGTCCCAATGATGAGAAATGATGACTATAGGTGAACAAAATGTGAGCAAACTGAGCTAAGCTAGCTTTTAAACAGGAAATTAATGTTTCCCACATAAATATGTAGCTTTTAATACTTGAAAGCGTATCTAAAATAATAACACAGTGCTCGTTCAACATGTGAAGTGAACAAAATCATATTCATTCCATCTGCATTTGAATAAACGAAAAGCCAAAATTTGGCTAGACAATAGCCAAGTTGGCGCCTCTTTTAGCGTCCTTGTTTTTGTTTGGCCGTCCGTCTGCCAATCCACCCAGGTGAAAGGAATTATATATTCCCCTGATTATAATTTCATCAGCGGCAACACTAAAGAATCATCGAAGGCACGCCGAAGACAGCCATCCACTTCACTCCGCGCGATGTGGTTGCAATGATTGAGTGGTGGGGCTGCAGGATGCGCCTCTCCCAACATTTTGGCTGGAAGCAGGGGCAGGAGCTGGAGCAGGACCTGTCGTGGCAAGAGCTCCGCATGCCCCAACAAGCTGGCTGGCTGGCAGAAATCAATTGTTCCCATTATTATAATGAGATTACTTACCTACTGAACGACAAAACGTAGTGCCCAGAAAGCAAGCAAGTCCTTCTCCTTTCTTTCTCGACTTTCCCGATAGATATAGATATATAGATGGAAATAGATGTGTAGATGGCAGCTTGCTCTGTGCCGACATTCGCCTGCCAATATAATGACTTTAGTAGTCAGCGGAAAATGCTGGAAAATTGCTAGGCGAATGCTCGAGTGGAACGTTCGTTCGAGTTTCAGGTGCCCTAGTGGCAGCAACCTGAGCAGCAGCAGCAGGAAGCACATTTTTACCTGTTTTCCTTTTTGTTTTTCCCAATGCTGGGGTATTTTCCCCCTACCCGCCCACCTGCCCACCTGCATTTTCCCCAGCAGCGTTTATCAGTTTTGCATTGCATTTGAGCTGAGATTAGCGGCAGAGATCGCTCTGGAGGGGGGCCACAACGAAATCGAATCGGTAAGTCGTTTAATGTGAATCTGATTTGCCTGAAATTCTTGAATAGAGAGTAGAGGAGGGATTGCTGCACTCTGATTGAAAATTAATAAGCCACTTCCCAATAAACTGGGAGATACCGAAATTTCGATTGGGTACGGGTAGGGCACCAATTGAAATGTATTCAATGAACTTTAGATTTCCTAGTAAGCTTTTGTTCTACATCAAATTGGCAATGAAAGCCATAGTGCCAAAGAATTTTCGTTTTAAATATGGTTGCCTTAGTATCCATATAACTGATAATTAATTGGTTTCCCACTTTTACAGACTACTCTTTAGTTTTTCATTTCTTTACCATTTAGTTCTTGTTTTTTTCCTTCTGTTAAATTTAATTATAAGCTGAATGCGCTATTAAACTCTTGTTTCCAAGACATTTTTCATTTGCAATGAACTTATTCAACTCCATTGTTGCGATGCCCAGACCGTACTTTCTTCAGAATGCCACTCATACTTCTTTGTAGTTCACATAGTCTGACTTCCAGCAGAATGAAAGCGGAAAGATGTGTGTCAAATGCTCTTTGCCTCAGACAATAGAAAGTGAAGCGCCGTCCATTAGAGAACAAACAGTTTGGAGTCGTCGATGGAGATGCCACAAGGCAATAGATACTTTGGAGCAATGTCTGGAGTGTTTGGTTTTTGATCTTAACCCACATAGCAGATACGCAGCTCCGAAAAATCGGGCCCTGCATTTCTCAACCGAAGGTGTGAAGCAACTTTCGATTTTCACAGCTAAGTAAACAGCAATTGAAATGAGTAAGGCCCAAGTAAATGGAAAAAGGCAGCGTTGGAGAAGAAATGGTGCATGGTCAATGGTCTGGACACGGCTCAATTTCAGGCCAACGAAAAGAGTTGGCAGCCAGCAACAAACACTTATGGCAATATCGATTAACGAGCCGAAGATGGAACTCCATTTGGAGCCATTACCTCATCACTGAGAGAAGTGAAGTGCATTTGGAGGTTAATTACTAATCTAGAACTAAGTTGATACTATTATATTACCTGCTTTTTTGGATAGAACATTTATATTTTAATTTAAATTTTATTATGGGTAAATCTCTGTCGAAAATTCTTTAACGATTCATATTTTTTGCTGTGTACAGCTTGAGTGCCCTGCAACATATTCGATGGAACGCACAGGGGAGAGGAGTGTGAATATCGCATGTCAGTGGAGGTATAATTAATGCGGGTCAGACGCCGATTACAATGCGCCGACTGACAGCTTGAAGTGTCCATATGTGCCTGTCTAGGAAATGGCCAACGGGCAATGACAAGCCGAAAGAAGAAAGCCTGGCCAGAAAGAAAGAAAAGCAATGATAAGCGAATTTGCACGGCTCAGCTTAAATGTATCACTCGCTTTCTACGACATGAACTCTCAATGAATTTAATATTTATGGTTCAACAGCCGCAAGAATTTGTCTAACAACCCGGCTCCCTCGTGGAAAATTAATGAATTTCCTATGCAAATGCCGGAGCGCGAAATAAAATTTAATGTCGAGCAAAAAATGCTCCAAAGACGTGCTGCGCGCCGATGGAGCAGAGGAGCTAGCAAATTGTTGCAGGAGAAAAATTAAACGCATTAGAGAAGGCGAATCCTTGGCGTGTCCTTAAAGCGCAGCAAGTAAACTAGCGAGTGGCTCTATCGATTTATGCTAAACCTAGACTTGCTACCGCCCCAAAATGCCTGTCATTATTGTGTTCGTTTAGGCATTGTTGCCTCATCCATTGTTGTTGGTCTCTGGGCTTGGTTGTGTTGCCGCCCCTGACAGCCATTCACAGTGTTTGACTTTGGAGACAGCCAGGAACTGGGTCACCGGCGGATGGATGAGCCACCAGCGACGTCCTTGCCCCAGTCCCAACACCCGTCCCCGATTCCAGCCCATTTTCAGCTCCAGTGACGCGCAACTGTCGGCGGTAGGCGAAAGCAAATCAATTGCCGTCCATAAACAAATTGCGAAATATTCAATGCATCCTAAAGAAAAGCCACTCAATAAATAAGTCGCGGCCTGTTTACTAAACCCAAGGACCTTGGCAGGGAGTGCTTAATGGAATTGGGCGCGACCCACTATTATACGGAAAGGAAAACTGGCGAGGGTAAACTACTGGCAATGGGCTCTTCTACTCCAACGAGATATTAGAAAAATTTAATTATCATTTGGAAAAATAGCTTTTATAGCACTCTATAACGAAATGTTCTGAAAACTTAAAGTTGGATTTATTTTACTCGTAAAAATTGTCCATGTCGTGCAACCGCATTATCTTTTCATCGACTATTGAAGTCATATTGACATGTTCTGCATGCAATTTTAAGGCCGTTTGGGAAATCATGTTATATCACTGAATGGGAATTGCAACCTGTGTGCGTTGCACCACCGATTTTTACATGCACGGCCCCCACCTATCACATAAAGACACTATATAACTGCACCACAGACGCCGTCTTGTGGTAGCATTTAGCATAAGAACGGGGGAAGACAGTTAATATGCTTAGAGCCTGGCCTGCTGTTCCTGGCACACAACAGCATAAATTGGCTAATTAGGCGCAATTAAATATCCCTTTTGATTGCGGTTTCCACACTCGCATTTACACACATACGCCCAAGCCCAGGCACATACTGCTGAGCTCACCCACACACTCTGTCATAAGTTTTTGTTGCAATTTTTCGCCCTGGAAATGTTGGACCAGGGGAAAACTCCAGAGTGTTCGTTGGGCAACGCCCGGTGTTAGATGGTTGCAATGTCCTCCGCCCACTTAGATAGACAGCAGTGTGCAGAGAAATAGCCCTGATTTGGCGGGAAAATTACAAATGATATTTAATATAAGTCTTATATTGTAGTATATACGAACATAATAACAATAATAATAACAATAATAATAATAATATTAATAATAATTATAATATGAATCATAATAATAAGTCGACTAATAAGTAAACTTAGGACCACCCTAATTCCTTAGGGTCACCCTAGTAGATCTTTAGATACACCCTAATACTAAATATGCGAATTCAGCATGTACGCCTTTAGGGGTCGCACTCGACTCCCATTGGTTATCGAGTATGAACTTCATACATACATATTGCAGAATTTGCTAGTGTCAGCACTTGGCTGTCACAAGAGATCTGCCTGTAGACCACACTAAGATCAGATATAAATCAGGAATAGATCTGGAATGTACGCTCGCTTAATAAAAACCAAATAAAGATAAAATGACCAACTGCGTTTTGAGACTTTATTAACTACATCAGAAGTATTGGAATTCTAATTAACTACATGGCGACCGTGACAAAGGATCGTTATAAGTTGTAGCAGAAGCTAAAGGAAACCGCTTGTGATAATTTTCAACTTCGATGCTCATCCACCAAGACGGCGGCAATTATGAAGAAAAAAGCGATCTGAGTGAGTAGAGTGTCAGTGTGATGGGAAAAAACAGGGGCGGAGTTCGACATAATATAAAAAAGAGAATAGCGCACATAAAGTGGCTATTATATACGAACACTCCACCACCCCAATGGTCGAAAGCTCAAAAACTACAAGCTGAGCTAGACCACTGTGTCGAATATCTCAAGAAAAAAATCCCCACCACACGCGCTCACTCAGAAAATCAAATAAAATCGTTAACAATTAACAAAACTCCAACTCCCAATCCGAAAAGCCTGCCTGTTTTCAAGAAAAGATGCCCGAACGACTGCGAGGGACCACTGTTCACACCGCATTGTGAACATACGTGCAGACATTGCAGCTCCACCACATAACCCCTAAATGAGGAAATCATCATCAACGTGGTGAGCAGCCCGCTCATTACGTCATCGAGGGAGTGTCAGCGTGCCAACCCCGGCGACGTCCAGCTGACGCAAGGAGGGTCAGAGTGAAGCAAATAGGAGCTGAAAAATAAAATATTTTTTTTTGTTGCCCTGCGTGGCACACCACCCTCGATGCACTGCGCTGCATATTAATATTACACAAAATATTGTAACATTGAGCGGAACTTTTTCTGCCCGATGAGAAGAATGGCCCGTAAAGCCATACACCAACTAGGTAGGAAAATGTAACTATATTGAACAAAAAAAAAAAAAAAATCAAAACAACATATTTTTAAAGTAAAATAAACCAAAACCCAAAAATAAAACAAAAAAAAAAAAAATAAAAATATACAAAAATGGGTTGGTTTGGATCTGACGATAGTCAGACAAAAGATAATACGGCCAATGTGGTCAATAACTTAAAAATAGTCGACCATACAGATGACATTCAGTCACTGTGGTTACTCCTTTTGATCATGACGATCGTAACAGTCGCTCAGTTTATATTAACGCTATATGTTAAGCATAACAAGATAATAAAGAGGCGTTATATAGGCAAAGCAGAGAATAGTTTGGATAAAATTTAAAAAAAAAAAAAAAAAAAAAAAAAAACATCCAAAATGTATTTTGAATTAAGATGATCTAAAATTTTTATTTTTAATATCAGAAAACTAGAATGAAAAAAAAAAAAAAAAAAGATTATTGAAGAAACCTATTTGAAAGAGGCCAAAATTTATAAAGTTCGATTGCATAGATAAATCCATAGTATTCTTTAAATGGACTGGCAAGAAATACAAAACGAGCTTAAAGAAATTAAAACAACTTTTGACAAGTCTTATAAATGCATGACACCAAATAGAGAAGTGCAACAAGACACTCTCAACAAGCATGCGCAGATATTGGTAAGATGCTTTAATGGAGCACGCCAATTAATTTACAGAGAAAGGAAAAGATTAACAAAAAATCATTTATCACAAGCAGTAAAATTTCTAAACAGGTTCCGTGAGAACTTGTTAAACGTCAAGTACAGACACAACTTAAATATTACAATCCCAACGATTTTAAGCACACCTATAGTGGCTGAGATCGGTGAGGATATCGAAAGTGTAGGAGAATCAGAAATAGAAATAAAAGAAGAGGATCTCCACGATCTTGCAATTCCAGCGGTAATAACATTACCCGAATTACTTGAAGAAGAACTTTCAGATTCAAATACAGGAATAAGAATACAGGAAACGGACAAAATGACAGACTCTGCCGCAACAGCAAGGGAATATGTGCGACAAATTTCGTCCACAATACCTGAGTTTGACGGCAAAAAGTTAAACTTGAATAGATTCCTCACGGCTCTCCGGCTAATAGATCTGACAAAAGGAGATCAGGAGATGCTAGCGGTTGAGGTAATCAAGACAAAGATACTTGGTCCATTATCACACAAAGTTGAAAATGAAAAGACCATTATCGGTATAATAAATCTATTAAAAGCATCAGTTAAAGGCGAATCGCCCGATGTCATCAAAGCAAAAATGCTTAGTACACAACAGCGCGGCAAAACTGCAGCGCAATATACCACGGAGATAGAAAACCTACGTGGGTTGCTCGAAGCAGCCTATATAGATGATGGTTTAGATTCCAACAATGCAGACAAATTCGCTACAAAGGAAGCCATATCTGCAATGACCAAGAACTGTGGGCACGATAAGCTCAAAACCATATTGGAAGCTGGAAATTTCAACACGATGAATAGCGTGATTGAAAAATACATACACTGCAGTACAGAAATGACCGGCAATTCAAATAGTGTATTATTCTATAATAATAGAGGACACTATCGAGGTAATAATTACCGAGGAAATTACCAAAACAGAGGTAATGGCCGAGGAAATTATAACTCCTACAATAACAACTATAGAGGCAGAGGTGGTTACCATGGTGGAAACAGAGGACGAGGTGGTAACCAAAATTATAATAGAGGTGGAGGTTACTCAAGAGGTAACCAAAACCATAACTATAAAACAAGTCATGCCCACAATGTCCGAAACATACAATCGGAAAACGAACATACCCCCTTGAGCGACAATCTACAATAAAATTATACAAAATTAATCTCAATTTAAGCATTTTTATACGATTGAAGAATATGAGTACCAATTCATGGGTAACTCTTTTAATAGATACAGGTGCAGAAATTTCCCTGCTTAAATGCAGAAACAATAATCTTAACGATTTAAATCCAAAAAATACAACAAATATATCAGGAATAGGGCAAGGGACAATTCAGTCTCTAGGTACACTACATTTAGAAATGTGTATTGCTAATGCAGCAATACCATATGAATTCCATATCGTACCTAACAATTTTCCTATACCAGGGGATGGTATAATTGGCTTGGATTTCATTAAGAAATACAATTGTATTTTGGAATTCCACGACCAAGAAGATTGGTTCACTTTGAGGCCCAAAAATTTCAGGAACATAAACATTCCTATTATACATTCACTAGATAATGAAATAATTTTGCCAGCTAGATCAGAAGTGATTCGAAAGATTCAACTAACATCTACTGACACACATGTCCTCATCCCCAACCAGGAATTACAACCTGGCATAATAATCGCAAGTGCACTCGTAAACACTCAGAACGTCTTGATTCGAATTATTAATACAACTGAAAAAGACGCTATAGTTAGTAGCGCAAATATAAAAAGCGAATCATTGGATGATTATGATGTATACAACGCAAATATAGAAAATAGTGCACAAAGAACTTTAGAAGTATTAAAACTTCTTAAATTTCCATCGTTATTCAAAAGCGATTTAACAAAATTATGCACCGAATATAGCGATATTTTTGGTCTTGAAACAGAAACCATATCAGCTAATAATTTTTACAAGCAAAAATTGAGATTAAATGACAAAACTCCAGTCTATATCAAAAACTATAGAATGCCAGAAAGTCAAAAACCAGAAATTCAAAGGCAAGTTGACAAATTAATAAAAGATGGCATTGTCGAACCATCTATTTCAGAATATAATAGCCCTCTTCTCTTGGTACCCAAGAAATCACTGCCTAACTCGGAGGAAAAGAGATGGCGATTAGTAGTCGATTATCGCCAAATAAACAAGAAACTGCTAGCAGATAAATTCCCACTTCCAAGAATAGAAGATATTCTTGATCAATTAGGCCGAGCAAAATATTTCTCGTGCCTAGACCTGATGTCAGGATTCCATCAAATAGAATTAGACGAAAGGTCAAGAAATATAACATCATTCTCAACTTCAACGGGAGCATACCGCTACACGCGATTACCATTTGGTTTAAAAATAGCCCCAAATTCTTTCCAAAGAATGATGACCCTTGCATTTTCAGGTTTAACGCCTTCGCAAGCATTTCTGTATATGGATGATTTAGTAGTCATAGGCTGTTCTGAAAAGCACATGCTTAAAAATCTAACCGACGTTTTCAAATTATGTAGGCAACATAATTTAAAATTACATCCAGAAAAATGCACTTTCTTTATGAAAGAGGTTACTTATTTAGGTCACAAGTGTACTGACAAAGGTATATTGCCAGATGACTCTAAATATGAGGTAATAAAGAACTACCCCAAACCAGTAAACGCAGACGAAGCTAGACGCTTCGTGGCATTTTGCAATTATTACAGAAGATTTATTAAGAACTTTTCTGAGAAATCACGCCACTTAACGAGGCTTTGTAAAAAGAATGTTCCATTTGAATGGACAAGCGAATGCAATGATGCATTCGAATATCTCAAAAGGGAATTAATGAAACCAACACTCCTTCAGTACCCAGATTTCAGCAAACAATTTTGCATAACCACAGATGCTAGTAAACAAGCATGTGGAGCGGTACTATCTCAAGACCATAACGGTCAACAGCTACCAGTGGCATACGCTTCAAGAAGCTTTACAAAAGGCGAAAGTAATAAGTCCACTACAGAGCAGGAGCTAGCAGCTATTCACTGGGCAATAAATCACTTCAGACCATACGTATATGGTAGACATTTCTTAGTACAAAGTGACCATAGGCCACTATCATATCTTTTTTCAATGAGAAACCCCAGTTCAAAATTAACCAGAATGAGACTAGACTTGGAGGAGTTTGAATTCACAGTAGAATATCTCAAGGGGAAAGATAATCATGTCGCAGACGCATTGTCCCGAATAACAATCGGAGAACTTAAAGCAATAAATAGACAGATACTAAAGGTAACAACAAGATCAACAACAAGACAGAAAAATACCTGCGCAGGTGAAAAATTGCATGAACCAAATGAGAAAGAAAATATAAAAATGCCCAATATCTATCAGGTAATCAATAACATTGATGCCAAAAAAATATGTTATACTCAAAATAGACAAGCATAAGTGTTTGTTGAAAAGAGGAAAACAAATTATAACACGTTTTGATATGACTAATTTTTATTCTAATGAAATAATCGATTTAGATCAATTCTTTCAAAGGCTTAATGAAGAAGCAAGAATAAATAGCATCATTCAAACACAATTGTCACCAAGTGAACAAATCTTCGAATTTGTCACTATAAAGAATTTTAAAGAAAAGGGCAATAAAATACTAAAAAATTTAAAAATAGCGCTATTAAACAAGGTGACTAAGATAGATAAAAATGATAAGGTTCAAATAAAAGCAATACTGTCTAAATATCATGATGATCCATCAGAAGGAGGCCATTCAGGAATTTCTAGAACCCTGAGGAAAATAAAAAACTATTATTATTGGCCACAAATGACAAAGGCAATAAGTAAATATGTTAAAACATGTTTAAAATGTCAACAAGCCAAGACTACAAAACATACTAAAACACCGTTGACAATAACAGAAACGCCAGCAACAGCATTTGATAAAGTTTTGATAGATACCATTGGTCCACTGCCAAGATCAGAAAACGGAAATGAGTATGCTGTTACTATCATTTGCGATTTAACAAAATATTTGGTAACGGTACCAATTCCAAATAAAAGTGCAAAATCAGTTGCTAAGGCTATATTCGAAAATTTTATTCTAAAGTACGGTCCAATGAAAACAATCACAACGGACATGGGAACGGAATATAAAAACCAAATTATAGACGACCTATGCAAATATATGAAGATAAAAAACATTACTTCAACAGCACACCATCACCAGACATTAGGAACAATAGAACGAAGTCACAGAACTTTCAACGAGTATGTTCGCTCATATATATCTGTTGACAAAACCGATTGGGATATATGGATACAATATTTTACTTATTGTTTCAACACAACACCATCGGTAGTTCATGAATATTGTCCATATGAATTAGTATTTGGAAGATTACCAAGACAGTTCATAGATTTTAACAGGATAGACAGAATAGATCCTATTTACAACATGGATGACTATTCAAAAGAAGTTAAGCTACGATTAGAAATAGCATATAGAAGAGCTAAAAATATGTTAGACAAGGCAAAAGCCGATAGAAAGATAAAATATGATAGAAATATTAGTAACTTTGAATTAAAGATAGGAGATAAGATATTACTTAAAAACGAAACGGGTCATAAACTTGACAATAATTATTTAGGACCATATTTAGTTTCAGAAATAGGAGATAATGACAACATTACAATTATAGGAAATAAAAATAAAAAACAGATAGTCCATAAAGATAGGTTAAAAATTTTTAATTCATAATACATTTTGTTTGGTTGGCCAACCACAAATAAAAAACCACAAATAAAATAAAAACCAATAAAAACATTATAATACAAAACTTTTACTTTGCAAAATATAATGAAAATATATATATTTTTTTTAATATCTCTTTAATCATTCATTTCAAATATTAATGTACATTTAAAAAAAAAAAAAAAAAATTATTATATACTTGAAAATAACTTCATGTTATTACGTTATTTTTCAAAAGGAGGGAGATGTAGTATATACGAACATAATAACAATAATAATAACAATAATAATAATAATATTAATAATAATTATAATATGAATCATAATAATAAGTCGACTAATAAGTAAACTTAGGACCACCCTAATTCCTTAGGGTCACCCTAGTAGATCTTTAGATACACCCTAATACTAAATATGCGAATTCAGCATGTACGCCTTTAGGGGTCGCACTCGACTCCCATTGGTTATCGAGTATGAACTTCATACATACATATTGCAGAATTTGCTAGTGTCAGCACTTGGCTGTCACAAGAGATCTGCCTGTAGACCACACTAAGATCAGATATAAATCAGGAATAGATCTGGAATGTACGCTCGCTTAATAAAAACCAAATAAAGATAAAATGACCAACTGCGTTTTGAGACTTTATTAACTACATCAGAAGTATTGGAATTCTAATTAACTACAATATACTTTAGGAAAGTTATAAAATCTTAAACTACACATGTTTAAATTTTGATCTTATTTTAGAATTTATTTTATCAAGAATATATAATTCTATAAATTGGAGCACAGCTGTACCTCAGTTCATGCACACTCACAAAAGTTTAGCCACAACGTGGAAAAAGTTTTGCCGTCGAGCACAAATGTTATTTTCGTCGCTGTTTTTGCCCCTTAAGGATAGTGCTAGTGCGGGAGAGAGAGATAGTGCTAGCGAGCGGAAGGGAGAGGGCAGGCGGAAACGGAAGTCGGGACTTGCCAACCGCAAACTTTTCATGTAGCAAAAAGAGCTGGAGCTTTTTGCACACCCGCGAATGTGTGTGCCCAAATAATTGAGTTGGCATTGGTCTCTAAAAACAACATAATTACAGTAATTAATTGTAATTAAAGTCAAATAAATTATGTGCAATGAAAAATTTGCCTATTCTGTTTAGCTTTTCTGTTTTTCGGCTACGTCTGCAAACAACTGTAGCAACCTCTGGCCCAAAAAGCCGTCTAGACCCATTGACACTTACAAGCGCCAACGCTGTTGGCCTTCTAACGGTTTCTGGCAGCACGCACACAGCGACATGAGGCCCAGTAACCAGCAACACGAAACAGCGAGTAAAAAAAAAACAAAAACAGAATCAAGAACGTCTAAAATTTGTACCTACAACTATTTCAGCTAATTCTGCAGCACATTCCCTAACAACACTTGGTGTTCTGGTTTCCCTTGCCAACTTCTTCGCCATGAGAGGTGCTGAAACTCTTCCTGAGATCTTGAGAAAAGCAAAACCAAATTTTGTATTTGAAGCAGAAGGTGCACGGTGGTTAAAAATTTAAAAAAGCTAAGTAATTAGGCATAATATTGTGAATCAATTGGATAATTATATTAATCTTGAATTTCTTGGTCTCACTGTAGTTGCTCCAAAGTTTAACTACTTCAATTTGTATGTTTGAATAAGAAGTTAATTTAAGAACTTAATATTGTTCCCTGAACAGTTGAACTTTGTGGTCTTCTAAATAAATTAAAATCCCAAAAAATCCCTACATGAACCCCACCAAAACCACTGTATGTTGGCCTTGTCTCGTTGGCTCGAAGATCGCGTTAGCCGCGACGCATGCGCAAAGTGCCAAACAATTTTCGGCGCAGCTGTGCCCGACTGAACTTATCTTGGGGATCTGGATCTGGACTTCCCCAATCGTCTACCCCCGGGGACCCACAACGCTAACTATGCTGACAACGAGAAGTGCCGAAAAGAGCCAGGCGAAAAGCAACAAAGGCGGCCAGAACGATCCGGCCTGGTTAAGCTGCACTCGTTTGCCTGTCGCTCATTTGGCGGCCTGTCCATTTGGTTTCGCTTTGGTTCGTTCTTGTTAACTGTGAAACCGACGAGGGGCGCGCGGTTTTGGCCATAAGTGGTATAATTTGGGCTGCTATATTATGTCTCACACACACTGATACACTGCTACATACACTGAGCCAAAAGTTCGGGGTCTCCGCAATTAAACGTGTGGGCAATTGGCGAAGGAGCTCCGTGATTCTGGTGTCTGGCGGTCAAATGAGTGGGTTAGTTAGTGGGCCGTGCCTCTGATTGGGCATTTCGTGGCATAACTAACCCGCAATGTGTCCAAGTAACACAATTCCAACTGCCTTTGGTTGCAGTTGCAATTGCAATTGCAGTTGCAACAGCATCGTGTTGTCGCTGATGATGGGGAATGCGTGATATTGCTGAGATTTTGGGTAGATAACTGCTCGACAAACGGCTTAAGTAGACATACGGCGCAGATCTAAAGCATTTGGAATGCGATTTCTGGGAATTTGACTAATTCCCCTTCCGCACGTCCATTAAAGCTTCCCACGCGCATAAACATTTTCCCATGCTTAAACGTAAAGTGATATGATCAGGGAAACCTCATAACGAGGGTAACTTTGTGACTTCCTCAAATCGAAAATCGACGAACAAAATAAAACAAAAGATTAAACAAAACGTGTGTCTACAAATTATGACCAGTTGGGAGTTTTCAAACCGTAGACTATCTAACATCGGAGCTCTGTCCAAAAGGCTAATAAATTACCACCAAAATGCTTGTGCAGCTGCGGAGCGGATGCATAATGGGTGGTTGGTTCAGCATCCACCACACGTGCCTGTCCTTCTTATCTAGCCACTGCAGTTGCCCGAAAAAGGGGGCGTGCCTGGAGAGTGACCTTCGCCAAGTTTTTGCCATGTTTGTCATGTTTACACCTCCCACAAATCCCCTGCAGCAGCTGCCGCCTGCACTTAAGACTGATATGATAATGAGGGCTTGCTCTGGCAAAGTATCCCGCCGAAATAAATCATGGTTAAGCCCCACTATGTTAATTGGCCCAAAAGGGCTGGCCGGCGAGTCGGAGAGAGCACCAATTTGGACGCAGAAATTCCAGCCAATTTAAACAATTTTCGCCAAAAAACAAAGCAGTCAACAGCAGCCGGCAGTCGGCATTCAGGAGTCGGCACTTGAAGAGCCTCCACCAAACACTCGAATACGCAAATTTAAATAAAATCATCAAGAATCGGAAATTTGAATTTCCGAAAAGAGGCACTCAGCTGGTAGAAGGTAGCCAGGTAGCCTTACCCGACCATCGACTGGCCACTTCAACCTGGCTTGGAGCTTGAAGCAAACTTTTCGGTCTGCCAATGTCGGTGTCGCTGGGCTTTTTAGCCTGGCCGAAATGCCGGTCCGTCAGTCAGCACCTCATTCAAATGGCCCCGAACGTCTGTCCGGAAAGTCCGCGGTGGTTCTACGGGCTGTGTCCTAAGTGCACCACTCGACTCTGCCCCAGCGACCCTGCCCCACCACAACGTCTTCTCGAAATGTTCGTTTCGATTCGCTCTGGTCTTTCTTCCTCTGTTTTTGCCAACTTTTTGTACTCTTTCTGTGAAGTGCATACAATTGAAATAATTTCCGTGTGCCCCCTCCTTGGTCGAGTGCAGCGTACTTTTTGCATAATTAAATTTATTTTTTAGTTGCATGCCATCGTTTGTAGGTGGTACTCGGCATAAAGTAGTCGTAATATTTTAATTAAACTTACTTTTGTTTTCAGCCATTGAATTGGGCGAAAACTCGCGCTACCACAGGATTTTACCCATGGAAAACTTTTGGTAAATGAAATTACATTTGTAATCGAACAAGGTTAGTTTTGAAAACGCCTATAACTGAATTTAAGAACCTTTATTTTTACTTAGCCCAAAAATGGTTATTTTTTAGAGCGGAAAAGGTGAAATGTACAAATTTTATGCATTTAATCCGCATCTTGGCAGCTAACCCTCTTTTGACTTCCATGAAAAACAGTAATAATAGTGCCTGCGCATTGCCTGTAAGCAATTTCGCTAGGAAGTAGGCTAACAAAATTTATGTCAACTGACTGCGCACAACTTTTGTTAGCCGCAGACCAGCCGCCTCCGCACTACTCTCTACATATATCTATAAAAGGAGGATGACCAAGAACAGGTCTAGGATTCCACCGAAGGACCGAGAAAAACTAAAATGTATCCAAGAGAAAACAAGGAGAAGAGAAGAGCTTGCAGCGGACGAATAAAAATAAAACTGTCCAGAAATTTTAATATAAGCCACTGCGATGTTCTCCGGCCGGGAAACTGTGTCACTAGGCACCAGGCAGGCACTTCCTTAACCCTCTATTTCCAGATCCTACCACCTTGGCTGGCTAAGGATGGCTGCATTATGGCCGGGCTTAGGGCCAAAAGCCCACCTCCTGTTGCAGCACCTTTTTGCTTTGACGCCCAACGAACCGTTACCGAACAGAAAGCCAATTCCTGCTGCCGTGTGGAGGCATTTTGTCTTTGACAAAAATTTAATACACGCCAGTTTGTCTTCGGCTTTTGTTCCCCGAAAAAGTTCACGGAAGCAGGAGCAGGAGCACCTGGATCGGCAAAGGAGTTACAAATCCTGTCGCCACTTGCGTGTGCAACAGCAGAAGCTGCAACAACAAATTCAAGCGTGTTTTACATGACAAGCGAGTAAGTCGCATGGGGTTAAAAGTCTTGCAGTTGTTACAGCGGATCGCTAATGCAGTTGGTTATTCATCTTTCAATTCGGCTACGATGTGGATTACAGCAGAACCATTGCTTTAGATACTAAAACTAGCTGAGCTGCTTTTCAAGTTAACAGATTAATATCGTTCTAAGCCGAATTTTCAGGACTTTCAATGTGACGTTTTCAAAAGTACAGATTACAGAACTCATATTTTGACCGTACAAATGATCCAGTTCAAACGACCGAACGCTCTAGACCTATTTGGATCGTTTTTCAATCTGTTGACCATCTGCAGCTGCAAATTAGGTCGCCGAAGCGGCTGCTGCAGTTGTGGATGATGTTGCTGCCGTCATTGTTGTCACATTTGGTCGGAATTCGCTGGCAATTTTCGCAAACTGCTGCAACACGACGGCAGCAATGCTGGCACATATGTGGCAGGACATCCCATTCCCATGCTCGTTCGCAATGCCATTCGGAAACGAAACCCTTTCTGAGACCGAGTACATGTTCCTGCCGTTGCCACTGTCGGTTGGCCAATGGCTTTTAATTGAAAGCGGCATATTCGAAGCGGCAGCAGGCCCAGTTAAAAATTGTAATTTCCATTTCCCTGCCATCGACTTGCTTTGGCCTTTTTTTCCCATACCGAGCGGCTTTAAAATTGCCGCTGGGGCAAAAGCAAGTTCCTCGGGCCGTTCTTTATGTTGCTGCTGTGGTTGCTGCTGCCGCCAAATTAAATTGGCTTTAAATTGACACCTCCGGTGGCAGGATATACCCAACACTATAGCACACAGCCCTCCACACATCCGCGTTGCTTAACTTTATTAAGGATTTCGTGCTGCAGCTGCTGCCTCCGCCTTCGCCACGCCCCCTTTGCAACAGCGGCAGTTAATAAAGAACCAAATTATTGTGTTGTTCACACTTTGACACATGGAAACGGAAATTAAATTAAGGATTTTTTCAATAAACCTTCGAGCTTTAAGGTTCGACCGATTCCTTCGAGCAGCTGTGCCTGTGCAAGTTCACATATAAATAAAGCACAAATTAGTTTTGCATGCAATGCCTGCCACTGCCATTTCCATTTGGAGGCGATACGGGGCACTATCCTTGGGGCGGATAGAGAATGCTATACATAGAGTACTCGGATACTGCTCCCGAGTAGGTGCCGCTGGCAGGGCGGCACTTCAGAGTGCAGCAACAAAAGAACTAATTAAAAAATTAATCTAGCTTAAAGTTCCATTAGAGCGCCAGCGAAGTTTGCGGCAAGCTTTTCCCAGCAGCTTGTTATGAAGACGGGGAAAGCGAGAGAACGAGAGTGAGCGAGTGAGGGAGCAAGGAAATGGAAAAACTTTTCTAGTGCAGTGCCGAGCTCTGTGTGCCAAAGACAAGGACAACAATGGCTGGCCGGAAGTGCAGCGGCGGAAACCGGAAGCGGAAGTGCAAGCTGTGTGCAAAAAGTCTGCGAAAATAAGGCTGAATAATTAAATTGTCCTTGAACAGAGCCAGTCAAAACTGAAATGGCCAACTGCAGCATGCATAAAATGTGTGCAATATGCAGCCGGCTGAAACAAAGAGCACAGGCAAACCAATTTAAACGGCGCATTCAGCTTCTCCGGGCTTAAAAAACTATAACTTATGTTCATGGCGAATTTATGACTAAGAAAGTGGACCAGGACCACAGGGTCCATTTCCATTCTTTTCAAAAGACTGACTCAAAGTGAAAGTAGAAGCAAGTGCAATTACGACTGGGTCAGATCGTTAACTTTGACTTTGGACGAGGGATTAAAGGTAAATCGGCTTACGTTATGCCGGTCATGAACAAAGGCACTGAAAGTTATGAGAAGGTAAGGAAGAGGATGAAGAGGAGGAATTCCTTTGGTCAAAGATCTTTCTCCCAATTGAAGTGCTCTGTGTCACTGGTGGAAATCGCCCATTTGTTTATTTCCTCGGCCAGCAGATCGTAAAAATGTAACTGACTAAGCAAATGTGGCCAAAAAAGTGTCTTGCTCTCGGCCACGCCCCCTTGTCGGCATCGTAAACACCCGAAGAGCATTAACAATTTCCATAAAATATATATGCTCATACCATACTCACATATGAGAGATATAGACGAGATTCTTAGGGCAGCCTAACGAGTGGTCGTTCGACGCATGACGTTTATGAGAAATTCAAAATGCTGACGATTTTTATGCCCGATTCAGGGACTCTCGACCCTCAACTTTTGACGGAGATCAGAGAGAACAGCAGAAGACATAAAAATGTGCCTCGTAGGTAGGGAGGTAGGTGCCACGCCCTGTGCCATATAAATTCTTCCAAATCCGGCGGCATTAAATTGGTGAATCTCCAACAGAACGCTGTTCTGTTGTTGCCACATACTCGTCAGAATTTAACATGTTTCACAAGCAATAAAATTGCATTTCTCACATCATACTGAGAAGTGTCATAAATGGCAGGCCCAAAAAAAGGGTGGACTTTACAATACGATGCTAAAATTCTTCCCCACAATTGTTTACCTTTCGGCTTTTCGGGCACTAAATGGGGTCATTGTCTAGCCAAGTGTTCGAGTGAAGTTGGTTCGAGTTTTGTTTGCCGTTTCATTCCGCGTAATTTGACAAACAGACAATCGCGATTGATGGCTCTCGGGGTATTGAGCTCCATCCGGATCTGATCTAACCGAAAGTTGAAGGGAGGAGGCTATGGCGTGTGGTCCTTCAAGCCAAATTACATGCATTTAATCAAACGCGCTCGAGTTCCATTTGTTGGCTTCTCGGGAAACTTTTCAACGCTCCTGCTGATAACGAGTTTTGTGCATTAAGCTCCATTATAACGCCCAAAATTACAGAGACACAATGCGGCGAAGTCCTCGAGTGGAATCCTCGTCGAATCCTTCGTCGTTTATCTTAGCAAACAGCCGGCGATTGCCTGCTGGGATTGCGCTGGGATTGGAAATTGGATGGAGAAGTGGGATCCTGCCTGCTGGGATCTGCGAAACACTCGTTTAGTGTAATTGGGCCAATGGCGCTTTCAGTTACACCCTCGCAACTAACTGAAATCGGAGCAAGTCTGGCAACAAAAACTGCAAACTTTTCGGGCCGGCCCTCGATGTCGACAACCGGGCCCCAAAACCCCAAGCCCCAGACCCCAGACTTTGCTACGGATTACCCCAGACGTACGTACATATATTTCTGCGTGGACGGGAGATATTTTTGGGCCAAAGTTTTATATTTTATGACAGCCAGACAACCCAACGGGCCGAGCGGAATAGTCAGACAGATGGAGGAGTGGCAGTCGGGCTTTGAGCGACACTTGCAGCTCGACGTTAGATAAACTTGGACGACAGACTGTATATAATTACAGTTAGATAGCATTACAGTTACACTTTCACTTGGCAACAAAAAGTGCCGGGCTCCGGAGTCGCACATGTCAACGAAAAAGTAAACTTTGAAGTGCCCTGACCCGGGTGTGACCCCTTTTAAAGTGTCATTGCAGGCGGAGATTGTTTATAGCCAGATAAAAACCCAACCATAAGAACACTCGTAAGTCATTAAAGTAACATAAATTCGAAACAATCAACGGCCCAGGCAACAATTGAAATTTGTAATTATTTTTTAATTTAAAGGGGTCCAAGACAATGGACTTGATAATGCAGCTGCTGCTTAAACGAAAACGCGATTGAAATCATTTCACATAACCATTACTCGTATTAATTGCAATGCAGTATAGTTTAGTTTTTTTTTTACATACTTAGAATCTTTTAAAACTAGTACGTTTACTAAAATTTGTAAACCGATTGAGCTTTGCGGGCATAAGCTTTTACGAATTAGATCGGCTTTGTTGTCATCTGTTGATCAATGGCAGCACTCTGACGAAATGGCCAAGTGATTCATAAATACGTTCACTCAGCTTTGATTATGTATCACCCACTCGTAACTGCAGTTCTGGATTCGAATCGGTTCTATATCAGATCTCGTTTGCTCTTTGACGCGCATCATCGCTGACAAATGTAACACTTAATTTTAATATCGCACATCATGACTGGCACTGCGCGTTGTTATTGAGTGTAAGACGATGCTGGAGGATGGGGAACTGGGATGTGAATGTGGATGAGATGTGGATGGGGATGAGGATGATGGTGCTGCCACCATATGGCCACAAACGTATCTGCAGGATGGGGGGCGTTCGGATGAGTTGAGATGAAAGCGCATTGCCGCCCTGCCATTGAATCGCAAAAAAGGGAAACAAAACAAGTGGCACTCGAGGGCCGGAGAACAAGCCTAAACAAGTGGATGCCTGGCGGTGGCTGGAGTTTGGGGCCGGCATTAAAATATGACTCTTTTATTTTTGCACAAATTATGCAGATATATACCGTGTGCGTACGAATATTTGCAATTTGCGTTGCTAATTTGACAGCCGTCAATGGATTTGTCTTGCTCAACCGGGTGACTCCTGCGAAGGTGTTTCTTGCAAGGAATGGTTTGGGTCGCGTGCCCCGGGCTTTGATGTTTGAGCCGAAAGACTCGAGAATCGAGTCTCGAGCAGAGCTAATTAGCCAGTGGACCATGTGCCACCGGCAACGGCGGCCATCCCTCAGCACTCAACACTTGCCAGCCAAAAATCCCTGGGCAACAGCTGCCGCCGCCCGAAAATAAAATTTAATTACGCAGATTTTTACGCCTTTGCCCATAGCTCAAATAACACATTCGGAATTGGGAGCGGAGCCCAGTGGAGCAGCGACTATTTCCTTTTGACATAAAAGTGCCCCTTAACAAGCGTTTCAACAAATCTGTCCGCACTTTTCACAATTAAAATGCTAAAAAGATTCACAAAATTTAAATTTATATGCACGACCAAGTGCGAAGAATGTCGAATTTGTGCTGCTCTTTTGCACCCAAAGGGGAATGCAATTATCTAGAGATTTTTAAACAATATATTTAGCTAAAAAAAAAGGTAAAACGACTACATTGTTGTGGGGAGTACTTTGGGAATCTAGTTTACACTCCCATATATATCTTGGTGATTATTTAATATTTGTACGCTATGAGTAGTCTAAATAAAGATAATCCCATTGATGAGAACATTATCGAAATAAATTGATTCTTATTTTTAACATGCTTCAAATGCAGTTAAGTGGCACCGGTTGGGGTACAAAATCAACTCCATGCAGCAATCATCGTGCTCTTGACGAGGCCGTTAACTTGATTTACGAGGGGTTGCACAAGTGGGGGGATACGCAGCCCCAAGCACCCCTTTCACCCCCTTTTCGGTGACAGGGGAGCGGCGTGTCCGTGGCAGATCAAAAACAGCTGCGCTGCAAGAGGAGTGCTTAACACTTGCAAATGCCTTCTGTTCGGCGCTGTTCTTTTGACATTTCAACTGTCATAAATGGCAAATGCAGTGCCCCCAACTTCTCAGTCCTCCCGGTCGTTCCATTCGAGCGCCTTTCATGCCCATGTGGAAAAGATTCACATGTTGGCCCCCGTTGATTGACATACAGCGAATGCTGAATGCAACTCAACTGCTCCTCCTTGGCCTCCAGTTGGTTCTGCAACTGCTGCAGTGCATCCGATTCATATCGCCCAACGACTTGGCATTCGCTGACTGACTGCCAACAATTGGCGTGAAGTAGTCGTAGCTGGATTCTGCATTCCTCGGGTTCCATGTGGATAACCCGCCTAATTAATTTCAATTAAAATGCCTAGACTGTTAGTCAAGTGGGACGGGGTAATGACGATAAATTCGCACGGACCTTTTAATTGATTTACTGCTGTCAAGTTATTTAGCCTGGAGACATGCGTATATCGGTAGATGAAAACATTATCATACGCAAAAATTATAATTGCGAAACGAGTAGTTGATTAATTCCAGACTTAAGTGTTTCCAAGGAAATTGAAAATAAATATGTGGTATAACGAAGTAAATTTCTGCCTATTTGGGTTTCATACCATAACCACATACATATATAGTACAGACTTCTTACAGTATACTTAACTTGAGAGAGGAGGTCTCACGATCATTAAGGAAGTGCTTTTTCCCATTCACATATCGAGCAGAGAAAGCCTCGGGAAATTCTCGGCTCGCTTTAACAAACTGCCAACTTTGCATATGGGCAGCATTTATAAAAATCAATACTTCGCCTAGCCAGATGGGATGCAGCCAATGCTGCGATGAAGAACCAGGCCGTAGCCTCCATCCTGGCCAGACTGCGTTGTCATATAACTCAACGGCATAAAAAATGCCAACTGTCGGCGACACACAAAACTTATTTGTCATGCAATTTTGCCGAACGCCTTGAGAGGCGGACGGGAATGGCATTGGAGCATCGAGTACTTGGGGCAGGCAGTCAGCCACACATGCCCCAGGAGCTCTGGCTATAGGCAATAGGCGATAGGCAATCCATACATGTCCAACATGATAGGGGAACCAGTTTGGCAGTTGCTAGTCCTCCAACCTTCCAGTCTTCCAGCCAGCCATCTCGCCAGGCCGAGACATAATAACTTATGGCGATTGGGTGGCGGAAAATTGCCTGCTGTGGAATCAATAATGTCTATTGATGCAGGAGCAGGTGACAGCCCGACTTTGAGCGCCACTGGCGCAGAAAAAACCAACTTGGACTGCCAAAAAATATTTAAGTAATTGAAAATACATGAAATTATATTTTTGTAAAATTCCTTATAAGATACTCGTTTCCTGGAAAAGTATGAGTATTTGCGAATAAATGTAAACTTTAAAAGAACAGTTAACTAACACTTCAGTTTGATAAAATCATTGTTAAAGTAAAAAGTTATTAAAATTTGTTTACCTCATAAATGAAAATGTGTGAGTAAGCTACATTTTTTCCAGTGTTTGCATACAGTTATAGTTGGCTAAGCTGCTGGCTGCGGAACCAGTTGCTTTTGCCCAGATCGTTGACAGCGTCCGGCTAATTGGTCAGCCCACTAAAATGGCTAAGATATGGGCTCACTTGACCGGCAGGACTTGGTCATATTTTGTGTCCCTAAATGGCTTAATCGAGGCCAGATTTAGCCCGGCTTAGCCAAAGTTCACGGCAGCTGTTGCCGCTCCTGGTTGCTCTTCTTGGCCAAGTCTTAACGTGGCCCATTAACACTTTAACGTGCCATAATTACCTGCGCGGACAGCGCGGCGAATAAAATCATGTACACGCGTAAAAATGTCAGCCAATGCCTTTTTAAAAGTCAGCGAGCAAGTTAATTGTGTGGCCCAAGGTAGCCCACTGAGGACCGAAGCTGGATACCCGACATAGCCAGCGGGGATTGCGGCCAGCACGGGGACAGTTGAGTGCAGATAGCTGGGAGCCCGGAGCCAGAGGCATCATCATGATGGTCGAGGCCTCTGACAAAGTTGTAAGTTGATGTTGTTTCGCCTGTTATTGTGGTTGCTTTGCTGCTTCGTCGACGTGCCACGGCAAATGCGAAAAGTGTTGACATCCTTCGAGCACAGTGGGCTAGTCAAGTGCTCTATGAAGAAAGCAAACCTTATTTAGAAAAACACATGTATAAAGTATCTAATGTTAATAAAATGTTAAAATAAGCAACCATATTCGAATTCCAACAAATTGTTTGGTCATTCACAGTCTGCGGCGGTTTCTAAATTTTTATGTAAATTTAAAAAAAAAAATATATCACTACACATGATATTGATTATAGACAGGTCAATAAGGTCCTTAAAAAATTACCCACAATCCACTGTGGTGAGAGACAACTCGGGATAATTACAATTCCACACCTTAATGTGCAGCAGAGGGCGAAAGGCGGCAAGACCACATCAACATCCACATCAGACTGAACGACAACGACGCGACAGGATCGTCGCGAATCGTTCCAATGCCAAGTCGTTAAGTGAATTCATATAAAAATTCCTTAAATGTCGCATTATGACAAAACGATCGTTTAGAGCAGGCACAAAGACAGCCAGCGGAGCAACATGATTTTTATGAGGAACTCTCAAAAAAGTCGAAGAAATGTTAACTGGAGCTGGAGCTGTTGGTCCGTTCGATTGGCGGCTGGAACAGAAGGCTGCGTGATAAAAATGCTTTGGCTGGTAAACATGGCCAACATGACGGCGACCAAAGGAGCAAAATAACTTGCCCTGTCTCCAGTGCAGCAACTCCACTGTTTATTTAGATGCGCGCAAACATTTTTTGTGTTTTCAAAAATATTCCGCATTATTTTTCTGGTTCTCTTTTACCTTTTTCGAATTCGGTCGAATCACGAACATTTGGTGTTGTCGCCTCTGCAACTTTTTCTGCCTTCCATTTGATTTTTTGTTCGAGTTATTCTTCTTTTTTCAAAGTTTTGCTTTTATTTTTGGCATTTCTGTGGCTTTTGGTCATGAATCATGATTTATTTGTGCATTTTTTTTTTGCTCCTTGCCGCGCAGGATATTTTCGCTTTTCGCGTAGTGGCTTTTTGTCTTCTTTTTCTACGGCCGACTGCTGGCTGCCATAAGCCAAGTTTGGTATTTAGACGGGCGGCGACAAAAATGGCTTAGTTTGTTGCACACGTTTTGTTCCACCAGCTCCACTCGTCTGGTGGGAACGCGAGTCTTAATGCCACCACCGGATCCACTAGAACCACCAGCACCACCGTGTTCCTGGTGCTTTTTTCAGATTGTCTGGCGGTGCGACGGCCGCCGACATAAATATGTATAAACACAGTAGTTTGTTTGTCGAGTCGTGATTCGCAGTTGAGTTTTAAAGTCTAAGGCAACGCACGAGGCAAAAATTTAAATATTTCCACTGCTCGCTCAAGTAGCATGCTAGCCAGAAAGGGCATGATGGCAAAAAGGGGGAATAAAATCAGGCAAATTAACAGAAGCTCTGCTGTTGCACGTTTCTGGCTATAGCAATTCGAATCTACTTTCCACAGACTCCGAATGAAAGTTTTAATGCTGGGAAGTTCCCTTCAAAGTAGTGCACAATATATCTAACATATAGATTTTTGAGTAACGGAACTGCAAAACTTCTACAAAGTAAATATTATACAGATGTTAGTTACAGAAACTAAAAGAACGCTTGCAGCACTAACAATCCATTTACTGCGAATATAAAATCCTTTTGACATTTTAATACTTTGTATGTACCTTCTGTAATTATCAATGTTCAAGGAGCTTAATAACTTTTAAAAAATATGTATAAATTGCTTTAAGTATTCAGGCAAACTTTTTTCACTGTACACAGCTAGTTGAAAGAATAGTGTTCGTCTTTGAATAACAAGCACCAATATGTATAGGAAAAGTAGTAAGAAGTAGAATTCCTATGCCATTACCTAAAAAACATCTGTAAAAATGTTAGCTCGTTCAATATTTTCATTGCATTTCAGTTGCAAAAGCATGGTGTCTGTCCCAGCGAAGCGAACTTGTTATGATTTCAACTTGTTGCACGTGAAATGCATAACGTTGGCCCGTCTTGGCCCGAAGTGGGAGAATCCAGACTGCAGACTGCAGGCCAAAAACTGTAGACCATAGACCGTAACCAAGGCACGTAGTCTGGCCGAGATGCGGAAGTTTGGCGATGCGAAACACTGCGAACCGAAATCAAACCGACGATGAAAATCGAAGCGGAATACTTTTTAATGCAATTCTTAAAGTGTAAGTGGCTCAATTGCCCGGGTTTAATTGGTAGAAACACTCTTCTCAGGCTGCTCACGTAGCAGCTTCAAAATTGCCAAACATATGCGATGAAGTGCCTCCCTCGCCACACCATCGTAAAAGGATGGAAAATTCAATTGAAAAGCGCCTGGCGGGCACATATTTTCCTCAAGCACGTCAGCTGCTTCATCTCGGGAAAAATGAATGAATCAGTGATTTAAATGAATACCGCTGGCAACATGTCGCACACTTAATATTCGCAGGAGATTGATTAAGGCTCTGGCTGATACCTAATAATTTTAATTTCCGTAGCACACTTAATTCAGTTAGCTTGTTCTTCACTTTTTTTTAGGCATCACCCAATTAAAATGCTCTGCACTGATGGACCAATGAGGCTTGGCAAATAACTGCCTCTCGGCAATGTGGTAATATCCGAGATGAGCGGAAAAAAGGAAATCGAAAAAACATAACTCGGTCAGCAAAATTGTGAGAGTTAAATCTGCTAGCAGATATTAAATAAAGCAGAAGTGATGACGTTCGCGAAAAATGGACAAAGTACCAGCGGCGAACTGAGCTTAAATCAATTAATAGATGCAAAAATTGAATAATTGCCATCGCTTTCGCTGCAAAAACGAGTTTAAGTGGCCAGTTCAGGTATTCATTTCACTGAGGTCAAAAATGATGTGAGCATTAAACGAATGTCTGGTATTTAGTACTCATCCAAAAGATTCTGTTACAGTGGCTACGTAGAACTGCACTGCACAGTATTCGATGCTATTAATTTCATGATGTATGATAAAAACTAATAACTATTGAGTTTTCATATAGTAGTATACACCTGGCATAATATTAATGTCATTAGTATTATATGCATTTCCCTCTGTAAACTCTTATGACTGATTTCCGCATTGTAGCACCAAATACATACTTTAGACGTCATTTGATGAAAAAGGAGATTACAACAGAAGTCACCCGTGTTGACAAATGCATATTACAACAATGTGCCACTGGCTGTAATAACGCCACGTCTATTGCGCCATCTGGACCACGAGAAGTGCGGCAGCCAAAAGAGGCCAACGGCAGCATCGAAACAAAGCAATCGGGCGAAAGGTAGGAATTTATAACACAAATGTTGTAAACATGTTCATCACTTTTTGCCGCTTTTGCTTTTGCTGTGGGGCTTACGAGACAAAGGCCAAAAGCAGCAACAACGTGCAACATTCAACGTGCAGTGCGGCGAGCTCACGTGTTGGGGGAACACAGACAAACAATACAGGCGCATTGCAGCGATGCAACAAAAAATAGTATTGTGTCCAGCAACAATTGGTAGTAGAATTTAACAGGAATCGAATCGTAAATACCCCGGAAACTCCTAAAACAACTGTTAAGCAACTGTCAGGCAACCAAAATGTAATACAGATCCGAAATATTTGTGTTGGAAGATCGAAGATTTCAAAAATTTATTCAACTTATATCGCATATCTTACCAAGACCATGATATACCTACTACCTGTTACTGTTGTTTGGCACTTATGTGCGACAGAGAGTGTTGTGGCGCCGGTAGCTCCAAATAATAAAAGGATGATAGTCAAAGTTTAATGACAGTTCAAATGATGTTGACGTCGCAGTCGCAGTTGCATCTGCTGCATTCGCTGCAGTCGACGTTGCTGCAATGCTGCATTTTCCGAATGCAGGTGTTTGTTTTTGTTGGTGTCCCACTTGCTGTGGGGGTACAATGATACAGTCAGGATGGATGATATATCGTAGTATAGGGTTCTTTAAAATTATTTTAAGAACTGAAATCGGTATAGCATACTATGACTTTATACCATATTACATCACTGAAATTATGTCAGTAATTAAAAGACAAACGAAAAAAATAAACAATGGTAGAGTATGGCATCTTCAGATGAATAAAAACGGAATTTTTACCGAGCTTTTTATACATTTTTTATGCATCTCTTTGTTGCTGCTCTGTGAGCTCTGCTGCCGTTGATATTATTATGATGGTTGCAGGCAACATGATGTTGCAACATGCGCTTGAACATAATAAATTTTTATGCATGATTTCTCACATTGCATGTGATGGCTGGCACTTGATGTGCCACATGGGGCGTATGCGCGACGTTCGGCGACTGAAATATGCATTTAAACTTTTAAAGCAGCGCACAAGCCCTTAAATAGCATATAGCTTGCCCCCAAATGGAATCCAACTACTTTAATCCTTCTTGGCGAATTGAAATCATTATCATATCATCTCCGGTGACAGACGAGGTGGGTAGTAAATGTCAGAAGCAAGATTATAGCTGGGAAAACTATTTGCAGAGATCAAAGGCCAGACATAAAATCTAAAAGCCAGATGGAGTGCTAAAATGATGGCACTTAATTACAGTGGGATTTCGATATTATTAGTTATAAGTAAGCTTATCTTTGCGATAAGGTACATGTGGGAAAATGTAATTTATTTTCATTAAAGAAAGCTAAAAAGAACTTTTTATCACCTTTGAAATACCACTCATAAATTTATCAGATAATTTCCAGAGAGCAGATATTTCCACTGTGCGATTTCCATATAAAACTTTAAGTATGAAGAAGTGGGAATCTAATGTCTATGCAGACCAGAAGAGATCCACTTAATCCGCCGCCCGACAACTTCATCATCATTTGTCGGCGTACAAACCAAAACATATGGAAAGATGATTTAGCATCGCATGCTCAACCGCCGATCATAGAAGGGATGCTGATCATGTGGGACTGGGAATTATAAATCACCCGCCACTTGTGCATTATGCCGCTCAATCACTTTGCTCTGGGCTCTTTAATTGCAAAATCACATTAGCATAAATTTGTTAAAAACATTTCAAGTGAAATTATTGCACAGGCCCCTTATTCCGCAGAGATCCCGCACTCAATACTCCGCCGGGCACAATGACATTAATAAGCAATTACAAGACAGAAATAGCAACTGCAAATTACTTCAAAAGGCTAAAAGCGAACGAGGCATCTGTATCTGCATTAGTATCTAAAGGCCTTTGGAGCCTGGCCGCCAGTCGGCGTTGGAGTAATGGCGTTATAGTGTGCCCCTTGCATCCAGTTCATCATCATATCGGGGGGCATAGCCATACATCTTCATAGTGGAGGGACTGCGGAATGACCTCCAGTTAGCTGGTTGGCTCCGTTAGTCGTCGTCATCGTCATCATCGCCGTTGTTTCACCCATCACGGCACTGCACTGTTATGGCTTCAAGTGGCTTCATTCATTCATTCCATGTCCGTCTGGCTGCCTGCCCAGCATTTTCCCAGTTTTCTCGTCGCCCTGCGGATGATGAAAAACTAAAACTGACGTCGCTCCACGACGGGCACGACAATGAGCCGACTGTTTAATGTCCAACTTCAACTCCAAATCCAGGAGGCAGGAGGCCTTTGCTTTTTTGCCCGCCTGACAATTTCGCAAAACAAGAGCAACCTTTATTAGCACGCCAGCAAAAAGAAATAAATGTTAGTTGGTCTTGGCCAAGAAAAAGCGCCGCTGGCTGAAATTGGAATGTCCAATAGACGAAAGGGTTTCCCAACTTATTAGACTGAATAGTGACGGCTTTGTCTGCGGGCAGGATAACCAAGGGTTATGACTAGATTAGGCTGCGACTTGGCTGTTGAAAATGGGATGGAAAACAGAGCTCTAAGTTAATTATTGCGGACACATACACTAGCAAAAATAATTGCAGAAATACTGAGAATTAGACTATTCTATCTTCTTTTACTTGTTTTGGGGCTTTAATAAAAAATTTCAAAATTAAAGGCCATTCAGAATTATTATTTCTAATTATTATCTTATATTATCCCATTTCTTTTGTGAGCCAGCGTTGATTGTCTCGAAATGGTAGACTGTCTGGAGACTCGTTCAGATCTAGGCCTGTTATCGCAAAGCTTCCCAACTCCAGTGTCACCCACAGTTGTTCTAATTTGTTAGTCCATAACTCATTTCGTCTGGACAGGGAGACTCAACTGCTGCAGAAATGGAGCCCAGTTAGCCGGCCGTGCCGCAAATATCTGCATTTATGTTGCATACATTACGCAGCATTTGGCGTTTTATGGTCGCCACAGCAGCACACTGATTATTGCTGATAATGTTCCTGCCATACGGCAGTTGGCAGAGTCAGAAACTAGCCCAAAAAACCCAAAACCGTAGTGCCGCTGCCATATTGCCAATGCCAAAATGAAAATGGCCAACCAAAACGGCGGTGGCAGAAGCAAACTATCGCTGCTACATCCCCATGTTGCTGGTTGATGTTGCTAGTATTGCTGCTGTTGCTACTGTTGCTGCTGGCATAGATATGGGCGACAATTAAGTGTCTGCCGCATAATGATGTCGCTGTTTTTGCAGCACTAAGCAAACAGAATTCGCAGTTTCAGCGATGTTGCAGTTGCGACCGCAAGTTTTTATCACTACTAACCCAAGGATGCGCAAATAAAAACATAATGACTTCATTTCGCGGTTGTGCCAAAAATGGAAATCGGAACTGCTGCCTTAGAGATAATGATGAGAAGAAAACGAGTTTAGGCAGATGGCAAAACTTGGTCTCAAAATTTTGAAAATTGTTTTAATTTAACCATAATTGAAGCTTAATTTCGTAAGATTGTTATATAATGATAGATAGTTGCTTTGAAAGTTTCATGTTCTAATTTTAAGAAAACGGAAAAAGCGTCAAACTTTTTTTTCTGGCTCACAAAAACCGCGCATTTGTAACAAATGTTTGCTGAAGAAACTTCAGTATTCATTTTCTTAAGCCTACCCCTGTAATATGAGGACATCCGCAGAAGCTCTATCTGGGGGCCCATTAAAAGTTGAAAAATATTTTGTTAACAAAAAATTAAAAAAGCCTTGAAGAGTGGCTGAGGACTCTGCAAGTGGGATTCTGCCGACGGGCTGACCAATTCAATCGAAAATCCAATCTGGGCTGGGGACGAATTTTGAAGTGGCTCATATGTGGCGTTCCCACAGCAATTAAATTTGAGCCCAGGACGCGACTGGATAACGCACACAGGAAGAAAAAAAGTTGACATGCTTGGCAAACAAACAAACAAGAGTCGAGAAAAAAGGACGCCAAAAGACAACCGCAGACATGCAGGAACAACACATCGCATATGTGTGCCGCCTCCCCATGTCCCACTGCACAAAAAAGGACAATTCTGGCAGGACACAGCACTCAGCTGCTCTTTGGGTTTTGAAGAAGACATCGCAACGACCGCAAAAAGCAACGGAGCTGGCCCAAAACCCCGATCTACTTTTTTTTCTATGGTAGTCCTATAGTCCTAGGAACAACAACTGCAAACTAAAAAGGACAACGGGCATACAAATAACATTAAGCCGGCCAAATCGGCGAACAGACTCGTCCCCACTAGTGAGTGTCCTCGCCAAAGGATATCATCGGACGTTCGGAAGGTGAAAGCGCTCCATAGAGCCATGAAAATGACAATATACCCAGTCGTTTGCCCCCGGACCCTCTGTGTGTGACACAAAACTGGCATTAGGCAAGGATTTGCGTTGATTATGGACAGCAATGGGTTTCGGCTTTAGCCATTTTCGAATGAAAAGACAATGAAAGGTATCGCTCGACTTCGTTTTCCTGGCAATAAGACAATAATGCCATAAAAAGAGCTTCGATTGCAGGTGAAGCCCAGTTTTTGGATGCTCCTCTCCGTTGGCATTCGACTGATAAAACTAATTACATCCCATGGCTTAGGTGATGTGTCTGGGAGATTTATGCCCGGGGGTCAGCAAAATGCGGAAATTGATAAGCCGTCGTAGTGGCCGTTTTCTTAACGGGTTCCTTCCTGAGGGATTTCGAAAACTGAAGGTCAGGAAATCGACCCAATGGAGCGGTTAATATTTGGGAAGCAATAGATGAGGGTCCAGTTAAGATAATTATCAGTTTGAGAAATGAATTAAAGCTAGTCCGATTAATTAATAACTTGCGACATTGTAGGTATTTTCTGTTATCATTCGAGTCTTAATCTATTTTCTGTCTGTGATAAGAAAATAGTTGGTTAAAAAAGCCAACGACAAATACAATTTGAAGAGATTTTCCCAAGTTCTGTCTCACATTTCATTGTTTTCTTAATTGCCATCCCAGACTTAAACAAGTTCCAGTCGTTTAATTTCTTTATTTTTTTCTTCAGCCACATAATTTGCCTTTTGACATTAGACATTTCCTCAAGTGTTTCCGTTGTCAGTTTCAGCAGACATTGCCATCATTTGGCCGAGCATTGTGATAAACATATTTTATTATTAATTCATTAGGCTGTTTTTTAATGGTCGGCATATTTTTTGGTCTGCCACTTTAATTGTTAATTAGTTTAATGTTCAAGACACGGCCACATGGCCCAGCACCCAAAAATTGTCGCTCCCCATCCAGACTATTTATTGGACGTTCTAATTGGGAGAGTGCGTTGAATTGGAAACCACAGAAATTGGTGTGCTGCTGTTGTGTCTGTCTGAGTCCCACCACCTCCTTCCCCGCCTCATGGCACCCACTTTCCAAGGCCATAAAAAAGCCCAGCTAATAATTAAGAGCCGCTGACTCACCCACACCACCAAATCACCAAACACCCAGCCACCCCAAATGAACATAAATGGGCGCAAATGTCGC
Source organism: Drosophila melanogaster (assembly GCF_000001215.4). NCBI lineage: Eukaryota > Metazoa > Arthropoda > Insecta > Diptera > Drosophilidae > Drosophila > Drosophila melanogaster. The sequence goes on along the minus strand of NT_033778.4, from coordinate 19,894,600 downwards.
CTTGGTTTTTTGAGGGGTTCCTTTGCATTGAGGGCGTGCTAATCGTAAAAAGAAAACACAGACGAAATTATGAATTTGTTTGGCGTAATTTTACGCGCCCAAGACAACAGACCCGCGACCCCAAAAAAGAAGAACCGAAAGAGAAAACCCAAGAAGACCCAAACCTATCCCGAACCGAATCGAACGGTGATGCCAATAATGACCCAATTTGGTGCATCAAAATTTATGTTTATACCCTAGCCTTTCCAATATTAATATGTATAAAATTAACGAGGGAGGGAAGCCGGCGACAACGAAACGAAAATCGCTGCGCATAACAAGAAAATTACTTTTTAATCTTATGAGTCATTAGAAGACATTTTCGACTTTTCAACAATAATGCTCGGTCGCAAGGGGCGAGAGCGGAAAGTGGGAAGTGTGAATACCCGAGATAAAACCAAAAAATAAGAGCTCTTTTCCCGCGATGTGAACCCGAATTTAGATACAAATTCGAAAATACCCACCTAAGCGGCGATGCTAAATGGGGAAACTCTTTCGTCTGATTTTGTGATGTGTGAACTTTTCTTGAAAGTCTCGGTGATAAGAACGGAATATGGAAATCGATCTGTTCCGGAGCGTATTAGTATAATGAAGTCTGGTCTTCGATGGACACTCCCTAGCAAAAGCAAACGCCTTCTTATATGATATCGGTTAGTAAAACAACATTTAGTTGCAGCTGAATGCCACATCTGATGGTGAGTGCCACACATTTGTCATGTGCCCCGCACAAAACATGTCAGTGCCCATTTCAATCTGGTTTCCTTTCCTGCCACCTTGTCCCGCCCAAATCTGCTGCCTTTGGCCACACAATGCCACAAAACCCGTACGAGTATAAAGGAAATTAATCAGATTTTTATTTAAACGCCCTTGGAAGGGCGTCACCCAGGGACATCGCAACGGTCACATGACCATTGTCCCTACCGAAACCCCACAACCTTTGACTCGAGTCTCCGTCTCTGAGCATTTTGTGTGTGTGCAATTTTTGTCAACATGTTCGGGCCATTGTCTTCGACCCCTCGCCCAAACTGTCAGTTTTGTCAGTTTCTGTGAAACTACCGAGACCCATGAATGATTTTAGCAGATTTTTATACATTTTTCTCCCTCACTACCAGTATCCGCCGCTATTGTGCTCAAAACCCGTTGCGTTCTGCGTGCCATCATCCATCTCTAAGCATCGGTACATATATCCATCTATCTGTCCATTCTGCAGCAACATCCCCCGACCAGTGGTCCTCGCCCATGTGGTTAGTTTGGTTTTGTCATTACAATTGTTTGCGTTTTCCACCATCCACAGTCAGTCCTTTGTTGGATCGCACTTCGAATGGACACAGACAAAGCATTTGCCAGTTGTGGGTTGCAAGTTGGCAGTTTTCAGTTGAAGCGGAAATCGCAAGAAAAGTTCCCTCGAAATGCAACATTTGGGGCCCGAAAATGTTGCATAACTGCTTTTGTTGCCTAACAAACAATCGGCAAAAAAAATATTTGGCATAAGTTTTAAAAATATTAAAAATTAATTTTATTGAATCAAAAACGTGTGTTAAGTACTTTTAAATATTTTCACTTAATTTTAAGTGTTCTTTTTGTGTGGTTTCCCTTATCCTTTATACCTTTCCAATTCAAAAACCATTCCACCGCAGACAAACTGATTGCAAATGTGTTTTTGAACAGAAAACTTGCCAAAAGGGCAGGAGACAGTTCGCCACCGTAAATTCTCACTTATTTTACAGCATATTAGTTATGTGCCATAAACAAGATGCGGCGGTCCAAGTGGCGCCAGGACCAAAACTGCAGCCAGGAGTAGAACGCCAGCGAAGCACAAAATTAGGGAAGCCGCCCACTCCTGGGCTTCCTGATGCTTCACCGGGAGCTCCTCCGCCGCCAGCGCCATCATCATCAACCTGCGACAACTTGCAAAACACAAACGAAATTGTTCAATGGCGCCGCAAAAATGACCAAAATGCGATGCCAGCAGACGCGCCGCCATTTTATTTGCAGCACTGCCACTTCCGGCGGCAAGTAGTCTCCGCACCGCCGCCCATCCGCTCCTCAGTCTCTTATCCTGGAGGAGTCCGCTGGCCAAAAGCTGCAAATTGATGGCGACTGGCGCACATTCAAAACGCTTTCATTATTGTCATAAGCTTTTGGCATGCAACACGCCGCCTGCGATAGCGCTGAAAAATTCCTCAACGTACTTTTCGATTTCCGGTCCGTAATATTCAAGTGATTACGATGGCCAGAAACAGGAAGCAGCAAAGTGCGCCGGCCTGGGCAAGTTTTGCGCTGACGTGCGCTGATTTCAGGACTCCCGATGCACAGAGGGAATAATCGAGTTAAGAATTGGGTACTTGTCGACTTAGAATTTGAATGCAAAAAAAAAGTTATAATTTCCTTAAATTAATGGGTTCTACTTAGTACAAAACTGTTACATTTTTCCTGTTAGTTAATATCCTGGTAATTAATTTCATTTGCCATTTTTTCTCTCCGTGTAGCTAAGAGACCTTGCCGCATTATTTGTGTTGCTAAGTGCGCCGGACTCTCGGTTCCCGATGCTCGGTTTTGGGTTTTCGGGTTCAATGACAAAGTTTACTACCACTAAGTATTTATAACTATTATTTATGAAGCCAGCGCCCACGACCCCATTTTAAATGTTCAGTGATGCGCAACGAATTTCTTAATGGTGCAATTTGGCGTTTTATGTTTGAAGTTTAGGCGAATGGCGATTTTCAGCGGCGGCAGAACCGATGGCAGAGGGTCCTGGATTTTTTCCTGCCGGTTATCGCTACGTGCATAAAGTTTTCGCAAACAATTATGGCCGGCTGGCAGACGACCAACCGACCAGCTAACCGCGCGGGCCGCTAACGGAAGTAAGGAGGTGGGCGGGGCAGGATCATGGCTGGAGGTCCTTCAACATTTGCGGTTTTTCATTAATTTCATGGTGTTATTTCCGCACCACCGTCTGGCTTCCGGTGCAATGTAATCGCGCTGTGTCGTATCTTATTGATTTGAAAATATGTTTTTGTAATTGAACTGGCAAGGGAGGCAGTGAGAAATTACTGATTTGAAGAATGGCCTGAAATACCCGCCCAGAAAACTCAAATTTCATTTAATGTCAAGAAAGTACTGCAAAATAGAGCTTAAAATTCCACGGCGAAACCGATATACTCAACACTTTGCCCCACTCCAAATGACAAATAACCAATACGCGGTGATAAAGTTGCTGCAGGGAAAAAAATGTTGTGAAAAACTGAAATTATGCCAAGCACTTAATTGATAAAAAACATCCGACACTTTGGACAATGGCCTGCCATCACGACACCTCAAATCATAACGACATAATGAATATGTGATTTTGTGCGAGTGCATGTATGTATGTACGTGCGGCGGTCGCAGTGTGCAAAGAATGAAAATTAATTGAAATTGCATTTTGCATTCCATTGTCTTCAATTAATTTTCATTTCACTCACTTCGGATGGCTTGTAATTCGATTTGCTGTGAAAATGTGCGCACCGAGACTTTAATTCATGTCCATATATCAGATAAAAGTAAATCGAAATATCTTATAGGGACGCGATTAATTTCGTACATTATTAAATTAAGCTAGCTGTTATTCACAGGATGAACTTGTTCCCATTTAATCCGAATTACAAACACATTGCTCCTCCGTTAAATTGCCTTCAGTTGCCACTTGTTTAAGCCCTGTGCATAATGGGCTCATAACTAGTTAAACTAACAGAACTCCATTATCCGGCAGCTGCATCCTTTCAGGATCCCGTTTCCTGAACCCTCAATTACCGAGTTGCGACCGAGTCGCCAGTAATGTATTCAAAATCTTTAATGTAATTAATGCTGTTTGTTTAATGAAAGTTGTCTGAGCCGCTTTCGCCCCGAACATATGCATTTTCCCCTGAAATGGTGCCAGTCTGGTCGAGGATATTTACCGAATTCAGCCAGGACATTGCAATATGCAAGCTTGTAGCGGACATGCAACAACATGCGGCCAGGACCCTCGAACATTGCCACTGCTACTTCGGTTATGCCGCGGCAATAACTAGGATTTGTGTTTGTCGGGACTTTGGTGTGGTTACATTTTTCAGCTTATGATGAAAAATGCACATAATAGGAAGATTTCTTGTCTGGTGCTCCTTTATAGAATTCTTTCAAGGAAAGTTCCAAGAAAAACGCTTAAGATTTCTTCGAAAAGCGCAATCAAAAGACAGAAGCACTAAATACGTCTAACAGCGAAGTCATGTTTACTTTCCGTGTGCTGTGTAAACTGGACCCCGTTGCACTCTGCACTCGTATTCCCAGTGGGCTTCTAATCATCATCGACAACTGTGCCATAGATTTGTCCGTTTGGCTGGCTGTCTGACCATCCAATTCGGAAAGCAACCCTCGAATGCTCCGTGTGTGCGTGGGTTCTAATGCGCTAAAGTGCTTTTTCCGAAAAACAAGTTACACTTTGCAATTTGCACTAAATCCCACTTGGATGTGGACAGGTTCGCCGTTCGACTGACTCCGGTTCTCCACTGGAGTATTCCGGCTGCATAGGCAGTTCGAGTTGTTTAGTCCTTCCTCTTCCTGCTTATGTCTGTCTGGGTAAGTGTGTACGTGAGTGTGGTGTGTGTGTGCGCAAATCCTTTGGCCGTTGCGTGGCAATTAAAAGGGATTTTCATGGCTAAAACGTATTTATTTAACACACACTCACATACCCGAGCTTCCTGCCCATCTTTGCCCATGACTCTTCTCCAACTCGCTTAATATTTGATTTTTGATTTGTGGTCTTACGTAGCGGGTATGTGAAATGGCTCGACCCGCCCCATCCATCGTGTCCTCGTCAAGTACTCTTATTAATTACTATTGATTTTGCTTCCTGTTCGGTGTTAATGAAATTGATTCGAACGGACGCCGACTGCAGGCCACGAGAGTTGTGCGAAAGCCGTAAGGAAAATCGATAAATTCGCCGCAGTGGCATAGTTTTCGGGAAAGGTGCATTGAACCTGAGTTTCCCCGAGTTTCCCTCAGGTTTCCTGGGTTAAACGAGAGCGTTTCACAGTTTCACAGTCGACGATTCGTCACGCTATCCCATTCAGGTGGACAAAAAGCAGGGGGTGTGACAGACAGCATTTAGCACTATGTTATGTCGGAACAGGAATGATAATGGATTGGGCTTTGTACATATAATGGGGATATTCTTGCAGGCATTTCTCTTTTTCAAGCTATATAAAAAAAATTATAGTTAAGGAAATGGGTAACAGTCTAATTGCGTACAATCAAAATGATGTTTTTGAAAAGCATTTATTCATTTTTTAAAATAAGCATCGAATATAAATTGTCCATAATTTTTTCAAGCTTGCGTTTGTCAATATGTAAAAATAGTAGTTAAATTGTTGTAAAAACATTTCATATTGACCACAATCCCAGCTTTCCCTCTCGAATCGCCGTTTTTCTATACCTACCATTCAAAGCCCATTCAATCGTCTGGCCATTAATTATGTAAAGTTTGCGAACAAATAAAGCGAGAATCGGCCAAACATATGACAACAATGTGCCAACCGTCCCTGTCCTTCTACCTTACTCTATCTTTTTGAATCGTTGGCAGCGTCAATATTGAATTTGAAACTAAAACGCCCCCCAAAATCGCTCGCCAAAAAGGTCCTGCGTGGCAACAGTTGCGCCAAATTGGCCAGCCGCATTTTTCCAACCCATCCCGGCCGATGAAATCTGCATGTGTTAATTACCGAAGCCGTGGACTGGGCCGTGGTCAAGGGCCACGAGACCTCCGGAGCTCGGAGTGCGTGGTCAGGGAGGCGGAACCGAAGCAAAAAATTGTCAACATGGCGATCCAAAACCGTAGAAAAGCTGCCAGCACAAGCTGCTGTCCAAGCGACGCGCATTTGATTTATAAACCACCCACTCGAATTTGCATTTACCTCCAGCAAAAACAAATAAACGTCTAATCGTGTTGGTGGAAGGGATGGATTGGGAAGGGGGAAATTGGCCAGCATCAACTGTTGCCCTTCGCAGACAGACAGCAACAAATAATGTGACGTAACAGCTGCCCAGAGGGCGAGCGGCTAGAAAAACTGATGTCCGCCATAAACAAATAAAACTCAGTTTGGTCGAGAAATTGATTTTTTGCGCCTAATCAAAATCGAATTAATTTCGTCAGCATGTGACAAACAGCCTCCCATTTCGATTGTGCGTGGTGGCCAGGACTTTTCGGTTTTATTTCCTTTTTTGGGGGGGTGCTAGCGATAGCCCCAATTGATTAAATTGGCATGAAATGAAATTTATGTTAGTGTCTGTTCAGTTCGGTGGTTGCAAGGTGTTTTCTTCAACGGGGGATGATAGTCGTCCGAGTAGAATCCAAGTTCATTTGGACCCAGCCAAGGGTTGCTCCCAAATTCACGGTGTTGCGGCCAGATTAAAGCGCCCGTGAGAGTATTTTTGCGGTAGCTCAACTAGAATACGGCTTTATTTAGGGGGGTCGAAATATCTCAAAGATTCTTAGAGAAGCACGTAGACGCTAACAGGAGCTATCTGTGTTTTTCAGAACCGTAATGGGCACTACCCCCAAAGGGAGGTTTAATTGGATTGATATCAAACTAGCCGAAGGGCAGAATCTATTGGGGCCTAAAGAAGGGAAAGAAGTTATCAAGATCTTTGATAAAGAAGGTTATACACAGAAAATAACGTCTTTAAAACTTAAAGCTTAGTATAATTCTGAACTATTTTAGTGGATTTAAACTATTTGTACTCATGTTCACATATGCGCCCTTACACCTGATCTTTCATTTTGAATAAATCTGATCAATATTTATTAAATATAAATACACATGTCACTGAAATCTAACGATTATGCTGTCACTTCTGACTCATATAAAAACTTCAACCTTTGACATGTGCATTGCTTTCTAATGGAGAAAACACCGTAATTATTTGCATTTTTTGAAAATGGATTAGAATGTGTCAGTGGGACATGTATAAAAATGCGAAATTCTTTTTACATTTCAATCGATACGTTGTGCACATTTCCGCTTCATTTGGCTGATACATTTTTAATGTGTGTCGTACGCACATTACGCATACGCCGCGTGCAACCCGAAAAAATATGACCGAGCCGTCAGAATGCTGAGCAAACTTTAAATAAATGGTATTCAAAATGTTGCAAAAGCTAACCCATACACAAACATAAAGGATCCCACTCATCCATTTGTGTGTTTCGAATACCATAAAAGGCAGTCATAAAACCCTTTCCGCAAAACGGAAATCCCGCTTCAAAACAAACGCCATTAAAAACGAGGTCATGCTCAGTGGCAGGGCCATAGGAACATATATGCGGAGGATGTGGGGCGTGGATGGGGCTTTGGATTTTTGGGAGGATGAGCTGGTGTTTCAAGGACTGCCGAAAAGTCAAACAAAATTTACAGTCTCAAACTGCACAAAAATTTCAAAAAGTTGTGGAGTAAAAAATGTACAAAAAATATATAATATTTTAAAAGTGCTCATAGGGAGGCGGCATAAAATATGGGCGCAAAAAGTTCAAGTTTACGAGGGGCGGTGGGCGAATACACGTACGTATGTATATCTGTGTATATATGAGAGTGTGCTTTCTAAGGTATTTATTTTCATAACGCAGCACAACATAAGGAAGCAATAAATTTAAGCTGACTGACGACAGTTTGCATGTGGATGATGGCATGGGATGGTGGCTCAGGGGAGTTCAGGGGGTTCCGGGGATTGGGTCCTGGCAAGGATATGCTCTGTTATGTCTGGCTTTGGCTTTGGCTTAGGCAGCCTGCTGTTACGCCCCCGAAACCCAGCCCCCAGCACGGCATGTGTCGTAGGTAAAATGCCAGCAGTCGTGTCTGCACATATATTGCATAGTTATTGTTTTAAAGCCTTAGTCACACCCCCTTGTCGTCCCTAGCCCCACCACTTGGTCTGCGTCATTTAAATAAATTTTATGCAATTTAGTAAGCTGCTATTTCGCCCTGTCCCCCACTCCCTTGCCTCTCCTTCTGGCTGCTGCACTTCGACTGAGTGAGTAAATGTCATTTAAATTTCTTGTGCCTTCTCGCTCGTCAGCAGCGTATGTGTGGCATTCCAATTTCTTTTCGTCCTGTATCGCACATATCCCTTTTACAATCCCCAGCACTGCTCGCAATAAAATATTTAAGAAGTGGCGGTAGCAGGGGCCTACACTGACATAAAAAAGGTAAAAATAATATATTAGATATACGTTAAATGGTATCTGTAGTTTAAAACTTAAGCAATGGCTAACAGTCTTTAAAATAAACTTTTTATGTAGTATATGTTACAAATTTGAAAACAATTGTGTTATAAATTATCAAACTTAAATATCAAGTGAACAATTGAAAGCTTCTGCAGTTTTCTTATCTAAATCAAAAGTACCAAATATTACTATTTTTACTGACCCCAACAATTGGGTTCCTCACCTTTTTTCTACCTGCACTGGAGCTCGTTACCTCCCATTTGTGTTTGGAGAATTCTTTCTTTGGTCTTTTCACCCACACTCCCCGAGTCTTGTCGTATGTCACCGGCAACTTGACTGAGTTGTTAGTTTTACTGTACCTCTTGTCTCAGTTGTTGCTGTTATTGCTGCTGTGTTTGTTGTTGCCGCTTGTTGTTGCTGCTCCATCACATCATAAAAACGTGTGTGCTATAGATTTCCTCCCGAGTTTTTGTTATTGTCGCCGCTGGTTCGGGTTATTTATGTTTGCCATGTTGCGTTTGTCAGGTTTTTGCATTTGAAACAGACGCGCTTGAAAGCGTTATGACTTAATTCTTATATGGCGCTCCGACATGATATGGATGCATAATCCGGACAAGCGATTCCGCTGGGGAAAAGGACATTTTAAGTCACCTTTTTCTCTGGCAAACATTCGCAATTACATTTTGCAACATGAAGTATTTACATTGCAAGTTCAATTGTTGTCAATTGTGCTGCACTCAGGCAAACACTACTACTACTGCAGCATCCTTTGCTAATTGAATCAAACTTAATTAAAAATGTCTTGACATGGCATAAATCTCCGAGGACTTTCCCACCTGCACAGGTGAATAAAAGTAAAGAAGGGCGAAAACATATGCCAGCAGCTGTTTTGCTTCAGGGCGGCCTCAACTATTTATTTGCACAAAAAATATAGCAAATGTCAAATGTGTGTTTACACAGCCCGAATGCGAATGCACACACACACACACACACTAGTACGGCAAAGGAAAAGGTAAAGCTCTGAGCTGCCTTGAAGAAACAACAAAGAAAATTGCTTTAGTAAATCCTAACGAAAATAAACACAAAACACAACTTGAGTAGCAAAGCAAACAGAGCCCGGAAAAGGTGCGCCCAGGTGGGCTAGGGATTGGTCGGGTGGTTTTTCCTTTTCGGGCGGCTGCAGATCCACATTTGCAAAAGTCAAAAAGGGTTAAGGAAAGCTCCAAGTGTTTATTATGTGTGGGTGCGAATGAGCCCCGCTCCTGCTGACTTTTCACCCATACGTGAGCGCTCTCATATTGCCCTGCCCTATGTATGACACTTAAACATGCAAAGCTGCTTGCCAAGATGATTTATATTAGCCATGATTTCCAGCCATTTTTAGCACTCTGCGCTCACCCCGTTTGGAGATCTTTCGCCGGGCGTCGGAGGTGTTGATTGTTGTTGAAATTTCTGCTGGGACAGGACGAAATAAGTGCTGTGACATATTTCGGGCCATGATAATAAAAAGTTATTTGGTTCCCTCTCTCTCAGGAGAAGTGATTACATGGCCAGGATATTGTGCGAGTGACTCTAAGCAGCATTAGGGCATAGAGCGAAAAGCTGACATATATATCTGCTAAGATACAGGTAAGTTCTTAAATATATGTATGTATGTACATATATGGGAAGGGAAATGTATACCCGAAATTAATAGTTGCTGACTGCGAAAATTGCAAAACTTGATCCGCAATTTCTTGTCGCACTCATAACCATGGATTATGCAGGCCAAATGTTGGTCAACTTCTTCAGTGAAAACAATTACATGGCCACAAAGCAAACTCGTTGGCAACGCTACGTATACGTAATGCGGAAATGGGCGGTTGGGAGATGGCTAGCATAGAATAGCCACACACAAATACCCCAAATACACACGGTCGCACTCTGGCTATCAAATTAAGTAATTGCATAATTGTTTCACTAGCATTTTACTATGCCCACGGGTGGCCAAAGTGACGGAGACATCCAACCATCCAGCCATACACGCCACCACCCATCCACCATCCTCCTTCTTGGCCTTTTATGTGTGTGCCAAGTTTCTTTTATTTGCCTTTTGGTCGATGGCTAATCCCCACCCCTCTGCCTTTTGCTACGTGCCTGTCTTTGAGTTTTCGTGGCTTCGGCCCCGCCCACTCCGCCTACTTCTTTGCCGGCTCCCCTCATAAATCAGCGTCAAATCGCCGAGGTCTCAGTCCGTAGCCACGGACTCCGTAGTTTCTAATTGTTTTGTTATAGACACATATCCGTGCCGTAGCGTGGCCCATTCGAATGTAAAATGCAAATGCCTGCAGACCGCAAATGTTGTAAATGCCCGCCGCACCTACCAACCATGCCGCTCTTCCCACAAAAATGGTGCACCTGAGTGGGACACACAGGCGATTGCACCTGCGCACAGTGGACAAGAAATTAATCTATTTTCTAAGTATTTGTCTATATTTATTTATTTAAAATATAAGATATTGCAATATTTAAATTTTTAAGGTTCACAGAGGTACATTGCTGGTTGTATTATTATGGACATATGTTGCAAACAATATTGTTGCAAATAATATTGGATACTTGGCCTACTGTGCTGCGGTCAGGCAACTTTGTGGTGGCCACTTGAGCTCCGAGCTGGCTGACTAGTGTGCCCGGCGTGATAAGGCCAACAGAGCGGTCAAATATGGCGCTAGCATTATTACCCTCGGCCGAAGGATGTCTGTGTTTGCTGGTCGGAATCGGATTGAGCGTGTGAATGTGGCAAGGTAAGCATATATGTATATACCTATATGGACTTACAGGAATGCAATGTCCTTCTGGCCTTTTGTTTTGAAAGAACCAAGGCCAAAACAAAATATTTTAAAATTAAATTCCTTTTATATTGACCAGATGAAAAAGATCGTCGGAAAAGATGATAGCCCTGTAGGTCCATAAATAAATCAATTGGCTGTCCAACCATTCCTAACATTTTCATTTGGGCATTCCTCTGCCTCGTAGTTTTCCCCTTTCTTACCATCACAGCGGTTTTTCATGGCTGTTTATTTATAACCCATCCATATTGCACTGCAAATCGAACATTTGTCATTCATAATTACTGGCACTAAGCTCCGATTGATCTACTCCTTCTGAAACTGAAGACGTGCCGCTGAATCTGGATTTATTATGTAGTCGCAGTAGGGGCAGCAGATGCACTCGATGGAAAGAACAGGCCATTTGCCGCGCCTCGTTGCTAATTTTAATATTATTTTTGGAAATCTCATAAGAGATTTTCCCCTTTCTGCTGCATTTTCCCTTTCCGTTTTTTTTTTTTTTCGCCTAGCCGCTTCTTTGATGCCCCGAACTGTTGATGTCTTTATTGCAGTGGGTATGTCTTGCTGCTGTTCGCATTATAATTTCCATTTCATTTTCATTCAGCAGCAGCTCAGCCCGTGGATCTTCATCGGATCCCTGGCATCTTCACGGGGCTTTGGCTGTCTATAATTGGCTTGTCTGGCCCACCATCTTTTGTAGGGGGAACTCGTGTGCGGGTGCGCACTTTTAATCAAGATCAAGAGTGATAAATTAAAGTCTCCATGGGAATCGAGAATAGAGGGGTTTTGGCAGTGATTGAGAAACTGGCCCCACCCTACAACCAGAGTAGATTACTTACCGGAATTTGGAAATAAATGTAAATTATCTATATACATTTTTGCACAAATGATGATATATTTATTAGTAAGCAAACCAAACATTGTTTATTGCAGATCGCTACCGAGGTTAGTGTGCTATATAAGACAAGTACTTATATTACGCTGACGCATTTCGCAATTCGGTGACCTCGTGACGCACTGGCCATAATAATGAGCTGCACATTCCCTGAAATGCGTTGGGAGCAGAAATCAAAAACAATACTGCTGCTGCAACATAAACAAATGCGATTATAAATCGAGGGACTGAGAGCCGACAAAGGAACTCTGTGGCTCTGAAAATCCGATTGTCAGTCACCGCCTTTTGCATTCCAAAGCGTTTTCGAGCGTCTGAAGTGGATTCTAAGAAACTTTTGCAAATGTGCGTTGTGTTTTTTGCATATCAATTGAGGGGCACAATGATGTGTATGCGTGCACGAGTGTATGTCAGTTCATGAAACAATGTAGTGGCGGAACAAAAAGAGCCCTTGACAGGGGCTAATAGCTAAGGTCAACAATTAAACTCATTCTGTCCGTCTCGAATGACTCCCCATTCTCATTTGCAATGCCGGAGTTTAGGGGCTGTCTATCTGCTTGGCTGACAACTGCAGCGCCATCTATTTGCCATGCATTAATTTTAGATCGCCCAGGAAAAACGACCCACGGCTTTACTTGGGCACTGGGCGGGCTGGCTGTAGAAATTGAAATTCAAACACAGGAAAAATCAATCGCCCGCACTGTCAATGTGCCCGCATTTTCCGCTCTTTTCTGTTCCGGAGCTGCTCGTTTTGTTTCAGTCGTATTTTCATTTCGTTTGATTTTATTTTATTTTAGGAACGGGGAACCACATTTCACCTTCCCCGGGATTCCATGGCGCGCCAACTATGTAAATATTTGTCACGACCGCATGAAAATATTTGTTCAGACTTTGATTCACTTTTTAAGCGGGACATAGATTTGTGACCAGACAACCAAGAAAGGCATGTAGATGATTTAATTAGCCATTTATTACATAGGAAATAACAACAAATACAAAAACACTCTGTTAATAATAATTTAAATAATAATAATTAAAAAGTCTCTGATTAGAATGAGGCATAAGCATAACTTGATAAATCATTTAAGAGTATCATATATTCTATATGACAGTTGTGCACTTTCACTAGATATTGTTTTCCTAAGTCTTCTCTTTGAGAGCACTATTATGGAGGAAATATTGAGGCACTCACTGATGCTTGTTGTTTTTGCTCGTTCGTTTGTTGAAATGTGTATCTTGTCCCCAGTGCATTTCCGCTCGAAATGCATCATAAAAGTATTTCAAATGAACAGTAGTAAATCAGGCAGCAAACATGCATTCTGATGCGCGATGCGCGGTGAGCGGGCGGTGGAAAAATTGTTGGGTAAACAAATATCGACATCAGCATGCGTGCTGGTTTCGTGATAAATATGCATTCTCCCCACCCATATGAAAAGCATTCAAACACCGAAGACCGTGGAACGTCAGAAATGCAGCGGCGCACTTGTCCGGGATATCTGTCCTCTGGGAGGAATCCCAGCGACAGGTGTTTTGGTCCGCGGGGGAGTACTGAGTTTTGAATATGTGATGCGTTCATTAACTATTTAAAACATTCAATAGTTATGAAAAATAAATTGAACACTGTAATTTGTTATTTAATCTAAGTGTGTGCTCAAGTAGGTATTATGGTATCTTTAATATTTCACCTTTCTTCCAGCTGACAAACGAACAGTTCCCCACATTTTTAATTCGTAAATCCAAAATTCAGCCCGAATGTTTGAAATTGAATCGACGAAGACTGTGCCGCCACTTCCGCCAAAATGTCCTTGCCGCCAACCAGATCACAAGGACTGCGGTGAGGGAAACAGGGAGCTGCAGGCGGAATACCACCTCCTAGATATTGCGGATGTCACGGACAGCGTTATGAAGGTAATGAGGATCTGCGGTCTCCGTCCCTGGGAAGTCAAGCGAGCCGCTGGGGTCATCAAGAGATCCCTGCAGCACTACGAAGAGATCGTCCAGAGGATCGACCGAGTGCCCCGAAAACGATTCGCCAAAGAGAGTTTCCTGCACGGGTTGGCTCACGAGGCGCAGATGTCCCGAATGGATGCCCAGATGGCTTACTCTATTGTAAAAAGAGCATTCAAGGTAGGTCGTATTGAGCAATACAGGTTTCTAGCATATACTATTTCATTATGCAATTATGGTTATGGTATTCTGTAGGCCTTTTACTTTGCCACCGGAATAGAGGGACGTCGGTACATTTGCCTGGCGGACAAGATGAGCCACGAGATGGAGTGCCTCTGGTTGCATGCCGCTCGCCGCACGGCGCAGATCCACGCCGTCTTGGCCGGACTCATGTACTCCGAGGAGCTACAGTTCGAGGAACGGATCGAGTGTGTATACAAAAACCTATTCGATGTCCTAAAGAAACGAATCCTCTGGGCGGATAACGTGACCTGTACGTGTGGACAGCATACGGCCCCCATATCACAAGCACCTTCCAAAACTCCTTCCTCCGCCACGGCGCAAGTGGAGGTGCTCTACGGCAGATACAATATGGCCGTAAGTAGTGCTCCCTCAAAGATTTCCACTCGAGGAGGGACGCAAAAACCATCGGCGGCGGTTAGTACTGCGTCATCACGACACAATCACATTCTGAAAAAGGTCGACCAGCCTTTTTCACAAAAGCAAACTCCACGGAAGGGCAGTAGCACCACCTCTGCTAGCAAGACCAGGTGTAACTGCCCGCACCTGAGATGTTGCCGGGCAAATGGTGAAGCCCGGGAATCGCCGGAGATTACAGCGGAATGCAGCCAGGGACCGTACATCTGCCGTTGGTTGCCCTACACTGAGGAGGACGATGAGTTCCCGGAGCACCAGGTGCCCTTTCCACCCATGGAAGTGGTGTGTCCTCCATGTCCCAAGGATGATCTGTCCTGCGACTCAGAATGCACATGCACCTGCCAAGTGTGCACTTGTCAGCCGGAGTTCGATGACGGAAGCGATGAGGGGGAAGATCAGGGCGAGAACTTATCCAAATTTGGAGTGGAAGACCAGGACACGGACTTTTGCTATGTGGCTCCATTCCGTGGAAGCAGTGTCGAAAGGATAGCCCGACTAAAGGCAAAGGAACAGCTTTTGGAAGTGGAAGAGCACCTTGAGAACGAAGATAAGGAAGAGGATGAGGAGTTCCAGTGCGGCTGCACCTGCGAGTTAAAGCAGCATGCCTATCCGCACCTCTTCACCTACTTGACACCATTTAGGATCAAAGAAGAGCTGGTGGACAAGACCCATCCAAAGGAGGAAAGGATGCAAACAGTGGAAGATAGTGAAAGTGAGGATCTGCTGTCAAAGCCACCGCCTCCTGGCGTATCCTTAAACACCTATCGCTGCTGGGTGAAGCCCCCATCGAGCAGCCATTCTAGTGATGAGGCTAAGCCACCACTCGTGGTGGTTATGGGCGAAAAGCGTAAGAGCAATTTTCAGGTTACGGTCAAGGAACAACATCACTCCAACCAAGCCTCAACTGTTCCGCCAGCAGCTCCACTACCCAAGGCTCCTGTCCTGCCAAACAAACCAGCTCCAACTCCAGCTCCCTCAAAGCCTCCACCTGTCTCTCAAAAAGCGGAGGAGGACAAACTTACCAAGGAAGATATCTTGGACATCATAGGCTTAAGATTTCGATAGGGAAATATCTACGTTTAATGTAAAACTAATTGTTGAATCTTGAGATGGGAGCTCAAAGTATATAAAGAATAAATAAAGAGTTCGTGTGCTGTGTCAATGGGAAGCTCATCATTCATTATGATTTTTTATACCCGTTACTCGTAGTTTAGATTCATATTGTCATAATCTCGTATTTTATATAATCGGTTAAAAACCATAGTTTTGCCGATTGAATGACAGCTCAAAGGTTGTATTTGTAACCTCAGCTGCGCACACAAGCACTTTGTTTCCGGCACTTAACTAATGTCATGGGGAAATCGAAGTTGGCCAACGCAATTTGCTGTCCAATACTTTTGCGAAGTTATTTGATATTTTATTCCATATTTTTATTGTCAAGGGCTTTGTTGCATATTTCTGCGCTTGGCGAGTGCGTGTTTGCATTTGTGTTTCTCTGTTTACCCAACGAACTGTCAATTGATTGTCAAATTATAAAGCAAAAACGGTCAGTTGGAAAAGCAAGTAGGGGAGGGTCCCTGTCCCTTGAAAATGAAAACTGTTTGCTTTGTCGCCAACAACACTTTGCAACAGTATGCTGACAGGATCCATGGGGAGGGGCTGGTATCAAATCGAACCACTTCAGCTACAAAACTATGCGAAACATTATACAACACGCATCGCCGACAAAACGTTTTCGAAGGACCCACAATAGAAATCAGCGACTGAATCAATTCCTGATTTCTGACACACGATATTTCGCATTGTGTGTTACAAATAATAGGGGGTGCCACGCCCCACAATGGTCGACATCGGGCGAAGCATTAATTTACAAAATAGGATACATACGCGATATTTGCATTTTTCGATCGTTGGCGCTGCCATGCCCAAAGCTCGTTACAATCAAATCACGTAGGAATTTCATTTTTGAAGTAAGAGAGGAGTACGGAAAAACCCAGGAGTTACCGAACTTTTTCGGCTGTCGTAATTACAGACAAATTGTGAAAAGTATTGCTCGACATGGGCGGCACAATACAGGATTTGTTTTGCTTGACAAGGGGCGCACGAAAGTTTTGTGACAGACGCTTTTAAGCAGAAAATTGTTTGCTCATAACTTTTGACATCCCTTCGGGGGGTCAGAGTGGTGCTGGTGTTTTGAAGCCTATCAGGGAACAATAATAAAAGGGTAAAAGCTGACAGAGTCCTCGAATAATGTGTTTTAATCAATCCAATATGAGCTTGATACCGCCAGCCACAAAAGTAAAATAAAACGTCGGCCTCTAATGGCTTGGAACGTGAATCCTCACAAGTCAGTGGAGCAATGTGTGTGTTTCACACAGAAAGAAAGAAATATATAATATGTTTGAAGATACAATATGTAAAATGTGCTTTTAGGATCATATTTGGTCGTAACTCTCAGTGTAACTTTCAACAGAAGCTAAAAGTTCGCTGTAGTCTCAACACTTCTCTTTTGTCTTTAGCACAACAAATCGTTAACTTTGAGTGCAGGATCCGTTGGCTTCCATAAACTTTAAGTGAGTCTTCATCGTTGCCATCGTTGTCCGATGGCCATAAATTTCTAGTTCGCTCTGCAGAAGGCCATTAAAAAATTCCTGGTCGCATCGAGTGCGCAACACTGGAGTGTCTGGAACCCTTGTTATGACCACGGGATGATGCGCATTGCTCATTAACACGAAACTAATTAATTGCGCTATTCAGCTAAACTATCGTGTAGCGATGGGTAGACATTACCGGCTTTCTTGATTGATCGCCTGACGTCGCCTGCGTGATCTTGTAGGGCTAACGAGCACAGGTCCAAGAGCCCAGAAACTTGGCATCGGCGAAGGGGTCCGCCATTGCATTTTAAACGCTAATTTATTGTTAACTGCACCATGTTGCCGGTATGCAAAAATGTTGGCCGGCATATGCAATTAATTGTAACAAGGCCCGCTAGTCATTCGACCAAGCGAGCAGACTTTAACGAGGCTAAGACAGGGGTACATTCAGCAAAAAAAATGGTGTTAACAGAGGGTCAATATTATAGTGTAGCGCAAAAAATGATATTATAAGTGTTGAATTAATTGGTTTGATAAGAAAGCTTCATTCACTGTGTCAAATAAAAATGTTTTGAATACAAATTTTTTGAATTCTAATATACAGTACTGGAATTGTATATGCAATACAAGTAAACAAACGAACACTTTATGGTTTTCTTAAATATTTAACAAATTTTTATCTATTTTTCATATTTGATATTATTTCTCCCTCTGCATGTACAAAGACTTTAACTAAATCTGAAGCGGAAACAGGGCATTTGGATTGGCAACACTTTCCAACTGCACTCGAACGCGTGTTAACCCGCTGCAATTTACGTGTTAATTTGGAGTCGTGTCTCAGCAAATGTTTGGCTGCTGCCCCCGAAAGACTTCTGGCCAATGCCGGCAGCCTCACTTTTACCCGAACGGATTTCGGCGAAAGTTTTTGGCCAAGAAGAACTACCTGGCCAATATGCGAAGGTGGGAAGCGTAATGCATATGTTGCCAGTAATTGCCGGGGGGCAAATGCAGCAGCTCCAACTGCCACAATGGCATTAGGCTGGTCCAATTCCGGGGAAAGCTGCCACTTGAGGAAAACAACACACACTAGATTGATATTCAGATCGAATTGGAGACTCCAAAGCCGCCATTACCGGGAGTTAGCAATTCGAATTGGCCGACTACTATGAAATGCACCACTAAAACTTTAACTATTTGCTGGCAAACAAACTCTCGAAACAAAACAACATTTTGATCACTTCCCATTTCATTGGGCTCATCCAAATCTCACGAATCCACTCGCCATAATACAGAGGCAAAGAGTTCTACCGGCAACTATGCAAACCATCAATCAGGCCAACTCGCTCGCAACTATTTTTAAAATCAATAAATACCCATAAAGTTGCTGGCGAAACTTTGGCTTCCGCAATTCTATATAAGTACTAGCATTTATCTAACCAGCAGATGAACGCTGACAGCCCAACTAGTTTTTGAATACGAAAATGCTTGCCATAGTTGCGCGAATGTTTCAAAAACTTTTACGCAAAATCCGTACCCGAACAGAAAGCCAGAAAACCGAGACCCCAAAGCCGCAGAACGCACAATGCCACGCCCACAGCTCCAGCTACAGCCCCCGAGTTATCCATAACATCTGGCTCTACGAAACTGCAGCTTGTTTGTGGTTGCGAGTATCTATCGAATGCAGTTGCGAGTGCGATGCCGAGATACTCGTAGTACTCAAAGTACTTGCACTTCGCAGCCTTTTTCTGTTGTTTTTGTGGCGTTAAATAGTTGAAAGTTGAGAGTGTTGCATGTTGCAAAGCCTGTCGCTGCGGCTTGGCTAACACACACACTCACCGAAGACAAATCATTGGGCTTTATGACACTGGCAACATGTGTTGCCGCTCAAAATATTTAACCGCAGCAAAGCTCTTCGAAAATCAGCAGCTACGGTTTGATTAATGGCAACGTTCAGGGGCGTTTTCAAACTGAATGTATCCATCAGATACGTAGTTTGTCAACGACGCTTTCCACCGACATAATCATCAATTAATGCGCTATTAATAGAGGCTTTTCCCCCATTTTTTTTTTTCGAATGGAAAGGGGGCCAACACTTAGTGCCCGACATGTGTTAGTGTCAACTTGATTGAGCTGGAGTCTCCAAAAATTTAACAAAGAAATGTGGAAATGTAGAAGCGGGAATGCCCTTTTATAAAAACCTGAAAAAATATTGAACTACGATTTTAAATATTATGAACCACACAAGAGCTATTGAATCAAACGTCAAACCCCTAACCCTTTCCACTCTTAATTGCTGCCAAATTATGGTGCCATTAAAAATTCAATTCATGGCCCAGTTCGATTTGAATTAATCAATCAAAACCGACATACACTGACTTATTATCGAAAAACTCGAAGGTCGAGCCAGCTAATTTACTGGCCATAATTAGCATGGGCCAACGAAATGTTTGGGAACATTTTACAGTATTTCAGGCTGCAGCATTTGGTAATGCGATGGGATGGGCCGCAGATAGACAATTTTCCATGGCAGTTCCACAGTGAGTGTGTGGCATATGCATTAACCCCTTGATTTCGGGCTCTTAACTGGCACGCAACGGCCTTGTTTCGATGGCCAGGGCCTCTCTTGGCAATAACAAGATGCACTGGAAGAAATTGTACTATAAAAACCAAATAAATTTCATTTCATCTAAAATGTGAAGTCCGTTCGAGACACAAGATTAGGAAACTAAAGACAAACTATTTTCCGTACTAACCTAATTTTAGTACTTTACATTAACAATTTCTTCTTTCTTTGTATGCATATTTATTTCTCTACATTTTCTTGCCGCGGGTTATTTAAAAAAGACTTTTCAAACAGTTTACTGTGCGGTTACAGTTGCAGTTGCTTTTAAGTGCGTTCCTGACCCAAAGTCTCCGAAAAGAATCATTCATAATTAACCGGGAAGGGGCTTATGTTGGATACAACGAATACTTTGTAGAATTTGTGCGGTGATCAGTGGATGCCATTATCACCATCCTCATTCCCTTGATTTCGTATGCATCCCAGCCAGCTGGGATGCCATGAACTTTGTACAAACACCATCCAAAAGATGCAAAAACTTTTACATTTAACCACATTTATGGGCCGCTGCCAGCTGCTGCTGCTCGAAGCCCAATGTTTTGTGGGGAGATGGGGCCAAAAACCTTTGGAAGCTTTCGAAAAGATTTTCACCTTTTATATTAGATGCCGGGCGAAAGTTTATTGTTTTCCTCAAGTTCGCGCTAGGCATGCGGCACTCCATTTCCATTTCCATGCGAAAGGATAAGCCAGGACTTGGTCGTGCCGAAGGATGTGTGAGTGTGCGATATGTAAAATTGATTTGCCAGCGCTCGCAGTGAGTTGCTGCCATTTGTTTGCTTTGTTTAGGGATAATCCCATACATTAGACCTATGTAAGGGTCTTGCGTTATCTTTATTTATTTTTTTTTTTTACGTTCTGTTCTGTTGTGTGTTTTTTGGCTAAAAACTGATTCTCAAGGCATTTGTGCATTCCGAGAAAATTTTATAGCCATAAATGCGCCAGATTTGCGTTTACTCGTGAGGATTATTTTCCCATTTCCCCCGACTGGGAGCGAAACTTTCCGAATTCACATAAAATTAGCAAATATTACATTTGCGCCCGGGAAGAGCTCCCAAAAGGTTGAACATCCTTTTCGGCTCTCAGCTCTCGGCACTCAGCTTCTGTCTTCCGCAACCGGACTCGAGTTTATTTTGTATATTTTAAGAAAACTTTTTTATTGCCGTAAACAAAGTTTTCCACGCAACGGGGAGTTATTTAACGTATATAACTAAAAAAAAAAGAAATGAAATTCTAGCCAGCGAAAAGAACGTCTACGAAATAAGTCAGCGAAGTGGAAAGGCTCCTTTCCCGATTCTTATTTTTGGCCTGGCTCACATGCTCGTTGGCGCTGATTGACTGGCTTTTTGGGGGCGTGGAGTGGCGGGAGGTGGGTGTGGTAGCCTAAATGGGTCCCAGACAAGAGAAAATCCCGCCGATACGCACGCAGATAGGTTAATGTTAATGTGTGTGGCAAAAACTTTTCAGTTTTTTTCTTTTGTTGGCAATTTACAGTTTATCGGTTATGTCATCTAAATGGTCGTCATGCGATTTGCTTCCCATTATCATTTACCGCAGATAATAGCGAATGGATGTCCCGAAACTTTATACATATAATGACCTTATCAACTTTTCGAACAGAGTGGATAAGAGTCTATTATAGTATATTGGTTAAGATAAGTTTGGAAATCTTAACAATGTATCCTTAATTCCGCACTTTCAAAGCTTATTATTAACTTGCACACTTCAAAATAAATAAAGTAGATTAGGGAAATCATTTTCATCATTAAAATACACATTCGTACCCATCGATCGAGACACAGATAATCACTCATGTGTCCGCAGATTGCGTCTCTGATTTATAACGACTTTAAGCAGAACATAATGCACTCAGACTTGGCATTATCTCGACTGCATTTGACGCATCCCGGCGCGAAGAAACGAAATTAATTACAACAGTTTGTAAGACACACGCACTACAAGTTAACAGTGTACAATCCCCCCTCGGAAAATCCCCACTACCGAAAGTCCACGCTTATCTGACGGTTTGTTTCCTCTGTTTGTTGGCCCTTGTGGGGTGTTGGTTGAATGCAGTGGGATCTGCAGTTGTGCATTTCTGCTGGGTCTGGATCCAAAGGTCTGGGCCTTTGTCTTGCACTTGCCATGCATCCGTCAACACAGAGTTGTTGTTCTCGACTAGCTCACGACTCCTCCGGCGGACACAAAGTCCTTGACTTGCATTTTTGATAAACAACGTGTCAACTTTGTCGACATAAACCATAATCTTCAGTGTCAGTTTGACTTACAACTCGTGTACTTTTCACTACGCCAGCGACTGGTAATCACGTCTGGGTCGAGACACTGGGTCTTTGGATTCCAAGTAGGTGGGTGGAGGTAGGTATAAACAGCCCGAAAGTGAAGTAAATTCCCCTTAGTCTGGCAGCTGCGGGAGTAGTTTGCCTTTTCGGGGACACGTGCCACCCTCCGATTAATAAGTAGCAACTGGCAAATGCTCTTGGAGTGGAACCTACTCCCAGATCATTAGCGTAATTAAATGTGGATGAAAAATTTCACTTAATTTAGCGTGCGTCTCTGGCCTTGCTCATAACTCGAAAAAACCGAAATACAATTAATCAGACGGAGGGCCAAAAAGGAGGCATGTGGTCGCAGTACAGTGAAGTCTGGGGCATGTTACCCCGACTGCGACAGCACCTAGAAATTAAAGTAAGTGTCGGGCGGTCCGAAGACCCTGCCACATGACGCACGCACTTCTGTGCCTCCATCCCCTCACTGCCGCAACAGCTATCCCCATTTCGATAGTCTCGGCTCCTGCTACTGTTGTTTGTGCGTCGGTCTCTCTGGGTGACAACGGAATGTTGTCAGCTTAATTTTTTAATAATGCTAAATTTAGCCAACAGAGCAACAGCGGGGCAATCAACAAGTCCTGGCAGCCATGTAATTTCACTAAGTGCAAGAAGCCAGCGATGCGTGGCGACTCCCTCCAGATCCCCTCCAGAATCTGGCCCATTCCAGTAGTGCGAATTTATCGTCACTTGCTCAAAGCGTGACATTGAAATTGTAAATTAGCTGGGCATCGGAAGGAGCAACATTTCGACGGGATCGGAGAGCATTTTGGCGCCAGGGAAATGCATTACATTATGGATTAAAATAATTTTGTATTAGCTATGGAAGATTTGATGTTAACAAGATAAGACCCATTTTTGATGGGTCAAGACATTAAAAGAGTATATAAATGTTTATATTACTTCATCAAAGATTTGCTTCATTTATAAAAATAGCTTGAATAAATGTGCAGCTCGAGCATCGATTTAAATATCAACTAATCCAGGGTCTTAAGATACGTATCGGGCCGTGTAATCCCTGTATATGACTAGTAAGATGGGATGAGATGAGATGACGAGGCATGCCGTTTACAATGGATGGCTGAACCAAGAGTCGTGGAGCGGAACCTACTAAAGATGGGATACTCGGCCGTCGGAGGCGAGTGCATTGTGCTCTGGAGTGCACTTAAAGGATTTTTTACAAGGCAGCGCGACGAAGGAAAATCAACAAATGATGACAACTACCCGTGCAAGGACCACCAGCTACCCCCGATGATTTGGTTCGGTCCTGCTCGCGTTTCAAGTGTGTTTGTCCTTTCAAAATGTTTTTCTTTTCTAGCGACTTGAGTGCTTGGCGTATTCTACTAATTTTATTTCTACACGCCCCATGGTATCCCGAATCTTGTTGACAAAAATCTCAAATGTGTGTTCGACCGTGCGCCGTCTGTCTGCCATAATAACCATCCGACCATCTATCCATCCATCCATCTATCCATCCATTTATCCAGGTTCCTGCAGTGATCCCAAATGAGCAGGTAGTCCGTCATTGATTCCTATTCGCGCGTGTTTAATTCCCAAATCAGCGCACCGAGATCTTGAGATCCTCGTCCTCGAAGCGTTGTCATCCGTTTGTTTGTTTTTTTTTATTATTATTTCCAGGGTTTGGGATTCGCAGCCCTTTGTTCGGAGTTTTTTCGCTTTGTCTTGTTTGTGCGGCAGCCGCTGATCTTATCAGCGTTTTGTTTCGTGAGGCATTAAAAATTTGTCATTTGTTCCCCATTGAGTCCGGGTTTTGTGAGAGCTCGATTGTCGCCCGACTTGTCATCGCATCTTCTCCATTGAGTTGGACCAACTGTTTTTATTTTGCGCAGAGGGCCGGGGAAAAGGAAGCAGCTGGTGGACCTGGATCGCATCTCATTGGATCTTTGGCCGTTGAACTGCGGCTGTCCGGAGCAATTTGGTAATTGCTGGCTCAGGGCAAACGCTGCCAAATTTCAGAGGCCACATAATTGGTGAGCGCTATTCAATTAAGCTTCTTGCGCTTATGCTGAGCTAGAAATATTTCGGTTAGATAAGATTGATTACAATCAAACATTACTGGGATTGCACAGTTGTGGAATATTTTGGTCGAGACCCTACACAGTCCTAATCGGACTATAAGCCCATAACCCGCACACCTCATCACCATACCATTCTGTTGCAATGGCATTAGTTGTCGGGAGTTTACCTCACATCCAATCCATTCCATGTTGATATGCACTTCTCTATTTGCAAATACTGATTATGTTTACATGCATACATCCAATGCCCAGTGTCCAAACAATGCTGGCAACTCAATTGTCCGGCCAAGGACAATTGGTCGTATGCGTAATGCCATATGAGCAGAGCTCCAGATGCGTAATGAAAATTTGCGCCGTCTGCATTCTGAGTATAGTTCAGTGAGATGCCAAGACAGAGGACTCATGTCCCGGCTTGAGTAGACAAAATCAATTTGATTTTGCGGTTTTCGGGGCAGTACATGGGACATTTGGGCGCCCAAAACGGAGAATCGTCTGCCGACCAGGAGCAATTTGCATTCCAGGACATACAGGTCGCAAATGAAACCGATTCGGCGAACAGTACTAAATGGACCGGTGTAACTCAGCTGCATTTTAGTATAGATGCATCAAAGTCAGAGCAAATTAGGGGGTGATACGGACCGACTCTATTCGGCACCCAAATTCCGAGTGGAGAAGGCCTGCCGAGTGGCCCATCGAAAGTTGCCAACGTCAGCGAACACTTGCCCAAATAAAACTTATGTGAATTGAGTAACAAGTCGAACACTGAATACTTTAAACTAAAGTGTATGTAATAAATTAGATTTCAATGAAATTGAATAACTCAGGTTTGTAATTTTGTATCCATAGTAAATAACCTTGCTCATCCACCTTTCAAACATATTTTTTATTATTATATTTATGTCAATCTGATCGAAGCCCACACTATATAAGGCCCTGATTTCAGAGCTTATGTTCTCAATCTGAAAGGAGGGCAACACGGTGTAAATGTTTCAATGTCCTTAGAGGGCCAAGCTATTATTTGCAGTTGTCAGCCAGCCACCTCCTCGATGAATTTTCTTGTGTTATTGAAAAACTTTTACGAACAGGCATGGCCCTGGGATGTCCGCAGAAGTCTCGCCCAGCAATGCTTCAGATTTAAATGAAGTGAAGTGAATTTAATGGTCAGCAGACATTTGTGCCTGGCCAACAGTTTGCCCCGCTGGAGGGTCTGAATTTTACCCACATTTCCCCTCACGGATTTCCTCCTTCAGTGGAGTGCAGTTTTCCGTATCTGTGCTATATTTGCATAGTATATGTTTCAAGGGCTGGTCTGTCTGCATGGCGCACATCGAAGTTGGTTCGGTTTGGTTTGGTTTGGTTCTGTGTAACTATCAGCGCAAATGTACTTGAAAATTGTAATGAGCTCTAAGCTCGAGCGTCAACAACAAACAATTTCAGTCTGGACTCGATTCGCAGTCATCCTTCCATGTGCTCGGATTATACTCCCTAAAAATACATAGAAGTTGGAGGGGGGCGAACAGTTTGCAGTTACACTTTACGGAATTACAAGCGGGGACTTGGAATCGATTAAAGGGCGCTTTGGAGCGATCCCCATATGGAAAACACTCAAATGAATGGAAGCGAAATTTCCCAATTTGACTGAGTGATGCAAAGCACGTTTGACCAGCAATTAAAAAATCATTTTCCATCTTATTTCGGTGGTAATCGAACTGTTGTTGTTTCTACTACTTGGTGAAGTAGTACTTTAATTTCTTAAAAATCAAGTGAACGCCTTATTTATAACATTAAATTTAAAACAATTTTAATGCATACTTTATCCTCTGTGATTTCGAGTTCTTTGGCCCTTCTTAACATCTGATAATCTTACTCCTTCGTAGCACTCGGAGATTTGCCAGGCGAATTCACAAGACTCGTCATGGGATGTCTCGCTCTTAATCATATTACACGTCGCTTCCATTCGCTCTACGGCTTCCGCGGTAACTATATGGCCTAGAACTCGGTCAAAAGCACCGGGTATTATCTGGTTATCGGCGATAATGCCAATGTTTTCTAGAAAACAGCGGAAAAAGCACTTGACACTATGGCCAGGGTCGTCGGTCTCATGACGATTCGCAACATCTTGTGCTGTGATGCCCGCCGCCGCCATGCATTGATCCTTAATGGGACCTGCTTGTACCTGGTGAATATACCAAGTAGTTACAAAGTGTTTTTAATAATATAATAAATGCACATACGAAACATGTTGGTAATGTAACGACGACTAACAATAATGCACAGCAGGTGAAAAAATGCATTTTTCAGCAGGGTAGGTCATACATGTATCCCCTGTCAATACTATTTAGTTTATAAGGCTTTTGCTAAATATCAAAAAATTCATTTTGATATGCTAGCTTAAGAAACAACGGTTTGATTACCGTATTAATTTTGGTTTTCCAGACGGTAAGTATGTGGTATCAACCCAGAACAGTTTTCTTTTAACTGCGTGTGGAAAGATACAACTATGAATATTTTGTCTACATTTTTAGCCACGATAATTTCTGACAGCAGACCAATAAGCCAAAAGTCTTTCGGTAATCGTTCAAGTCGAGATACCCGAATGGAGGTACCACTCATTAGTTTCCATAAAACACAATCATCGCGCAGGGAACTGGTGCTTTGAAAAGTGCATCGGGAAAAATGAAATCACGTCGCGCCACTGCAACAAATTCAAGTTAATTGAATTCCAAAGTAAGCATAATTCCAGCCGGCAGCCGCTCGGCTCTAAAAGCGAGCACACACTGTAGAGCAGGACGCATATTCCTGCAAAAAGTCGCCAGTCAGTCAGTCAGTCAGTCAGTTGAGAGCGAAGGGGTAGGCATTTAAACTAAATTTAGCCTGAAATTGCTTCCTTTTTGCTGTCGGTTGTTGGCCATTCTGCTGCTGCTGTTGCCTGACGGTTGCCACTTTGCCGACAACACAAAATTCAATTACAATTGGCAGCAAAAGCGGCTGCACAGCAGCAGCACGGCAGCAGCATATCAAAAGCAAAAACGAAAACGAAAGTCGCGCCTGAAACTCAAAAGCCAACGAACGATCGAGCTGGCTAACAAACCGGAGTGGAGTGGAGTGGCAAATGCAACTGCAACTGCAACTTAAACTGAAACTGAAACTCAAGCTGAGGTCCAACCTGAAGCTGCAATCCGGTTTTCTTAATGTTTTCAGCACTTGCAATTATTTTATGCCGCCATCGTTTAAAGTGTCGGAAATTTGGTTCGGTAATTAAATGAAAATCAACGGCGACCAACGCCTGGCCACCGAAAATCCAGGTTTCAGTATTGCTGTGTATGATAATACTCTGATATATACTCTTCCAAGTTGGATCCATTAAGATTAATGTTGGTTAAAAAACGTATTTTTAATATTTCTCCTTCTCAAACATTTTAGTTTAAAAAAACTTTTAATCTTTAAGTTTATATATTATTAGAATATTAGAATACATAATTACCAACAATTAATTTGTATTTTTTTCGGGCTTAATTTCAAGCAAACCCTCTATTCAAATGAAAAGACCCTGTAGAAGTAAAGAAAATGTAAAAAAAATATGAAAACTTTGGGTGTCTAGCAGCTGCCGCCAAACTAGTTCAACTTGTTGTCGTTTTTCGCTGGCGTAATAACAGGGGCCCAAATTCAAATCACACAATCGCAGTGATTCGAACCTCTCTGCACAGTAATCAAAACACTGGTGGCAATAAAAACAACACAAAAACTGATATCAAAGAGTAAACGGATGAGAGGGAATGGGACTGGGGGCTAAAAGCCAACGGGAAACCATAACAAATCAAAGCACTAATGAATATTGAGAGGCCACTAAAAGGAACACGCGGCAGGAGCAACAAATTAATATCGAGGAAATACCAAAATTCACATAATAATAAATGCAACTCGACGAGAAGTAGGGCTAATAAAGAGCCAGTTAGGAGTAAGGAGCAACTTTTCCACCAGGATAATGAAGTGGCTTTGGGCGGGGAGAAATGAGGAGAACACCTGCCTAACAACCAAAGGATCGAAATGGGACTGGGATTCAGAACGAGACAGCAGCTCTGGCCGAATGAAGGTAATAAAAATCGTATAAATAACCAAAGCTAAAGACAACAGCGGCAAAAGGACTTACAGAGCGCTTGAAATATTATACCCATTGAGAGGGGGGTGGGTAAACTTCTCGGGGAAGGGCGAGGGTTGCTCGTTAATTTGCAATAAAATCCGATTATAACCACAAAAATGCGCCCATACAAGATATATACTCCGCGGTACTTATACTCTTAACCAAACCGAACCAAAAACCTCGCACAGGTGGAAATAAAAAGCCCGGAAGTCAAAGCCAACTTGTATCAATAAGTACAAAGTGTGGGTGGGGAAGGCTTACATTGATATTAAAGCCCCGCTATAAATAAGACGCCCTCCAGGCAGGCAAAGCCCACAAATTATAGCCCAGGTTTTCAGTAACGGGGTGAGTTTTCTTCCCGAAGTCCTTTCTCCAGGTGGCGGTTCTCGACCAAACCAGACCGAATTGAGATAGCATTCGAATTTGCATCGCCAAATTGCAGGAGAGTCCTTTCCAAGGGGCATCAATTTGCCGAACTGCTTTGGGACCTGTCGCCCATTTCTCCAATCGACATTCTCCCAAAGGCATTTTTTCTCTGCTGGGGATGAAGAACGTCCAAAGGGTGGCAATCTGGAGTATTAACTCATCTTGTAACCTTACTTATCAAGGTAAATTCTTGCAAGAAAAATTGTAGTAAGAACATTTAAATATATTCATTAAAAATTTTATTTTTTTAATTTCATGTTCTTAAAGAAATATAGATTGAATTAAAAATAACTTTTAGGACATCTCGCAGTCTTTATTATGGAGTGGTACCAAATTTACACTTATTTTTCTTACCCCCGGTCAAACGACCAAAAGTTTATTCTTTCCCCAAAACGATTGAACTTTAATTCAGACATTACTCAAAAATATCAGCCCTTTCCGGGGCTGCTCTGCTCGGAAAAGTGATGTCTTCAGCTAACCCCGAACTCCTTATTTTACTTCCCGCTCAAACCAACCGCAAAACAAATAAAAGTGTAAACACTGATTTGGCACGCGCCTTTCTTAGCCGAAAATTTATGCATAAAAGGCCGACCCCCAGCAAGATGGGCCCCAACCCTATAACCCATACCGGAACACCCCCAAAAAAGCAACCCCAAACACGGTAATTACCTGAGTCCTTTGCACGCACACAACCATAACGTATGTATATCCTGTGGGCGAGTCCGATGCAAAAGTTGAAGTTGAGGCATTCCCACTAGCGGCGCTGTCTGGAAAACTTTTCCTTTATCATTATTATCGGAGCAACATGCATATGAATATGGCTCTGCCCCGGAGTCATGTCTGCCTTGCCAGCCCATCCTGAGTCCTGAATCCTGTGCGGAGGTGTTATGGCCGGCTTCCGAAAGGACTTAACCGCTTTTGTA